>NC_056727.1:170959842-171304842 GCF_019279795.1 Protopterus annectens | reverse complement strand
TATACAGACATTCCTACACATTTTATTTATGTAGCACGGTGTGGGTATCAGTTCTTAATACAACAGTACTATTAAGAGATTTCAACTCTACATTACCATATGATACCAGAGTAAACACATGCAGTCCAGCAGTTAGACCTTTATTGTCAGGCTATTATGCTTTTATTTACATACAACCTATATGAGACTCTTCCTGCCATATTCTCTGGTGTATGCAGTACTTGCCTTAAACAATACAGGTTTTACACAGGCAATTAACTTACTACTACTTTTAGATTTATTTCCTATGACAGTACATGCATGAGTATTACTAACCTGCCTCACGTCGCAACTGCTGCAATCTACAGGCATGGGCTTCCTGGTTCGCAGCCTGCTCATCTGCCACTGTTAAAGACATAAGAGGAATATTTAGCCATACCTATCCATAATATACACGAGCTGGGAATTATTAAACTGGTAGTGGACTGATACTTACACATGGCTGGGACATCCCCCGTCCTCCTAGCCTCTTGAATCCACTGATCCAAGAGATCCATCTTTTATCTGCTTCAGGTTGGCATAGTGATGCCTGACCTGCTCATCAGTTTGGGGTATGTCAGTGGCACTGCTGAGGTCATGGGCGAGATGGTCCCATGCCTCTGCTTTATACTGGGAACCCTGGTACTGGCCCTGCAGCAATCTCTGGTCATGGTCTTTCACAAGGAGTCTTGCCATGACTCTGGACTCCTGGATGCCCCAGTGCTGTGCTTGAAAGCACACATCCTCTGCAATACCTCATAGTGCCTACAGGAGGAAGCTGCAACCAGTTATGAGATGCATTCCCGCCTGTTGGGTTTAAATAGGGCTGATTTCCCACACTTTGCTGTGACTGGACGGTTTTGAAAATGCTAAGCTATGGGCAGACCTGTTTATCTAAGGTTGGCATTGCTTAAAGGGGTATACCACTGGGCAAACTGAGTTAGCTGGCCTACAAATTGTTTACATCTAGTAAGTTGGGCTGTGGAATGCTTAGCGTTGCTTAATTTTTAATTTGCATACTATTTGCTTTTTGGCATTGATTTATTATTCATTACATGTTATATATGTGTTTGGTATCCATGATTCATGTGTAATGGCTCTTGGGAATGTGGCGGATTTGGAACCTCTATGGATTTATCATTCATTACACATTGTACCTTCGATTTGTATCCCTGATCCATGTGTACATATACTGCATGGAGCACTTGTGATTATCTGTGGATTTTACAACATTATGACAATGACACCTCACATCTGCATTTAATGCGGTACTCCAGTTCACAAATATATGTTATTTAGTAGATTATGCAACAAAAAATATTTGTCATAAAGTGATTTGACATGGAACATGGAATGTACTGGAGTGCGACTCGAACCAGGAATGACTGCTCGTAAGTAAAATGTTCTGCCCACTACACTATTGCAGTACTGCTTAATTTGCATATATCTTGATTTTTATCCTTTTGTGCCATTTAAGCTGCAATAAATGTAGCTAAGTGATGGGCATACCCGCGCACCTACGGTTAAATTTTTTCTGTTTCATAAAAAAAAAAAAAATTGTTTATATTTCATATTTTAACTATTTCTCTTATAAATGGTTATGTGCATGTTCCTTTAAGGCACAGCACATTGAGTATCCCTGTTGTGTAGTGTTGCCTACATCCCTGCATGTAGTATGAGTATTCTAGGTGTCTAGCATTACCTGCCATCCTTGTTATGTTAAGCATTTTTAAAGCACAGTACACTGAGTATCCCTGCTGTGTATTGTTACCCACATTCATGTTATGTGGAAGTTCCTTTGAGGCACAGTGCAGTCAGTATCCCTGGTGTGTAGTATTACCCCTCCATTTCTGTTATGTGTACATGCCTTTAAGGCACAGTGCATAGAGTATTCCATGGGTTTAGTGTTACCTCTATCCTTGTTATTCATAAGTGCCTTTAAAGCATAGTGTATAGGTACCCTGATGTATAGTGTTACACCCTCATCCCTGTTACGTGTAAATGCCTTTGAAGTACCACTCATTGAGTAGCCCTGGTATATTGTGCAACCTCTCCACCCCTAAAGTGCATTTAAGGCAGAGCAGATAGAGTATCTCTGGTGTACATTGCTACCCCCCAATTCCTGTTATGTGTAAGTGCCTTTAAGTTATAGCGCATAGAGTATCCCTGGTATGTAGTGTTACCCCTTCATCTCTATTATGCGTAAATGCCTTTAAGGCATGGTGCATAGAATATCCCTGGTGTATAGTTTTACCACTATTCCAGTGATGTGTGAGTGCCTTTAAGATACAGTGAGCAGCGTGTCCTTGGTGTTTAGTGCAAACTCCCATCCCTGTGATGTGTAAGTGCCCATAAGGCACACTGCATACAGTATCCCTGGTGTATCTCGCTATTCCTGTCTTTGTTATGCATATGTGCCATTAATGCCAAGTGCATAGAGAATCTCAGGTGTATAATGCAACCCTCCATCTCTGTATGTGTAAGTGCCTTTATGGCAGATGGCATAGAGTATCTCTGGTGTATAGTGTTACCCCCCCATCTCTGTTATGTCTAAGTGCTTTTAAGGCATGATACATCGAGTATCCCATGTGTATAGTGTTACCTTCAACCCTGTTATTGTTAAGTGCATAGCGTATCCCTTGTGTACATTGTTATCCACATCCCTGTTATGTGAAAGTGCCTTTAAGGTACAGTGCATAGAGTATATATGGTGTATAATGTTACTTTGTCAACCCTAATATGTGTAAGTCCCATTGAGGTGAATCACATTGATTATTCCAGGTGTATAGAGTTACCCCATCCCTATTATGTGTAAGTGCCTTTAAAGCAGAGCATATAGAGTATTTGTGGTATACATGTTATCCCTCCATCCCTGTTTGTGGTATACATGTTATCCCTCCATCCCTGTTATGAGTAAGTGCCTTTAAGGCACAGTGCATAGAATATCCTTGGTGTATAGTTTTACCTCCCATCCATGATATGTGTAAGTTCTGTGAAAGCACAGAGCATAGAGTATACCTGTTATCAGTGTTATGTGTAAGTGCCTTTGACACACATTGCAGAGTATCCCTGGTGTACAGTTCTACCTCCCATCCCTATTATGAGTAAGAATCTTTAAGGCAGAGAGTGTACAATATCCCTGGTATATAGTAACACACACCATGCTGGTTATGTGTAAGGGCCTTTACGGTACAGTGCTAGAGTATCCTTGGTGAAGAGTGCTACCCCCCCCACCCCTGTTATGTGTAAGTGCCTTTAAGACACACAGCATAGAATATAGCTCGTGTATAGTGTTACCCCCACCCCTGTTATATGTAAATGCCTTTAAGGCACACAGAATAGCGTATACCTGGTGCATAGTGTTACCCCCACCCCTGTTATGTGTAAGTGCCTTTGAGACACATCGCATAATGTACAACTGGCATACTCTCAACTGTCCAGATTTTCACAGAATGTCTAGATTTTTGCCTCATATTTTCAGTCTGTTCCTTATAAAATTTTGTTTTTCTAGCAAATCTTTGGCAAATTAGTAAGGATTGAAGTCAGAAAATATTGACAGACATTTGAGTTTCTGACTTTGTACCCTTCAGAAAATTGATGCTATTGCAAAACCAGTTTTTCTATCAACCTTCTACATTTGTAAGAGTAATACTTAAAAATTACCCCAATTTTTGGGCCTTTGTTCTCCTGTTATTGATGGCTTTGTCCAAATTTCATGCTGTAAGATGTTAAGAGGTATGATCACTGGTGTGCGGTTTTATCCCCATCCCTGTTATGTGTATGTGCCTTTAAGGCTCAAAGCATAGAATATTGCTGGTGTTTAGTGTTTCCATGACATCTCTGTTATGTGTAAGTGCTTTTAATGCACAGCACATAGAGTATCCCTGGTGTGTAGTTTTAACCCCCATCCCTATTATGTGTAAGTGCTTTTGAGGCATAGCGTTTAATGTATCTTTGGTGTTTAGTGTTAGCTACCATCCCTGGTATGTGTAAGTGCCTTTGAGGCACAGTGCATAGAGAATCCCTGGTGTATAGGGTTATCTCCCATCCCAGTTATGTGTCAGTGCCTTTGAAGCAGAACAGATAGAGTATTCATGGTGTATAATGTTACCCCTCATCTCTGTTATGAGTAAGCACCTTTAAGGCAGAGTGCATAGTTATGTGTAAGGGCATAGACTACCCCTCTTGTATTGTATTACCACTCCAGCCTTGTTATGTGTAAGTGCATTCAATGTACAGTGCATACGGTATCTGGTATGTATACTGTTACCCCCATCCCTACTATATGTAAGCGCATTTAAGGCACAAGACACTGAGAACCCATGGTGCGTAGCTATCTCCCAGCCCTGTTATGTGTAAATGCCTTTAAGGCACAGAGCATAGACTATCCATAGTGTATATTGTTACCACCCAACCATGTTATGTGTAAGTGCGTTTAAGGCAGAGTGCATAGAGTATCCATGGAGTATAGTCCTACCCCATCACTGTTATGTGTAAGTACTTTTAAGGCACAGTGCATAGGGTATCCTTGGTACATAATGCCACCTTTCCATCCTGGGTATGTCAAAATGCCTTTAAGATGCAGGGCATAGAATATCCCTGGTGTATAGTGTTACCCCCATCCCTCTTATGTGTAAATGCCTTCAAGGCACAGTGCATAGACTATCCCAAGTGTACAGTGTTACATGTATCTGTGGTATGTGTACGTGCCTTTAAAGCACAGTGCATAGAGTATTCCTTATCTATAGTGTTATCTCCCATCCCCATTATTTGTAAGCGCCTTTAAGGCAAATTGCATAGACTATCCCTGGTGTGTAGTGTTACCCCTATACCTGTTATGTGTAAGTGCCTTTAAGACACCATGCATAGAGTATCTGTGGTGTATGGTGCAACCCTCTGTCCCTAGTCTGTGTACATGCCTTTGAGGCACAGTGCATAGAGTATCCATAGTGTATAGTGTTACCCCATCCCTGTTATGTGTAAGTGCATTTAAGGCACATTGCATAGCGCATCCTTTGTGTTTAGTGTTAACTCCCCATCTCTGTTATATGTAAGTGCCTTTTAGGCACAATAGCTAGAGTATCCAGAGTGTATCCTTGTTATGTGTAAGTGCCTTTAGGCACAGTGCATAGAGTATCCCTCATTATAGTGCTTCCCCTATTCCTGTTATGTATAAATACCTTTAAGGCACAGTGTATAAAGTATTACTGGTGTATAACGTTACCTCCCCATTGCAGTTATGCCTTTAAGGCTAAATACATTTAGTATCAATGGTGTATTGAGTTACCCCTCCATTCCTGTCATGTGTAAGACCCTTTATGGCACAATGCATTGAATATCCACGCTATATATTTTACTCCTCCATCCCTCTTATGTGTAAATGCCTTTGATGTGCAGTGCATTGAGTATTACTGGTGTAGTGTCACCCCTCCATCCCCGTTATGTGTAAGTGACTTTGAGGCACAATGCACTTCGTACCCTGATATGTAGTGTTACTTCCCATCCCTGTTATGTGTAAGTGCCTTTGACACACAGTGCATAGAGTATCCATAGTGTATAATTCTACCTCCATGCCTGTTATCTGTAAGAATCTGTACAGCACTGTGCATAGAGTATCCCTCTTTTATATTTCTATCCCCATCTCTGTTACCTGTAAGTGCCTTTAGGTGGAGCGAATAGATTATTCCTGGTGTATAGTGATGACTGCCATCCCCATTATGTGTAATAGTCTTTAGAGTAGAGTGCCCAGAGTATCCTTGGTGTATAGTACTAAGCCCATTCTCTTTTATGTAGAAATGCCCTTAAGGCACAAAGCATAGAGTATCCCTGGTGTATAGTGCTACCCCCTGTCCCTGTTATGTGTAGGCATCCTTAAGGCACAGTGAACTGAGTATCCTTGGTATGTGTAAGTGCCTTTAAGGTTCAGGACATAAAGGATCCATGGTGTACAGTGTTATCCCACCATCCCAGTTATGTGTAAGTGCTATTAAGACAAAGTGTGTAGAGTATCCCAGGTGTATAGTGTTACCACATCCCTGTTATGTGTAAGTGCCTTTGAGTCACCACACATTGGGTTTTTCTGGTGTATAGTGTCACCCCCTCCATCCCTGTTGTTAAGTGCCTTTAAGGCACAATGCATTGCATATCTCTGGTGTGTAATGCTAGAACCATCCCTGTTATGGGTAAGTGCCTTTTTCGCACAGCACATTCAGTATCCATGCTGTGTAGTGTTGCTCCTCCAACCCTATTATTTGTAAGTGCCTTTCATTCACAAAGCATAGATTATCCCAGGCATATAGTGTTACCCACATCCCTGCTATCTGTAAATGCCTTTAAGGCAAAGCGCATAGAGTATTTGTGTTGTATAGGGTTACCCATATCCTTGTTATGTTTAACAGCCTTTAAGGTACAGGGAATAGGTTGTCCCTGGATTATAGTGTCACCCCTCCATTCCTGTTATGTGTAAGTGCTTTTAAGGCATAATGCATTACATATCTCTGATGTACAGTTACCCCTCATCCCTGTTATAGGTAAGTGCCTTTGAGTCAGATCGCAATTAGTATCCATGGTGTGTAGTGTTACCCCAACCCTATTATTTGTAACTGCCTTTGTGTCACAGCACATTGAGTATCTCTGGTGTATAGTGTCACCGCTCCATCCCAGTTATATGTAAGTGTCTCTATGGCACAACACATTGCACATCCCTAGCGTGTAGTGTTACCCCATCCCTGTTATGCGTAAGCACCTTTGATGCACAGTGCATAGAATATCCCTGGTGTATAGTGCCTCTCCACCACACCTGTTATGTGTAAGTGATTTCAAAAAAATTTTACTTAGAAATAAAGCCTGGGCCACTTGGCGAACCATCAAAACCCTTACTGATCAACTTAGATATAGGCAGTTAAGGAACGATACAAAAAAATCTGTTATGACTGACAAAAAAATATATATATATTATTGCCACCTACAACAGAGGCACCAGAATAAGCCCCCCAAATATTGGGCAGGCACAAATAAACTTCTTCACCCAGGACAATCCACCATCTCTTCCCCCTCAACTTCTACTGACAAACCTCCAGCTGAGGTTGCCAATAACTTCAATAGCTTCTTTACAGAAACTATTCAGCATCTAGCTAACCAAGTATCCCACAGCTTCCCAAATCCAATTACTACAACATCCAGTGCCTAAATTACCTTTAACTTTCAACCGGTCCCAACATCATTTATCAGAAAACTAAAAAATTAAAGCCAACTACCTTATCTGCAGATCTACTCCCAGCAGAGTATTTACAAAAAGCAGCCAATGCTGTAGCATACCCAATATCCATCCTGATCAATAGAACCATATCTGAAGCTTCCATCCCCTCCATCTGGAAGATATCCCATATTATCCCACTCCATAAAGGAGGCAGCTCCACTGAGCTCTCAAATCACAGACCCATAGCCATCCTGTCTCCACTAGCCAAAATTATGGAAAAATGTATACACAGAAACTCCTGAACCATCTTATCATGAACAAACTCCTGACAAACTCTCAACATGGGTTTAGACCACACCATAGTACCTCCACTGCCCTTCTCCCCTTCACTAACATCATAAATCAAAACCGAAACAATAATAAACTTTCCTCAGCCATCATTTTAGAGCTCTCCAAGGCCTTCAACATGATAAACCACAATCTACTTATACAGATACTGAAATCCATTTCCCTAGACACCCAAGCTAGCCAATGGTTCCAATCGTACCTAAGTGGTAGGCAACAGGCAGTCTTATGGAAGGAAACCTATCCACCCTTTTACCTATCATTCTAGGAATACCCCGGGGCTCCATCTTAGGACATCTCTTATTTTCTATATTCATTAATGATCTGCACAAGGTCATTTCAGACACTACCTGTATTCAATACGTGGATGACTCGACTCTTATATGCTCAGCCACATCCCCAACAGAGTTGCAGTCTTTATCCCAAAATGCTTTTAATACAGTTGAAAATTAGCTTCTTAATCACTGTCTCATGTTAAATCCCAACAAAACTAAGCTGCTGCTGTTCTCCCCATCTCAAAGGTCCACCGGACCAACCTTCACCATAGAATCTAACAACGGCACCATTATTTCTCCAGATCCCTCCACCAAGCTCCTAGGTGTAATAGTTGACAATAACCTTAAGTTTGACTTGCATATTAACAATACGATTAAAACAGTTAACAAAAAACTTGGCTCTCTCTACAAGATTATACCCTTCCTAACTCCCCTAGCTATGACTATTATTGCCTGCACTCACCTATTTTCTTTCCCCCTCTATGCCTCCCACTTATTCACAAACTTGAGTAAAACTGACTTGAACAAATACACTAGCTGCTATAATCACATTGACAGATTTGCCACTGGTAGATACTATAGAACCCACCAATGTCTCAACCTTAATCAACTTGGGTGGATTGAACTACCTAACCTACTTAAGGTCAACCAACTAGTTGTTGCCCATAAGACTCTCTACCAGCCCAAACACATTCCTGTTCTTCAAAGTCTTAGCACCCCCTACCAGAACCTCAGGTCTCTCCGATCCGCCAACAAAATGTTAGTTTATACTTTCAAATCTAACAACTCAGCTGGGGAGGCTCTGTTCGACAACTCTGTTGGCAAAACATGGAACTCACTTCCTGCTGACCTAACATCTGAGCCCTCATTACCCCAATTCACGAATAATCTTATACAATCCTTTAAAACAAGATGGCTATGTCCTTGCTTTACCCCTGACTAACTTCCACCCCCTCAACTCTGCACCTTTTGAGGACTTTTTGCCTCTAAGGGACTATATCTTAGTTATTTGGTTAATAATCCAGTAGCTCTGTATTAAATTGTGGAACCAAGTGATATTATATCCTGTTAAAGAATGTCAGTCAGTATGGAAATTGTAAAAAGTTATATATATATGCACATATGATAAAGTCTTTGTAGTATGTATGTAATATATAGCATGGATCTTTTCTCCCCGGGCCTTCGGTGAAAATGGACATGTATCCAGCCAGACTATCCCAGTCAACAAATGTAAAATAAATAAATAAAAATAAATAAAAGTGCATTTTAGGCAGACAGCATGGAGTATCCATGTTGTATAGTGATAACCCCCATCCTTGTTATGCATAAGAGGCTCTGAGTCATGGTGCATAGGGTATCCTTGTTAAATAGTGTCACACCTTTATCCCTGTTATGTTTAAGTGCCTTTAAGGCACAATGCATTGCATATCCTTGGTGTGTAGTGTTACCCCCATCCCTGTTGTGTGTAAGTGCCTTAAAGGCACAGTGCATAAAGTATTGCTGGAGTATAGTGCTATCTGGCATCCCTTGTATATGTAAGTACCTTTAAAAAAATAGGGCATAAAGGATCACTGGTTTATAGTGTTGCCCCCAATCCCAGTTATGTGTAAGTGCCTTTAAAAAACAGGGCATAAAGATTCATGGGTCTATAGTGTTACCCCCAATCCCTGTTATGTGTATGTACTTTTAATGCACAGTGAATCGAGTATCCCTGGTGTATAGCATTTCCCCCACAACCCTGTTATGTGTAAGTGTCTTTTAGGCAGAGTGCATGGAGTATCTGTGTTGTTTAGTGCTACCCCCATCCCTGTTATGTATGAGCCTTTAAGGCACAGCTATAGGGTATCTTTATTGTAGAGTGTCACCCCCATCATCCCTGTTATGTGCAAGTGTCTTTAAGGCACAATGCACTGGGTATACCTGGTGTAAAGTTTCACTCCCCATGTTGTTATCGGGTATGTGCCCTTGAGGCAGAGTGCATAGAGTATCAGTGGTTTGTATGTACCCCTATCCCTGTTATGGTAAGTGCCTTTGAGTCACAGCACATTGAGAATCCCTGCTGTATAGTGCTAGCCCAATCTTTGTTATGTATAAGAGCCTTTAAGGCACTCTGCATAGAGTATCCATGTTGTCTAGTTCTAACCTCAGCTATGTTATGTGTAAGTGCTTTTAAGGCAGGGCATATAAAATATCCCTGGTGTATAGTGATAACCCCTATCCCCTTTTGTGTAATTGTCTTTAGGGTACAAGGCCCAAAGTATCTTTGGTTTATAATGATAAACCTCATTCCTGTTACATTAAGGCACAGTGCTAAGAGTATCGCTGCAGTATAGTGCTACCTGCCATCCCTGTTATGTGTAAGTTCCTTTAAGGCACAGTGCATTGAGTATCCCGGGATATAGTGCTACCCCTATCCCTGTTATGTGCAAGTCCCTTTAAGGTACAGTGCATCGAGTGTCGCTGGATATAATGCTACCCCCATTCCTGGTATGAAATACTAAGCATGTAAAGAATTACATGGGACCTACCTTGCCTCTTCCCCTTGGTATTTAGTAGGTTAGGGTGTTCTTAAAAGCCATTCTGAGTCCCTCTTCAAAACATCTTGTATTTGAATCTATAGCAAAAAATGCACCCATCCTGGTTAAAATTTCTATTTGTAAAGTGAAATTTAAAAATAATTCCAGGCAGATGAGCGTAGCTCGGTTTGTTCAAATTACAAGGCTGGTGCTGATTCTTAAAAATAAACATTAGAGGAATGTAAACCACTTGTACGATGCTCAGGCGGGAGTGTTAATTGATTGACATTTATGTAAATAACTCTGCAAAGGCTCCAACATAGTGGCATCTAGGTGTGCATTTAAGATGAAATTAAGTTAACTTTGTTAATTAATAACAAACCAGTCACTCACGTCACACACTTGCTAGTTTTAAATATATTATTAAATATTATAAAATATATTTTTCATTAGAAACTTAAGTCTGGCTGTGAATAAATGGAACAATACAAGTGGGGGAGCAAGGTTTTATTACAGCACATGAATAGAAGTTGCAGGAGAGAAGTGGAAGGGGTGGGGAGAAATACAGTGGAAGAATAAAGTGGTTTTACTTGGTTTGGTCTCTAGAAGGAAGAGTATGTATTTTTATACAAAATAAGTTAGATTAAACACTTGTCATCTGTATAGTTCCAACTCAAAAATAAAAAAGAACTAAAGCCATCTCTGCTCATACACGTTCACAAATGCCTCATCAGATCTGCCTGAAAACTTCTCATGGGACAAAAATATAGATACAACTTATAAAGGAAAAAATAATAGATAAATATTGGGGGAATAGATATGGAAAAGTTTAACTTTAAACGAGCTGAAGTGAGCTGCTGGTTAAGGTTAGAGCGGGCATTAATGCTGCGGATTAAAGCTGGTGTATGAGTGTGACATTATTAAAGGACAAAGTTGTAATATCAGGAAATATACAGTCAAGTTGCTGTGAAGCTAGTCTGACTTTAAAGAGTGAGAATATATAGGGATCAGCAATACTGTGTGGGGTCAGCAAGTATAAATTCCTATAAAAATATATTAAAAATAAAAGTCAATCGGGGGGGGGGGCGGAGGAAAGAAGAGACGTATGTCTTAAGTTACACAAATGAGGAACGACAAGATATTGTGGTATGGTGGTTACAAAAGTGTTGTGGTGTCATAGCAGTTTTGATCAAAGTTAACAAGCAAGATATTAAGAATGTACAAAGGAAGGGGGAAAACAACACTTACAGTGTATGGAAGAAAGTTGATTCAGTAATAATTGTGGTGATTCAGCTTTCTAAGGTTTAAAATACAGTTAACAGAGATTGTAAAACCCATTTCTGGTGTGGGTAAGTGCCTTTAATGCAGAATGCATAGAGTATCCCTGGTGTATAGTGTTACCCCCAATCCTTGTTATGTGTAAGTTCCTTTTAGGCACTGTGCATGGAGTATCCATGTCGTAGAGTGCTACACCTCATCCTTGTTATGTATAAGAGCCTTTAAGGTACAGTGCATAGGGTATCCTTCTTGCATGGTGTCACCCCTCTATCTCTTTTATATAAAATTAACATCTTTCTAAAGCCTTCAATTTAAGTATACTTAAATTGAAGGCTTTAGAAAGACGTTAATTTTATAAACATACGAGATTCCTGGGGAAGTATAGTGTACTTCAAGTACACAATTATTGGGACGTACATAAGTATCATCTTATATTATATGTACACGTATTATGCATTGTGTGTATACATATATTTACACATATATTTTTACTTTTATTTATTTTTTTATTTTTTATTTTTAATTTTCTGGATTATGAAAGCATATATTTATATATATATATATATATATATATATATATATATATATATATATATATATATATATATATACATACATGTTTGATATGAATTTGGAATAAATCGATTTTTGTATGAAATGTATTATCACATATGGATTATACAATGAAAGCTGCTAGGGATATGTAATTTTATTTTTTTATGACAAGAAGGGGGTCTTGTTGCTTTAAAATTTGAGCTTTGAGCTGATGTAATGATGGTCACTTGAAAGGTTTTTTAAAAATGTTTCCCAATTAACTAATTGATGTTGTCTGATGAAGGTTACACATTTGAAGTGCGTGCGACCGAAAACGCTTACAATATTGGTTCGTGAATAAAGAAATTAATATTTTTACTACATCCTTGCCTTTTACACTTTAGCTTGAATGTGCATAAAGTATCCCTGGTGTGTAGTGTTACCCTCCACCATATTATGCATATGTGTATTTGAGGCACAGCTCATAGGGCATCACTGGTGTGTAGTTACCCTCATCCCTGTTATGTGTAAGTGCCCTTGAGGCACAGCTCATAGGGCATCCCTGGTGTGTACTGTTACTCCCTATCACTGTTGTGTGTAAGTACCTTTGAGGGACAGAGCATAGAGTATCCATGATGTATAGTTTTACCCTTATTCCTGTTATGTGTAAGTGTCTTTAAGGCACAGTGGCTAGACTATTCCAGGTCATGCCTCTCAACCTCTTAATGCAAAAAATCTGGACAAATCTTGACAAAATGGGGATACAAATAGGGACATATTTTAAATATTGCTCTTATAAACTTAGAAAGTTGCTAGAGTAACAGGATTTGTTTTAATATACATTTTCTGAAGGATTTGAAGCCTGAAACTCAAATGTATGCCATTATTTAGTGACTTCAATCCTGAGATCATCCCAGTAATTTTCCAGAAAAAAAGAGGAACAGGCCAAAAATTTGAGCCATAGATTTGGACATTCTGCAAAAATCTGTACAGTTGAGAGGTATGTAGTGCTACCCTGTCCCTGTTATGTGTAAGTGCATAGACTACCCCTGGTGTACAGTGTTACCATGCCATCCCTGTTAAGTGTAGGTGCCTTTGAGGCACAGCCCACAGAGTACCCCTAGTGTGTAGTGTTTCTCCCCCATCCCTGTTATATGTAAGTGCCTTTAAGACACTGCATTGAGAACTCAAGGTGTGTAGTGTTATCTCCCAGCCCTGATATGTGCAAATGCCTTGAAGGCACAGTGCACAGAGTATCCCTGCAATATACTGCTACCTCCATCACTGTTATATGTAAGTGCCCTTAAGGCACAGTGCATAGAGTATGACACATGTATATTGCCACCCCCCCCCCCCATCCTGAGTAAGTGTTAAGTGCCTTTAACACACAGGCCAAAGAATATTCCTGGTGTTTAGTGTTACCCTCATCCATGTTATGTTTAAATGCTTTTAAGGCACATTACATAGTGTATCCCTCGTGTATAGCATTACCCCCATCCCTGTTATATGTAAGTGCCTTTAAGCCACAGTGGATGGAATATCCTAGGTGTATAGTGTAATCCCATCCCTCTTATGTTTAAGTGTCTTTTAGGCACAGTGCATAGAGTATCTCTCATGTATAGTGTTTTCCTCATGCCAGCTATGTGTACATGCCTTTAAAGCAGTGTACAGAGTATTACTGGTGTATAATGTTACCGCCCCATCCCAGTTATACCTTTGAGGCCAAGCACATTTAGCATCCCTGATGTATTGAGTTAGCCCTCCATCCCTGTTATGTGCAAGTGCTATTAAGGCAAAATGCATTGTGTATTCCTAGTGTGTAGTTTTACTCCCCCATCCCTCTTATGCTTAAATGCCTTTGATGTACAGCGCATTGAGTATCCCTGGCATATAGTTGTCACCCCCAATTCCTGCTTCTATTTAAGAGCCTTTGAGGCATGGCACATAGGATATCCCGGTGTATAGTGTCAACCCTCTATCCCTGTTATGTGTAAGTGTCTTTAAAGCACAAAACACTGCATATAAATGTGTAGTGTTACCATCCATCCCTGTTATGTGTAAGTACATTTTACGCACAGCGCATAGAGTATCCCTGGTCTATAACTCTACCTGTTATGTGTAAAAACCTTTAAGGCACTGTGCATAGATTATCCCTGGTGTATATTTCTACCTCATTTGTTACGTATAAGTACCTTTAAGGGAGAGCGTATAGATCATCCTTGGTGCTTAGTGCTAACCCCCATCCCTTTTATGTGTAAGTGCCCTTAAGGCATAGTGCATTGAATATCCTTGGTTGATAGTGCTACCCCCATCCATAACAAACCTGCCTTATGCAGAATGCCTTAAAGCCCTTTCCTCTACTCAGTCTCATATAGATTGCTGAGGGGTGATCTACGCATGACTTACAAGGCATCTGCAAACCCCACATTTCTGAATCTCCTACAAATTCGTAAGTCAAAAAATATCAGAAAATACAAGGTCTGGGGACCTGAATATTGTCCGTGACTTAAACAGAACATACTGGAGAGACAGATATGTGTCCCAGAGACTGCATCTCCTATGAAACAGGCTTCCCATCCATGTTAAGCTGAATTCGTCTATTACCCAGTTTACATATAAACTCCTCCCTGGTTAGATCCGACCACAAACTAATCATCTTGGAAATCCACATCCCTCCCACCCCCACCCCCACCCCCCACAAAGGTAACCACCATGAAAAACTTCTCCAAAGCTAACTTTGGACTCCTAAAAACAGAGGTGGCTAACTTCACTGCACCCATGTAAATGGAGATCAGTTGCATGACTGACGAATCACACACCAATGCACTGTACGAACACGTACCATGTGCATGGATCTCACCATATCCAATAGAACCAATGCACTCTCCTCCAAAAAAAGGAAGCCAATCTGGTGGTCCCCTGCCATAAACAAACTCTACAACAAGGAGGAAACTGATGTGGAATAAGGTGAAGTCCCAAGACTGGAAAAACTCCCTCATCAGCCTCAACAAAAAGTTGAGATCCCTCATCAAATCCTCTAAAGCTAGCTATGAAAACAGAATTGCCACAGATAGTAAAGACAACCACAACGCCTTCTATAGTTATGTAAAGAATCTCCATGGCAATACCCAGATTTTCTGAGTACTGCACAATGGTACCTCCTATACCGAGCCAACAGATATTGCCAATATACTGTCCGAAAGATTCAGTGCCAACTTTAACCTTCTCACCCCCCCCCAAGGGACCAGTCACAATACCAGTGGATTGCCAGGCACCCAGTATTACTACTGCACAGATTAAAACAGCACTGTCCAGCTTCTATAGGACCTGACAATATCCCTGGCTGTGTTCTACATGAGCTACAGAGTGAACTGGCACCTCACCTGTGTGCCCTGTTCAATCACAGTCCCTACCAAATGGTGCACTGCTACAGTCACCCTCTCCACAAAGGAGGAGTGACTACAGACCCTGGAAACTATCGCCCCATTAGCCTGATGAGTTTGATATGCAAAGCTATGGAACCCATCATCATGGACTGATAAACAAGAATATAGGGAATCTCTGAACTCTAGATCTCACACAGTTTGGTTTTGTGAAGGGGATCATGTCTGCTCAACTTGGTTAACTTCTCTGAGTCAGTCACCAGAGCTGTGGATGAAGGCAAAGTGGTTCATACAGCCTACCTTGATCTGGTCTAGGCCTTTGACACCATTCCCCACTCAAGAATCATAGAAAAACTCACTAAGCTAAGCATCAACCCCTATATCACTAGGTGGGTTGCAAACTGCCTTGCAGGTAGAACCCACAGTGTGAAAGTAGCTGACTCCAAGTCAGACTGCCAATCAGTCACGAGTGGAGTACCACAGGGTTCAGTCCTGGGTCCTCTCCTGTTTGGTATCTACTTCTCTGAAGTCCAGGTCAACACGAAGGGACTCTGGCTGACAAAGTTCGCAGATGATTGCAAGTTGGGAGCTATTATTAACTCCCCAAGTGATGTTGACATCCCACAGAAAGGCCTCACTGAGACCAATGACTGGTGTCAGAACCATCGCCTTAAGCTCAATGCCAAAAAATGTGTCGTCATCCCCTTTGAGAAAAACCCAGTTCCCATGAATTACCGCATCAGTGGTAGTCCACTGAACACAGAAGGCGTTATAAGAGATCTGGGAACACAGGTTGACAGCATCCTCTCTTTTGACCACCACATTGCCACTGTGGTCAGAAAGTCCTTCTATGTGGCACATCTCATTACTAAGGGTTTTGCATCCAGAAAGAAAGAGGTCATTGTCTTCCTCTACTCCTCCCTCATTAGGCCAATCATAGAGTACAATGCCCCATTTGGCATGTACCTCACTAAACACCTGCAACAACTGGAGAGGCCACAAAAACACCTCACAGAGAGGATCCTAGTCCTTAAACATTTGCCCTATATGGACAGACTAAAAACACTCCAACTGTTCTCAGTCTCATATTGCCTACTTAGAGGAGATCTCTGCTTGACTTACAAAGCCATATCTGGCCCAGCTCTGTTAGAAATGCTACATCTGAAGAAATCCCAATCCCTCTGCACCACACGCTCCAGAGACCTCAACCTCATTACCATAATCAACAGAACATGCTGGAGGGACAGGTTCATATCCCAGAGACTGCCCATGCTATGGAAGAGACTTCCCATACATGTCAAGCAGAGTACCTCACTGGCCCTCTTCATTGAAATCTTGAGTGGATGGGAAATAGAAAATTCACCCCAGGGATCACTCCAGTGGCTTTACTCGACAGAGGCACTGGGAACTAAGATCGGGTGGTACAATACCAGGGTAATCCTATGGGCTAGCCTTGTAAAGGCTCCAGGGCCATTAGCCTAGTACATACCTATGAACCTATGAACCTATAAGAACCTTTAAGGCACATCTCATAAGGCATTCTTGCTGTATAGTGTCACCCCTCTATCCTTGTTATGTGTAAGTGCCTTTAAGGCACAATACATTGTGTATCCCTGATTTGTAGTGTTACTCCCATCCCTGTTGTGTATAAGTGCCTTTGACATGCAGTGCATAGAGTATCCCTGCAGTATATAGTTCTACCCTCCATCCCTGTTAGGTGTAAGAGCCTTTATGGCACTGTTCATAGAGTATCCCTGCTGTATAGTTCTACCCTCCATCCCTGTTATGTGTTAAGAGCCTTTAAGGCACTGTGCCTAGAGTATTCCTGGTGAATAATTCTACCCACCATTCCTGTTACAACATGGAAACTCCATGTCTTTAAGGCAGAGTGCATAAAGTATCCCTGGTGTATATTGTTACCTCCAATGGTATTATGTGCCGGTGCGTTTATGTCAAAGAGCATATAGTATCCCTGGTGTATCATGTTTCCCCCATCCCTGTTATCTGTGATTGCCTTTAAGGCACTGTGGATATAGTATCCCTGGTGTGTAGTGTTAACCCCCACCCTGTTATGTGTAAGTGCCTTTAGGGTACAATGCCTAGACTATCTTTGGTGTAGAGTACTACCCCCATCCCTGTTATGTATAAGTCCCCTTAAGGCACAGTGCATACAGTATCCCTGGATATAGTGGTACCTCCATCCCTGGTATCTGTAAGTACCTTTAAGACACAGGGCATAAAGGATTCCTGGTGTATAGTGTTACCCTCCATCCCAGTTATGTCTAAGTGCCTTTAATGCACAGTGCATAGAGTATCCCTGGTTTATAGTGATACCCCCATTCCTGTTATGTATATGAGCGTTTAAGGTACAGCTATAGGATATCCTTGTTGTACAGTGTCACCCCTTCTTCCCTGTTATGTATAAGTGCCTTTAAGGTACAATGTACTGGGTATCTCTGGTGTGTAGTTTTACTTTAAGGCATAGCAAATAGAGTATACGTGATGTATAGTGTTACCTCCATCCTTGTTATGTGTAAGTTCCTTTAAGGCACAGCACATAGATTATGTCTGGTGTCTGTTGTCTAGTGTTACACCAAACCTTTTTATGTGTAGGCACCTTTAAGGCACAGCATATAGAGTATCCCTGGTGTATAGTGTTACACCCATCCCTGTTATATGTAAGTGCCTTTAAGGTGCATCCCCGGTGTGTAGTGTTACCCCCCATCACTGTTATGTGTATGTGCCTTTGAGGAACAGAGCATAGAGTATCCCTGGTGTATAGGCTACCCCATCCCTGTTATATGTAAGTGCCATTGATGCACAATGCATACAGTATCTCTGGTGTATAGTGCTACCCTCTTCCATGTTATGTGTAAGAGCCTTTAAGGTACTGTGCACAGAGTATTCCTGATGTACATTTATACCCCCATCTCTCTTATGTGCAAGTGCCTTTAAGGCAGAGTGCATAGAGTATCCCTGATATATAGGGATTCCCCCCATCCCCTTTATGTGTAACTGCTTTAGGGTACAATGCCTAGAGTATTGTTGGTGTATAGTGCTAACCCACATCCCTGTTATGTATAAGTACCCTTAAGGTACAGTGCATAAGGTATCGCTGGAGTACAGTGCTACCTGCCACTCCTGTTATGCATAAGTGCCCTTAAGGCACAGTACATAGAGTATCCCTGGATATAGTGCTACCCCCATCCCTGTTATGTGTAAGTGCCTTTAATGCACAGCTCATAGAGTATCCCTGGTGTATTGTGCTACCCTCAATCCCTGATATGTATAAGTGCCTTTTAGGCAGAGTGCATGAAGTATCCATGTTGTACAGTGCTTCCCTCAAACTGCTATTATGCATAAGAACCTTTAAAGCACAGACCATATGGTATCCTTGTTGTATAGTATCAGTCCCCCATCCCTGTTATGTGTAAGTGCATTTATGGCACAGTACACAGAGTATCCCTGGTATATAGTGTTACCCCCCTGTCTCTGTTATGTGTAAGTGCCCTTAATGCACAGTGCATAGAGTATCCCTGGTGTATTATGGGGATTGTTTGAAAAATTTGCTGACAATTATGAAAAGCTGATAAAGCTGTAGTTAATTTGTTAATATGGGAAATAATTCTGCTTAAATGTTGTACTCGTATTGCTTAGTGTGCATACATAGTGACTTTTTCATAGCTTTGGTATGTGAAATGGAACAGAGTTACCATAAAATGTAATTGAAAGATAGTAAAGTCTGAGCAGGATTAGAGTGCAGCCTTCTGTATACATGCTTATGTACATAACAGCATATCAATATAGATGTGTTGAAGTGCTGTAACATCTCTTCAGGTTTATAGATAAGTACTAAGCTAACTGCCCTTGCAAGCCATTTTAAGCCTAGCCAATTATCCCTTATGGGGCTCAAACGCTGCACCTTGTGCTTGCAAGGCAAACATCTTAACCATTAGGCCACTCTCCCAACCACAGAAAGGTGAAAAATACTTGTATAACTCAGGTAATACCTGATTTGTATGTTTAACAGTATATACAAGTTATGTCTTTTTACAGGCCACAGTAAAATATATAGGTGAATGGATACAACTGTGTCACTATTCTAAACAAAAACACAGATAAAAGACTGAACTCCGCAATCTTACATATAGTAGGCAAAGGTGAAAAGGTTTATCAGATACATGAGCTCATGTCTGACATTGATAATAAGTCTCTTGATGTAAAAAGAAGTTGGACAAACTTTATAAAGCAAAGAACAATGTACAGTTTTAATTTTATAAGTCCAGGACTGCTTAATACAAAGAACATAAAACAAAACACATATAACAGGTTAAGATCTCCAGCAAAGCACTGTGAATTCTCTGATATAGACAAGGGAAAAATAGTGCAGACATGCAGCTCAGAAAGACTGAAGAGAAACGCTGAACTGGACATGAAACTAAAAGTTCCTTTTGTTTTCAAGGTCACTTGTCAGAAATACAAAGTAAGAAAATAGAAGGCTATAGCCTAAGAGGTATTAACACAACATACAGTGTGAACGAAGTAGCGAGTGATGCAAAGAGTGATGCAAACAATGAAATTAAGAATAGTGAAACAAATGCAATGTCTGTAAGTGTAGCATATAAGATAAAAAGCACCAAGCATGTGCACAGATACTGTGGGAAGCAGTTATACAATAGAGTGCAGTCTCCAGAGAGAGGAAAATGTATGCACGAATGAAAGTCTGTAAGAGGATATACGAATACCAGGAGAGAAAAATATGTAGGGATAAGATGTATGTCAGCGAAGGAGAAACAAGATGTTATGGGAATTGATATGCATAGAATGTGCCAAAAGAAATCAGATTAAGACAAAACCAGTTTTTGAAGGAGCGACATTTCTCTCTGCAGTTAAAATTTACTTTTTGTTGTTCCTACCCCTTTCCACCCATCAGCGTATTTAACTTAGCCAGCATCTACACCTCCTTCCAGGTTCATTTACATTAAATACAACAGTCTTTGCTCTCTTTACCTCAAAAAGAACCTTTCTTAACTTGTTCCTGTACTTTGGAATCCATTACCAGAAATATTGGGAAGTTACCAACTGTTTATTTATTTATTTATTGAGTAGGTCTACTCAGTTTCCTTAAAAATTCTACTTAATGCAGTTATTTTTAAGGCAATGGATACGGCTTGCAAGTATCTATAATTTTTTAACTTTGTCATACCATGTCTGTATTATTAAACTGTATTATTAAATTATTCTCTCTCATTTCAGTACTTGTGATGGCTTCTTCAGATACTTAGTCACTTTGACTGTTTTGTACATAATTTTAATTTGTCTGGTTAGTAATGAATATATGTCATGCTGTATTTTTGAATGTTTTACCTGGTTGAGAAACATCTTATGCTGTTTTTCTTGCAGTCTGTTAATCAGATTGGTTGTAACTGAAGTTATCCATCATTGCTTTGCTTCTGGGTCTGGTGATGACTAAAAAAGGTCTTTGCTCCAGCCCACTCACCTGCTTTAAAATGAAACAAACAAACAAACTAACTAACAAACAAACAAACGAATGAATGAATGATAATAATAGTAATAATAGCTAAATAAATTCAGGAGAACTAGTGAAACTAGAAAAGATAGACAACATTGGAAAGGCATCAGTTCTTATACTTTGCACTTTTCTCAAAGTTATAACCCCAAAGTTGAATAAGCCAGCAGAAGTGACAATACTGTAATACAAAAGGACACTACATTCTTGTAGAGTATGATATAAACAGTGAACTTAGTATATTAAAGGTAATTAATAAGCTACATTTGAGATCAAGATGCCATCAAAATGAATTATCCTCACAGAACTAAAGCTTTACCACCTTTTCTATACACCCTGTATAGGGCCCATGAGATACAAAAGAATGTGTTAGAAATATTCCAATATGTAATGTGCCAAGTAATACTAATTATAAAAATATAAAGAACTATAGTGATCATATGAATATTTATAGAACCACCAAAAAAACAAGAACAAGATGACTTACTAAGAAAGATGCTCAAAAGACTGAGATAATGGGCTCACCCTGATCAGAGGAAACATGAAACGGACAGATGTCCGCTAGAGTACTACGGGTTTGTGTTTTCGACAACAGCTTGTCACCTGAATCTATTCAAGTAAATGCAACGCGTGTTGTGTCACTGTCAACAAATGCCAATTAAGCCAGAAACCTGCTAGGTATGGCTAACTGGAGCTCAGGATTTATCAAGTAGTTTAATGGCTTCATAAGACCACCCAGAGCTCTTGTGAAAAAGAGATGTATGATATGACTGGTCTAAGAAACACACCAAAGAATCTTCCTTTCAGCCACAGAGCAGAATCATGCTATCTGTAGTTATCAGCTCAGCAGGCCTATAATGTCAAGCAAAAAGTAATAGCTTATGCCAGCTGATAACTGCCAGTGTGATGGAGAAAAGATAGTCCCACAAAAAGAAGCACTTGCAATAGGTTCTGTCTGTGAGCATTTTCATAAATACTTTTCTGGCAAGGGCATCACATTTTTTCATATCCCACAAACCACTACAATCAAAATCTGACAACCCAAAATCAGAACTTTCACTTAGAATAGAAAGGTGGTAACTGAGGTTGCAGCCCTAGAAGTTGAAATGAATTAAAAAATGGAAAGCAAAACATTACTGACCATAAGAAAAGAGTAAAAGAAATGATAAAGTGATAAAGTGCTATGTAAATATCATAGCTGAATATGCAACTCCAAGAAACAATGCTGAGAGATAAAGATACTGAAAGAAAAGCAGATGCAATATTATAACTGCCGAAAAGCTTTTGCATTATTACGAAATGGCAAAAGAAAAGTAAGGATTCTATTGTATTGTTGATCCTGTTGGTGTAAATGAAATTTATTGTACAGCAGTAACTTTACTATGTTTTATACTCAAAACTGTGTTCTAATTTGTATAATTACTGGAGTTTTTCTCTTAGTATTAACAATTCTTTTGTATTATTTTTTAAATGTTATATTTCTACCAAAAATATGTGAACTAAAACTGTAAAAAATATTAACAGTATTATGCTGGAGCATTTTTCCCTGGGTCTCTGTTGAAAATGGACTTCGGATGGACTATCCCAATTAGCAAATGGCCATAAATCAATAGATCACATAAATGTTGACACTATAAACAGATATACAAACTATGAAGATGTAATAACTTCTGTTCATAGAAACTATTTATTAAAGGGAACAGACTCTTAATTCCCAAAGTACTGCAGAAAAGAAATATTGAAATAACCAGTAAAATGCATCTTGGTGCTACAAAAATAAAAGCAAGGGTCAAGGAAAAAAAGTTGGTTCCCGCAAATAGATGACAGAGTACAGAAATTTAAAAAGATTTTAAACCAGAACAATACCCAACAGAACAAGCTTTTGGCTGCCAGACTAAGAAGGTCACAAAGTACTATTTAAAACCTGCTGACTTACCATATTAACATTTTTCTTTAGCTGGTTGTTTAAAACATGGGACAAAGACAACATGAACATCTGCAATACTGCAAATATGTACACATAATTACATAACCAAGGATGTATTTTATTTAACTGTCTACAGTCCATTTACTGATTTTAAAGGTTCTTTATATATTAGGAATGCTTAAAATTAATGTTTGAAATGTTTAAAAGCACCATTTACTGAGGGATATCCAGAAAAATACAAATGACTGTTTTAAAGCAATTGATATGAAAACTATAAAGTACTGCTCAGTATGAACCTGTTTAAAAATTTTACATAGGTCATTGCTAAAACTTGACCATATGATAAACTGCTCTAACAGATGTAATCACTATGTTTGTTTTCCTGCCAAAAGCCACGTACAGTGATCCCGTACATTAACTGGTGATTAGCATCATTGTTCCACTTCTGTCAAAGATGAGCACCCAGGTTTGGTTAATGCTCGAAGGGCAATTTGCAAATATCTTTTCAAGCATTATCTTATAATGAATTGTCTTCTGAAGATCTAGTTTGCCAGTTCAAGTGGCTGTAAGCCAGTGAATGAACCATCATGTTTAAGGAATCAGAGAGCTTTGGGCAATCTCCCTGAATCATGCACATGCCTCAATATACTTAAGTAAACAATTAGTAGCATATATTCCTTCTATGAGCACAATTTAAAATTTAGAATACATTTTAAACAGATAGTACTTGTTTTTTGACAACCTGTTTTTTTCACCCAGTAAGGCCAATATCACAGTTCAGTGAGCCTCTCAAGAACAAATGCTACTCTAAAAAGCTAAGACATTTGTTGTGTTATTTAATATAAAAAAAGTTTGTCTTTCGAAGTAATATCTCTGTCAAGCTCTTTCACCTTTTCCATGCTGTTGTGTCTGTGGACATAATTGAAGTCCACCTTGTGAAAACAGTGTTATTTGAAGTACAGCCTCAGGCATGACAGGTGCATGTTAATATCTGAACTGTAGCTAACTATGAGGAGGAACACAATGATTTTTGTTTGACCTTTTTGCTGTCATGTTAGTTTATTATCCAATCATGCAGCAACATGCAGCAGTCATCATTAAAAGCTGTTTTAATGGCACCAGTGGAAATCCAAGCACTGCCCTGCTACAATAATTGTTGGATTGCTTTGATGATGTGATAAGGAGAAAGTCTGCACATATTTGTTGAACTTTTAAATAACTGTAAGGAAATTTTTGATTAATTTAAACAGAGAAAGTCAACACAAAAGAAAAGTAATGTTTAGACAATTTCCGGCAATTCTGCATGCCAAAAGAATGATGCCTGAACACTTTCTCAACTAGTACAATTACCACCTCACAGAAAGTGGTTCTCTGGTTTGATTCTCAGCTAGAGTGCTGTCTGTATGGTATCTACATGTCTTCATTGTGTCTGTATGTGTGTACTATGGGTCTTACAGTTTCTTTCCACCTCGCAAAGATATGTGGAAGGTGAGCTGTTACTCTACATGTTGTCTGTAGGTATGCATGTAGTGTGTGACTAAGTGAATGCATTCTGTGATAGACTGGCATCCTGTCCAGTATGGGTATTTATGGTTTGCAATTAGAGGTTGTTGGGATAAGCTCATGTATTCCTGCATGTCTGCAAAGGCTAAACTGTGTTATTTTAAAAAAGTACTGATAGATAATTAGACAGATAGTTCGATAGATAGACAGATAGATAGATAGATAGATAGATAGATAGATAGATAGATAGATAGATAGATAGATAGATAGAGAAATGGACTTTATCAGAGCACAGGAAAGGAAAGATACTGGCAGTATTCAGCGAAGCTACCTCTTCACTGTTTTGTCAGGGCATGACCTGTTGAATGAGGTGATCTGGATCTGGATTCTGTGGTAGTGTATTTTTCAAAGGCAGATAACACTCAACATGGCATTGTATAGTGTCTGTGTTTGTTTCCACAGTAAGACTTGTAACACTGAGAGGTGTGTAAAAGAGCAGAAACCACCACAAATAACGTTCAACGAACCACTCCTTGAGCCAATAACCTACGACCACAAGTTAAAAAAACACCTTTATTCGATCCACATAAAATTGTTGACTGTGCAAAATTTAATCCACAAAAGCAGATCAATAATCCACTGTGTAGGAATAATCCACAAAACAGGTCAAGCGCTTTCGTCGATAGACTTCATCAGAACAGTTAATAATGGATACTGAAACCATTTATATATATACCTTTCATAAGTGGAGTACCTGTTCCGAAGCTCTTCTGGCATGAAGGAGATTTTGATTTACAAGCTGTCTGCAAGTGTTGTAGTTTCCATAGTACTTATCAGCACTGCTGCAGCTATCTACTGGTATTGGCTCGAATTAAAGTTGTTTTGTAGAAATATATTTGCAAGTGATGAAACCATGAAAGGTATATATATAAATGGTTTCAGTATCCATTATTAACTGTTCTGATGAAGTCTATCGACGAAAGTGCTTGACCTGTTTTGTGGATTATTCCTACACAGTGGATTATTGATCTGCTTTTGTGGATTAAATTTTGCACAGTCAACAATTTTATGTGGATCGAATAAAGGTGTTTTTTTAACTTGTGGTCGTAGGTTATTGGCTCAAGGAGTGGTTCATTGAACGTTATTTGTTTCCACAGTATAACAGATAGTTTTCATTTGCAAAACTAAAAGTTTGAGAAAGGAACATTTCAGTCTCATATGACTTGAATCTCAAAGTACACCTCCAAGGTGTGTCTATTTTACAGGTATCAGCTATTTAAAAAGTGGGTAATATACGTCAGTTATGTATGCAACAGAACATGGACACTGATAGTGATTTTACTGCATCCTATAATATATTTAATAATTTCCCCTTGTCTTATCTGAAATTTCAGATTCAGATCTCTTCATGAAACATTACACTTTATATATTTTTTTCTTTCCAAGTTCTAATGTAATGTTTTGTAACACAAAACCTTGGCAACATCCCAAAACAACTAGAAAAAATGAATTTATCCCTTTAATGGGAACTTTAAAGTTTAGCCTTGTCATGCTCTTATCACTTGGTACAGCTCCTCCTCTTTCTACCCTAGAACCAGATGATGCATATGCGATGCTGAAATATACTTTCGCAACTTGAAAGGAATAATATATAGAACAACAGATGTGTGTGTGATGTGGGCACTATGCCAAAACTTTGGGCTAGGAATTCAAAACCTTGGCAACATGCCACAAAAATAACACATTTCCTGCATTCTTTCACATTCATGAGGTTCCTCTTATAAGCGCAAGCAGACGTGTGTGTGTGTGTGTGTGTGTGTGTGTGTGTGTGTGTGTGTGTGTGTGTGTGTGTGTGTGTGTGTGTGTGCGTGTGCATGTGTGTGTTGAGAGATGGTTGTAATAGACTTGGCAGCATTTCATTTTTAGAAAATGAGCCATCTCAGCATTTGTTTCAGCAATTGAAAGTTTTCGTTCCTTTTCCTCTTTCATATTGCGTTTTGATGGAAATGTGTGTGTGTGTGTGTGTGTGTGTGTGTGTGTGTGTGTGTGTGTGTGTGTGTGTGTGTGTGTGTGTGTGCTTTCATATACATATGCTTGTGCATTTATTTGTGACATGTGTGCAGATTATAGATATATTTACAAAATCTTATGCAAAACAGTATGGCTGCACAAAAGGGGTGATAACTTGTCCGAGTGACATCCAGTTAACTCCAGATACTGGAATCAAATTAGGTTAAATTGAAAAAGAACTGCATAGACTGTATCCAAACAAAGCACAGGGAGGAGATGGAATTAGTAGCAATGACCTGAGAACACTTCAGCAAGAATTTACACTACCATTATATCTATTATTCACTAGGTCATATAAATATGGGGAAATTCCGCAAGATTGGAGACATGCACTTATTAAGCCTGTCTTTAAGGGAAAGGGGAGTAGGACAAATCCAGAGTCATATAGACCCTTAAGTCTACTTTCATGTTGTGGAAAAATAATGGAGAAGGTAATATTGGATATGTTATTGTCAGAACTGGATAGGTTGGGACTTGAAACCATATATCAGCATGCATACGTTAAAAATAGATCTATTACCACCTGTGACATGATGTTCTATAGCAATATAATAACAGCTATGAATGAAAAAATTGTGCTGTGATGTAATTTATATAGATTTAACTTCAGCATTTGACAGGGTCATGCACAAAACACTGATCAATAAATTAGTACAACTAGGTATTAATGTGCTCTTGATAAGATGGATAGCTGCATGGCTTACAAATGGGAAATGGCAAGTATCATACAGCAACTAGACAGGTGAAATCCTTGGTTATAGTCAGGTTGTCCCACAGGGCTCTGTCCTAGGCCCTTACTTGTTTAGATTGCATCTTTCAGACCTAACTTTCTTCATCTGAGGCGTTCTACAGTCTATATGCAGATTACGTGAAACTGGCTAAACTGATTATATGTGTTACAGATAAGGCATGTCTGCAAAATAACTTGACTAGATTGACCATTTGGGCACAGGAGTATAATATGCTGATAAATACATCAAAATTAAGCATATGAGATTCGGGAGACATAAATTGAAAGGTGAATATTTAATACAGTACACAGTGATTGAAACTGTACACTCATTTAAGGACCTGGGTATATGGGTAGATTCAGTTATGAGTTTTTCTAATCATGTCAACCACTTGGTTAATGACAGTTACAGAACTATAGGCTGTATAAAAAGGTTTATAAAGTCTAGGAAATCAAAGATAATGAAGTCATTGTTTGTTAGTTACATTAGACCCAAACTTGAGTATGGAATAACAATATGGAAACCCTATAAGAAAACAAGTATGAGTAAACTGGAAAGAGTACAGCAGAAATATACCAAGGGTATCCATGGAAGTGAAAATTTAAGTTATTATGAAAGACTAAAATATCTGAACTTGCACAATGTGTCTTACAGATATCTAAGAGGAGATCTTATTCAGGTATATAGGGCATTTAGAGACAGCTACCTCTGGGAATGTTTGGGGTTATCAAAAAGTAGTAGAGAATCATCAGACAACCTATGTAGGAGATTCTATAGGAATGAGAAGTGTACTAATTGGTTCTCTGACAGAGTAGCTGAGGCATGGAACAGACTACCAAATTACATTAAAGCAAGTACTAGTTGAGATATATTTAAGAACAGCCTGGACACTTATTATGGGAACAAGTGTTTTGGTATATTGGCAAGCTAGAAGGGCATTAATGCCCGTGCTTGCAATATTTATATGTATGTATGTATGTATGCATATGTATGTGATTTTCACCTGTGCTGCTGTAGTCTGCTCTTGGCAATAGGCAGGATGTCATGCAGGCCAACATGTTTTTCCTTCACTTTTTTCATTTCCTGTCTTACCTAGGCAAGGGTTACTAAGTACAGCTGACTGAGCACTGTTACCACCAACAGGCACTGACCTTGTCATGTAGCTTTCTCAAAGTCATACAATGCACGTGGGAATGATTCGAAAGTCAAACCATGCTCTTTCTGATACAAGTCAATTTGTGTTTGTTATCTTCTGTCTAGGATATATAATTAGATAAACATGATTGGTAACACCAAATAAACAAAAATAAATAAACAGATACATCCTTAAAAACAGTCTGATGCATAAATAAAATAAACTTATTTTTTATAACATACCAGGAGCAAGGATTAGGAAGAAGGATATATCAAGAAAACAGTGGCATATAATCAGTTAATCAAACAAAAGGAAAAGTGAAACAGACTTGTTTTTAGTACTTCGCATGCGATATTGTGAGGTCCCGTCTGCATGACTTGGTATTAGTTAAGATGGACACATAGATATTATTCCATCCTATCCTTCCATCTTCTTATACAGTTCTCTTAATATGTACGAAAAATGCATAAAACTGTATACATTACCCATGGTCTACAAGTAGCATTTAGAACATGGCCAAATGATCCTCCTACAAACGTATTAATACTAAAATAATTATCTAACTAGTGTTTAAATGTATACAAACTGAATTTAGCATTTTGCATGTTGTGCTGTTCCACAGTAAAGAAGATAGTCGAGGCCTAGATTCCATAAGTTTCAGGGCAGCATTGCAAGGGCCTCCTAATGAGAAGTATCAGTGCTCAGTGCAATCTACTATGTCACCCCCCCCCCCATGAATATGTATAAAGAAGGGAGTGGAGTGGGAAGATGTCAGTGAAAAGTACAGTTGTGTACACTTACCATAAATGTAGATGTTCGAGTGTTGCAGTCATTACATTTGGGTAATCTGCTGGCAGGTTGCCCTCAATCGGCCTGAATAACAAAGTCTTGGGTCCTGCGTCGGTTGCTGTCTCTTCTTCTATGACATCAGGTCATCAGGGGTATAAAACATGCAGACGACGCCATTTTAATCAGTTTTTCTGGCCCAGATGTCAGGTGCCCCCCAAATGGGGAGCAAAAAAAAAAAATAAATATATATATATATATATATATATATATATATATATATATATATATACATGTAATTTAGAACACAAAAACTATGTATATACCTCCAACTAAAAGCAAATACACCAAAAAGGCGTTTGAGCATAGTAAAAGAAAGAAGAGGTATAATAAGAGAGAAAAAGGAGGCTGGCAGGTGGGTAACCCGGACTGCAATAGTGAATACACTCGAACATCTATATTTATGGTAAGTGTACACAACTGTACTATGTTCTTCATGTTTCACTGTTGCAGTCATTACATTTGGGTAGAATCCCAAAGCTATGGTTGGGAGGAGGAATTTAGATAGCATTAGGGCCAGCTATAAGGCCCTGCAAGACTGCAGTGGCAAAGCCAGCTCTGGATTTAGAGAAAATTGGCAAATGATAATGCTTGGTGAAAATATGTACAAAACTCCAGGTAGCAGCTTCTAGGATGTCCCTGGTAGGTACGCCTCTGAGAAAGGCTCTAGAGGTAGATGCAGCCCTGGTGGAGTGAGGTCTGATCCCCTGGGGGATAGGTTTTCCATGGTGCTTATAGCAGAAATTAATGCAATGGCTTATCCATTTAGAAATGGTTTGCTTTGAAATAGCTTTCCCCTCTGTCCCTGCAGCAATGCCACCAGCAGTTGTTCAGATTTCCTTTGAGGTTTAGTCCTGTCCAAATAGAATCTAAGCTGTCTGTGCACATCTAAAGAGTGCAGTATCTGTTCCCCTTTGTTCTGTGGGTTAGGAAAGAAGGTAGGCAAATGAATGGACTGATTAAGAGCCACACTAGATACCACCTTGGGCATGAAGGAGGGATTGGCTCTGAGGGACAACCTGTCCGCATGAAAGATGATGAAAGGTTCCACTGCTATAAGGGCCTGTAATTCAGATACGCTTCTTGCAGAAGTGATTGCCAAAAGGAAAGCTGTTTTCCAGGAAATAAATTTTAAATCTGCAGTAGCAGCTGGCTCGAAAGGAGGAAGAGTGAGTTTCTCCAAGACAAAGTTAAGATCCCAGGCGGGAGTTGGAGCTCTCCTGGGTGGCCTTACATTTTTGGCCCCCCTGAGGAACTGCTTGAGCAGTGGGTGAGAGAAGAGGGGAGGCTCTGTGCTATAATGAGCTGAAATGGCTGAGGCATGAATTTTGATGGAGGAAAAAGACAAGCCCTTATGAAGCATCTCAGTCAAGTATTGTAGAATCTGAGGTAAATTGGGCACTGCTGCGTTCATTCCTTGAGATTGGTTCCAAGCACAGAATCTTTTCCATTTTGCAGCATAAGATTTTCTAGTACTAGGCCTCCTTGCCTCTAAAATGATATCCATCACTGATTTACTGACGGATGGTAAAAGAGAGACTAGGTAATTAGCTAGGCTGCTAGGTTCAGGGTTTGCAGATGAGGGTGCAGAATCTGGTTCTCCTGCTGAGACAACAGGGAAGGAGTCTGAGGCATGTGCCATGGAGCCAAGCGTGACACACTGCGCAAGAGTAGGTACCAGTGTTGGCGAGGCCAGTCTGGTGCAATTAAAATTATCCTTGGCTTGTCCTGTTTGATCTTTAGTAGTACCTTGGAGAGCAGAGACCGAGGAGGAAAGGCATCAACTGATAGGTTTTACCAGCTGAAGGATAGAACATCCACTTTCCAAGCTAGCATGCGGGGAATCCTTGTGAAAAATTTGTCCAGTTGATGGTTCTGGGGGGAGGCAAACAGGTCTATATCTGGGCTCCCCCATTTGCTTGTCAACATGTTGAAAATCCTTGGTTCCAGTTTCCACTCGTTTGGGTCCATGAGGTTTCTGCTTAGTCCGTTTGCCAGTGTATTTAGTTTTCCTGGCAGGAATTGAGCTTGTAGATTCACTTGGTAGCTCAAGGCTGTGTTCCACAATGCCATGGCTAGTCTGCAGAGGGGTATAAGAATGTGCAGCCCCCTGCTTGTTTATGTACCACATGACAGTGGTATTGTCCGTCTTTACCATTAGTTGTCCTGGAAGAATGTGGTCCTTGAAGGCTGTCAGAGCATACTGTACAGCTAACATTTCCTTTTGATTTATGTGCGGGTGCATTTGACTAGGGTTCCATTTGCCCTGAATGCACTTCCCTGCCAGGTGAGCCCCCCATGCATATTCTGATGTGTCTGTTGTTAAGGTGTGGGTGGCAGGGGGTAGTGTGAATGGCAGTCCCCTGTTTTGGTGGCAGGTCTCTGCCCACCAAAGGAACTCTAGGCATAGGCAAGGTATGATAGGAATCATTGCTTCTAGATCCTGTGAATGTTGACACCATAGGCTTTTGAGATACCATTGTAGTTTCCTCATATGTAGCCTTGCATATGGAATTAGAAGAATGCCGGAGGCCATGAACCCCAAGGCTTGCAGTATTTGTCTTGCAGATAGCTGGGTTTTTGTGGCCATTTGTTTGAAGTAAGTTGTCAAATGTATCCGTTTCTCTGGCGTGAGGAAAGCAGTCTGGGAAGTTGTATTCAAGCTTGCTCCCAGGAATATAATTTGTTAACAGGGTACCAGGTGGGATTTCTTTTCATTTATGGTGAACCCCAGACAAGTCAGTACCCTACGAACAAAGGCCAGATGATTGAAAAGAATGTCCTTGATTTCAGACTGAATTAGACAATTGTCCAGGTATGGGTATATCTGAATATTTCTTTGCCTGCAAAATGCAATGACTGGAGCTAGGCACATTGTAAATACCCTGGGCGCAGTAGATAAGCCAAAGGGCAGTACAGAGAACTGATAGTGCATGTAGCCTGCTTTGAAGCATAGGTATCTTCTGCAAGATTCCCTGATAAGGATGTGCAGGTATGCTTCTTTTAAGTCTAGTGTTGCCAACCATGCATCTTTGCCTAGCATAGGAAGCAGCTGGTGAAGAGTCAGCATTTTGAATTTTGGAATCACCAGAAAGGTGCTCAGAATAGGAAGGTCCAGGATAGGACGCCATGTATTGCCTTTTCTGGGTACCAGGAAAAGTCTTGAATAGAAACCTTGTCCCTTTTCCTCTTCTGGTACCAACTGAATAGCTCCCATGTTTAAAAGAGAGAGTACCTGATTTTGGGCCTCTGCCCACTGATTTGGGGGTAGATCTGGCCACCTGCTTGGTGTTGGTAACGTGTGGAAATGAAATCTGTATCCTTGGGACACTATATTTAAAACCCATTTGTCCTGGGTAATGAGTTCCCAGTTTTTGACCTGCAGACTAATCTTTCCGCCTAAAGGAGCATTCAGTTGGAAAGTGCTTGGAAGTTTTAAAAGCAAGTCATTGAGACAGTTTTCCATAGGGGGGAGTTTTACTGCTCCCAGGTTTGGGTGCAGTAACCCCCCACTGCCTAGTCTTGTGTGTCCCTTGAGACTGAAACCTGGGGTTTCTGCTGTGTCTGGGTTTGGCTTGAGAAGACCTGGAGGGGGCTGGAAAGGACCAATTTTTTGAGGGCCAGTGCCTACTAAATCTAGGAGGCTGAACTTGTAAGAAATCTTTAACAGCCTGCATAGATTTAGCTTTATCTTCCATCTTTTTAAGAACTTCCTCAGCCTTGTTGCCAAACAGGCGGTCCTTATTTAAGGGAGCATCCAGCAATTTATCTTTAACATGATCAGGCAAAGATTGCTCCTTAAGCCAAGCATGCCTTCTGAGCACAGACCCAGTAACAGCAGCCCTGCAAGAGGCCTCTAATGAATCAAATCCACATTGCAAAATATGTTTTCCAACCTGTTCAGCAGAATGCATTAAATCCTGTAATTCTTTATTTTCAGCGCAGTCAGGAATTAACATAATTTTCTGTTTAAGCAATCCAATAACATGTTCTTGATACTTTAACATATGAAACTGGCAGCTTAAAGCCCTAATGGCCAAGGTTGCAGAAATGTTAACTTTCTTACCCCATCTATCCAGCGCCCTAGAGTCTCTATAAGAGGGGGGTAGGATTTTTAGCAGTAGAAGCCTTAATGCCTTTGGGTCCCTGTGAAATAGTCTCCTGGATCCGCAATAGGATTTTTAAAAAGGAACTTGTGAGAATCAGGAACCCTGTAATTTCTGTCAGGTTTTCTGGGAGCAGGAGGCAAAGAATCAGGGGCCAAACTAGATTCTGAAAAGGCATCATCAACATTGTCTAGTACAGGAGGTATAGCTAAAGGCCTATGCTGAGGCAGGAGTAAGAAATCCCTAAGCCTCTTTTTTGAATCAGAAAAATCCTGGCTTTCCCAGTGGAAATGCTCCCTTAAAGTATGTAAGGTTTCACCAAAAGAAAAATCGTCTGGAGGGGAAGCAGAGGGAATAGAGTCCTCTGCATCAGAATCCTCATAAGTAGATAAGGGCAAATCCAGATCGTCAGAAGAATCAGACAAATCAGAATCTTGATCAGACGATTGATAAACAACTTCAGTCCTAGGTCTCTTAGAAGGGGAGGTTGGCTTCCCCTGATTAGAGTTATAAGATCTTCAGCCATTCTTATCATTTGTTTTTTAGGCATAGAGGCCTGAGCATGCAGCCTGGGCGTCGGTTTCTTAGGCATGGTTCGAGATTTTGGTCTAAATGAAGAAGAAGGCATCAGTTTAATATGCAAGTCTGTAGGCCTGAATACACCCTCAGAAGCCGGTGCCTGCACAGCGGTTCCGGACCCATCCAAGGTAGAGACATCCGCAGGTTCCACAACTGAAGCATCTCACGGCATATCGGACTCCGAATGGGTCTCAGTAGAGGCCTGCGAGTCAGAAGTAGCAGGTATCAGGGGCTGCGAAAGCGCCTCACTGAGTACCGGAGAACTGGCGACTGGCTTAGGAGAAGCGTTGTCGGCAGCTTTGGACCTCAGCGGCCTTTCTCTGTCTTTATCTTTGCATTTTTTTGGAATCCCGGTAGTCGGACGGCTAACCGACGACATTTCTGGATAATTAAACTGAGAACCAAAATATTTAGAAGCGAAAATATACCGACGACGGATAGTGCGATGTTTAAATAAAGCACAAAACGACAGCAAGGTACGTCGTGGTCAGGGCCTAGGCAAGGAATACAGTATGAATGAAAATCTTTGTGAGGTATTTGCTTTCCCAAGTAATGCAATTATTAACTTTTACTGACATCGGGAAGGAGCAAGAAAATGTTTCCCCAACGGGGTACTTAGCTTTAGTTGAAGACTTCAGTTCTGAAACTCGAAAATGAAAATTTCAGGAGTCGACCGACTGGCACTTGCGAACTGCGTCTGCTTCAGGCACCGCACGGCAAGAAAGACTGGTGTAATGGCGTCGGCTGCATGTTTTATACCCCTGACGACCTGATGTCATGGAAGAAGGGACAGCAACCTACGCAGGACCCAAGACTTTGTTAATCAGGCCAACTGAGGGCTACTGCAAGCAGATAACCCAAATGTAATGACTGCAACAGTGAAACACGAAGAACAGCAACTGAACAATCACTCCCCTGACCGCTACATATATTGCATCTAATGAGATTCAAAAATCCATTATTTTAGACTCTCATTAGGTATGTGCAGTGTGTAAGTTATCACTGTCCTTTGTTGATCCGAGGAAAATTCAGGAATACTCCCTTAGAATTACTGTATGGGTTTGGAATTCCACCCAGTACATCTGCTGTGTATTATAGTCCCAAATCAGGATCACCTGCATGTAACTAGCATTAAGTAAGGAGCTCCATAAAATAAGCAGTGTGACTCCTTTTAGGTCAAGGAACCCACATGTGTCCTTTGTAGTGCATGCTGACAAGGTGCTCAGCTCACCCTGGATGGAGTTTATCATGCACTGAAGGAGTGCAGCCCACTGGACAGCTACAGGCATAAATCATGGTGATTACAACTGCATCTAGAGTATAGAAATCACAACAGCTACACACAGGAACAGTACAAAGTGGGGGAAACTAAATGGAAGGATATCACGTAGCATACAAGGATATTGCCAATGTGTGCCTGCCATTCAGTACAACAACAAGTCATTAAAGAACATTGAAACTTTCAGTATGACCACCAACAGACACTAGGACAAAGTGGATCATAACAGAAATGCAGCCTTCCCCTGAGATACTTTAGTGTGTATCTTTCAGTAATATAGTTATCTGTAGCATGCTTGTCAGTACATCTCACATATGCTACCCTGTGGGGTGAGAACAGCAAATAACTCAGGAGGCTTGCAATGGGCCATGCATACTGACATCTTCTTCCAGTGTATAGCTCCTGGAACTTGTAGTATGAAAACATACTCCTTTTCTCATTAGCACACATTACATGAGGAAGCATGGACACTTTCTATCAGAATCATTTATGTTTAAAGGACTATTGTTATGTTCCAGGAAATGCCTTATTCTCAGCAGGATTTTTTTTGGGGGGGGGGGGATTCAGCCTCCAGTGGATAATATCTGCTTCTTACAGAATGACAGTGTATTAGATGCTAACAATTGATTATGAGCTCTTGTAAAATGATGTAACATGGCCCAGTCCAAAGTAAGTGTGGGAAAGGGTCATCGTCTTTTGTACACTACATATCATACACAGAGTTCCTCTATAAATGTGATAAGCCATAGAATAAAGAACAAGATACACAATGCTTTAATATTCTTATTTGCCTTGTAAAGTATCATTTCAAACACTGTATTTTAATCCTATATTTCTTGTTAGGTTAAAGAAATGTCATATTTCCATATTGTTCATTGTAGAGACACATGCACTGAAACACCCTCTCATCTCCTCTCTTTCTACATTTTTTTTTATTTGAAAACAAAGGTTATCACAATTTCCCCATAAATCATTTTTTTTTTGTTGAAATGATACACTTCATAAAATTCATTAGCTTGATTAATCCAATCTTATCACAGTGTATTCATACACTACTACAGCTTAATAAAATAGCAATGCATACTTTATATACACATAACCAATTTTATAGCCATAAAAAAGCATAGGAACTGATTTTACAATCTGTAGCAGATTTTACTATTCAAGCATTTGGATGTCCAAGAAGTATAGTTATTACAAGTTCAGACAATAAACTGTCTTTCGGCTTTTCCCGGTTAGGGGTCGCCACAGCAGAACTCCGGTCCGCTAATGATTGGCAGTAGGGTTTTACGTTCTGGCTTGCAGGGCCTAACGCACAACCTTCAGTGAAGGAATGCCCATTCACGCATGTCGACACACAGAAGATGCTCTAACTGAGAATCAAATGTGCAACATCTAACTGTGAGGCGACAACGCTACCGCAGCACCATTACAAGTTCAGACAATAAAAGGCCTAAAACAAATCACTATTGTATCCTACTGGTTTCTCTTTTACTTGATAAAGATTGTCCAGATAACCTTATGACTACAGCCCTATCTTCTGACCATTCATCCATCCATTCAATAATATAGCCAACTCTATTAATTCATTTTCATTGAGAATATCACATGCATGGGTAACTGAAAAGAATACATTACAGATATGTTCAGAATGTATTATTTAACAGTGCTGCTTGCCAGTGACTGGCATTCACTAGAATGCTGATAACCCCATAACTGTAGGTTCATAGATTCATACTAGGCTAACTGCCCTTGCAAGCCTAGTCAATTATCCCCTGTGAGATTCAAACCCTGTACATTGTGTTTGTAAGGCAAACACCTTAACCATTAGGCCACCCTCCCATAAAAAGTCATGCACAAGTCATAAACTTTTGCTAGTGATACTTATCGAAAATACCAAAAGTAATGATGATAGAAAGATCAGCAGTATACAAAGGAACACAAGCTACAAAAGGAACAGCAACGTACACCATTAGGAGCTTAAGTTTAGGCAGCTGGGAGTTCTACAGCTATCAAAGGAGAACAGACTGCAAGATAAATAACTGTCAGCTGGTAAAAACAGGGACAAGCTATACAGGTATGAGGAATGTAATCGATTTGCTAAATTATTTGTTTCATTGCTTAGGCAGGGCACATTTCATTAAGAAGTTAAACTGCATTATGCCATGTAAGTTGTTTCTCTTTATGAGGTGGAAATAGCACATATGTAAAAAAAAAAATAGTCAGAATACATCTACCTGCACATAGACATAAAAAGCAACAACTTAAACTAAGTGACTTAGTGATGTTGTACTAAAAATAAAGTTAATAATACTCTGCTTCCACAACAGAGGTCCTGGCCTATTAGAAGTCAGCCATGGTTCAGCCTTCTCTTAATTTAAATATGCTCTAATACTGAAAAAGAAATTACTGCCATTATAAACTCTGCTGTCTCATATATTGTTATAGGCAATGGCCACTTAAGCAACCCCCTTCCTGCAACATTTTTAACATAAACCCATGGTTTACACTGTCAGAAGGATTTCTTTGGTCTAAATTAAAGAAATTCTGCAATATAAATAATGAAATGCTTACCAAAAAAATAAAAAATCTTCAGTATGCACTGTTGTGAGATTACATGTCCACAAACTATAACTTTGCTTTTCATTTATAGCTACCAGTTCATGAGTCTTCAGTCTATAAATTCATATCTCAGTCTTTAAATCAAAACAACACATCAGATGCAGTCACATTCTCATATTAAAAAAATGAAAATGACACATTACCAGACCTTTTACTGTAGGCTGAAGCCTCTTTCCAATATTTTTAAGTGACTAAGCCTTTTAAAAGTCCAAACTTATTGCAAAACTTTTAGTCCTTCTAAATCCTTGAAGCTGCTGAATACATCGTTGCCTACTTCAGTTAAAACAAAAATGTCTTTATGTCCACCTTGCCTTTTGTGAACAAATGCCATGCCACAAAGTGCCTGTAGTGTGCTTCTTCTGGTCCACCCTCAGTAAAGGTACAGACCACATTTCTGGTCTGTGTGTGGTTTCCAAAGTTTTAAACATTGCTGCATTAGTACTTTTTGATAACATCTAGGTTTTCCCTTTAAATCTTTACTATCCTCTGCACAAGCTTAGCAGATGTAGTTAAGGCTACTTAACTGGCCTAAATTCTATAATATCCTTCATTTTTTCAGATAAAAGATGCCTAGAAAAATACTACACAATTCAAACACACATCCTTCACTGTTTTTTCTTATGTTCTGGTACTCTCCTTCAAGAAGCCTCAGATCTGCAGACACATTTCTTACCTCACTTACACAATCCTATGATTCTCATGACGATGTCCTGCTTTTTTCCATTGTTTTTAAAGTCTGGAACTCCCTCCCTTTGTCACGTTGTGAAATTAAGAAACTCCCTCAATTTAAAATCTTTCTGAAATCATACTTAATAACTGGACCTGCCACCATTACTTTCCTCCAGGATAGCCTATCTTTTAGCTTCTCCCCCCTCTTTACCTCTTTATATTCCTCCACTTTTCCCTCATTCCTTCTGTTAATCTTTTCTCTACTCTGTGCTGTACTTATTTGTCATTTCTACACTTACCACCTTCATTACCCGCTATTCCTAAAGCACTTCCTGCCATAACTACTCTTTCTCTTTATACTACTAATATTTTCCATTTATTGTGTCATTTTTCAAATTTATTTTGTAATTTATATGGCATTTTTCTCCCTTGGCCTCCCTGAAAAGGAGCTTTCTGCCCAGTCTGACTTTCCTGGTAATAAAATATAAATAAATAAATATTTATTTATTTATTGACATTTGTTAATAGGGTTAGTCCAACTGAGCCAGAGACCCATTTTAAGGAGTAAAACATTTAAACCACCATGAAACATAATAAGAAAATCAAGTTAGAGAATATCTGTACACAAAGTAGGTTAAATAACAATTGACAGGTCTAGAGAATATCACACATGAAGTACATACAAATAGATAAACCATTCGATCAATTTTTTTTATTTTTTTTTAAATAAAGATTTATATAAATATATATGCTATGGAAGTCAGGCAAGAGGGAAGTATAAAGGTGTATGAGGCAAGTACAAGAAAGTAAAGAGTAGAATAGGGAAAAGCAGTTAAAGCTGAGAAGAGAAGAAACTAGATTAAGTGGGGGTTAGACAAGAGCAGGACCATGTACCCTGAAAAAAAAAATTAAGTTATTTTTTGAACAGGTGTTTTTGATGAATGCTTATGTTTTGAGGGAGTGAGTTCCAAGCATGTGCAACAGAGTATTTGTAGAGGGACTTTCCTATATTTTTATTGGGTTTATATATGTCAAGGAGGTATTTGCTGGAAGTACGAAAGTGACGATGGGGGGTTGTAGTAGGAAACTAAGTTGGAGGTGGAAGGGCAGGAAGAGGGGTCATTCAGGATAGAGTGTGTAATGTGAAGTTGGGGTAGAAGTAGTTGTTTAGAGAATTCTGGCCATTGGAGTGATTTAAGGGTGAGACAGTGGTGGGATTTATAGGGGGGATTAGAGGCAAACATGGCTATTTTGAGATAAGTTTACTCTAGTTTAGTGATAAGTGAAGTTTCAACATTATTAAGGACAGGGTCAGCATAGAGAAGACAGGGTGGAAGAAGGGACTGAGCGAGGGAAGGTTTGGAAGAAGGTGACAGAAATTTCTGGTTATGATAGATACTAAGCAAGCAAATAAAGAGATGAAATGCTGCGGTGGATCCTCGCGATGAGCACCTCCAGAAGCAATGATGTAAACTTTACATTTTACCTGGCCCTGGTCAGACCACACTTTGAGTACTACATATGATTCTGGGTACTATATAAGGAGGGAGACATCAAACTTCTGGAATGGGTCCAGAGAAGAGCTACCAGAATATGTGTAGGAGAGAGTGGAAAAATATTAGTGGAAATTATAAGATTGTAACTCTTCTCACGAGACGCAAGAAGAGACGGAGGCATGATATGAGAGCACAAAATTATGTTGAAGAGACAAGAAATGGTCACTCTGAACAGAAAAGACAAGACAGAGGAGCACTGCTTCATCTGGAAAGCTGTGGATTCTAGAATGGACTATCAAAAGGATGAAGGAGACAGAATTTACAGAAAAGTTCAAGAGTGCTTAGGACAGGCCTAGAAAGGGAGGGATGGAGATGGGGTGGGATGATAAATGCACCTAAAGAACACAATAAACAGGCTGCTATGTTTTGCAGTCAAGCAAGTGTAATATACTACAATTACAGAACTTTTCTTCTAAGGTCTCACCTATTAAAGGGAGTAGGTCTAACTCATTTTAAAAGTAAATAAATATTATAAGATAACTAATATTTTACAGTGATGTTGGGTATGGACATTTTAACTCTGATGTTTCTTTCTTTGTTTCCCTGACAAGACTAGAATTTGTTGATTGAACAACTGATACTATGCTGTACCCTGAAAACATTATCTTGACTTAATCACATAGTAGGCTCTAAGTACTGTCCATGGTATAAAATCACTGCCTAGCTATTTTATGTTAAACTTAAGTTTTGTTTTGTTACTGCACAAGATGAATCTGATCTATAACTGGACCATGCCACGGTTTTATCCAACATTGCTTAGCACAGGCTGGGAGAACTGTACAAACAGGCTGAGCAGTTGATCATTTATATACCATCACTTTTAGATTGTACTGGCTAGATGGCTTACTCATAAACCTACAATAAAAGCAGAAAGCTCTGAACATGCAGTGAACCTAGGTGGGGTGGGGTGGGGGGGTTACAAAATGTAGCTTATTTTACTCATTTCCTTTATGGACTGTGATTTACTGCCACATGAGAAAATCTCAAAAAAATCTAGGTGTGTTTTAACCAAAGGAAAGGGAAGAAGGAGACGGACAAAAAAAAATACTGAAAAAAAAATAATTCAGGTACTTTAAATATATAAAAAGGTGTATTAAGGTGTCTTATTTTTAAGAAAGATATCTTACAAAATATATAATGACTTAACAGGGCTGTATCACCACAAACAAATTAAAAAAGCTTTTTTTTCAGAGAAATGCTGTATCTTATTTGATAGATTCTTAAAGTTGCAAGAGAATTTAAAAGAATGTGTGGAACAGATACAAGGGCACATGAACAAAGGAACAATAACAGCAGTCTGTATATCAGCTCTGCACTTTAATGAGATAGGTTGAAACAATACCAAATTAAGATCATCACATTGTTTTCTGTGGTGTTTGTTTCTGCAGTATGATGAAAGTTAAATCCAATACATTTTAATAAACTGGGTGCATAAGTTTCTCTGATACACACTGCTATCAGTTTCAGCCAAACCAGTTATGAAATACTGCAGAACAGCTAATCTGATGCATTCAGTCATTGTATAAGAGGAATCTAATGTTACAATGTTACACAGCTACTTTAAGTTTTGAGTATAGTGTTATAATCAATAATGCCTTTAAAGGCACGCTGTCTGTTAAAGCAATAACAAAGGATTACATTAGCTATATTGGTGAGTTGAAGGCCATCGTCACCAGATATCAACGTGCAAGCCCATAAGAATCTTTGGGCTGTCAGTATGTCATGTCAAAGTAGATATTTAAAAGGTATATAGTCTATGCTTGTTTCCCAGATAGACATTTTCAAAGCTGCAACAAAAAGCAGCTCTGTACATTTTATTATAGTATTTTCTGCCATAAGTCTTAAACCAGGACCCTCCTTTCATCATTGGGTAGGCTTACAAACATCAGGACCCAGTGCTAGCCCGCTCATAGATCTGTTCTTACTACACCAGACCCATGCCAGCATCAAATGCTACAACAAAAGACAAGTGCAACTAGCTTTATAACTGAGGAACACAGAAATAAAACTACTGTACCGTTTGCTCAAGTAAAAGAACAACACATTCACCACTTCAGCACTTAAAACCCCCATGGTTTTTGACTATTACTTTGCTATTAAATTCTGATAAAATGTTCGGAAAATAGGGTTTTGCTAATTCTAACTAGTAAGTCATCCTGGTTGCCATAGGATAGATAATGGCAGAGGCTTTTCTCAGAACTTTGCTATCTTGTGTTTACAATTATATGCAGGCACACAGGAACAGGCACACAATACTACTCTTATTAAGAAGTGTTTGCTCTTCAAAGAACACTTCAAGTGGAAAACCAACTGAATCTAATAATGACATTTTAGATGTTTAAATAATCCCACAGGCAGAACATTTCAACAAGTCTATGTAACCTGAAAACAGAGGCACTTTTGGATGTAACATAAAAGTGTGTAATTAAGTTGCCCATTAGGAATTTGGAAGAGTAATAACATTCCATAGTCATCAGGAACTGTACCATCCTTCAAGTAACATAATTAATGAAGGCTGCCCTGTATAGTCACGCCAATTGCACAATGCAGTAAGATTTGTGCTGCCATTGCTCTAAACTTTTATATGGAAAAAAATCAACTGAGATTAATAAACACCAGACTGTATACTAATCACAGTAGGAAATCCCGTCAGGCAATGATGACATTTATTTAATAACTATTTCATTAAAAATCTTCCACAAATGTTCCATCCCTGCATTGGGTGGGGGAGAGGATAATGTCCTCCATGTCTGCTCTGTTGATCTTATGATTCCTGAGTCAGTTAAGTGTATATAGTAAATTTGCATACAACAAACACACACACACACACACACACACACACACACACACACACACACATCACACATCACAAAAACATTTGGAAAACAGTAATAAGGTTATCCTCCTGGTTTAATTCTATTACATCTGCTTTGCACTGAGATCTGCACTGAAAACTATACTTTCCCTTTGCCTCCTCCCATGAGGGGCACCGTTGTCATATACACACTTGACCCTATGAGCACAAGAAAACAAAACTGTTATAGTTGCTAGACTTTTTTTCCACAGTAGAATGTGTAGCAGTGTCATGTCAGCTGTGAGATAATGCACTGCAGGCCAAAGCAGCTGTCTCTGGGGTTGATACTGGATCCAACCTGCATTGTCAGAATGTGCCATAAATAGTACACTTAGTGACCATTGGGTTAGCTAGTTTTGTTAGTTTTGCATATGTAAGTTTGTTGTATATTTTGAAGTGACCCACAGAGACCAAGTGTACAGTTGCAAGCCATATTACCACTGAACACAAGTTAAACACCATTCACATATACAGTCACCCTGAACAGCTGTGCAAGGAATCATTTTCATGGAGACTCTGTGAATATGTGCACAGCTTAATATGTATTATCCTTTTTTAGGTTAAATATATTTAATCACTTTACTAGGGTAAAATGGTACTTCAGTGCCCAAATGGTACCGTTCATTAGATGAGGTAACTAGTATAGTAATGGTACAGACCCAATTCATGTTAAGGTCCAATACAATTTCCAGTTCTCATAAGTTAGTCAGACTGTCACCCCACCCACATCAATTTTATATCAACTTCTAATCCAAATGAAATGATAGTCCCAGCCTTACAATCTGTACTCTATGTATAAACTATCATATCACCTACTATATTTTACCCACAATGCACACTAAATTTGCAACTGCTGATATCCCTGCTCTCACCCAGCCTTACTCTGATATCAGTCAACAGCTTTATCATGCTAGTCTCCTACATCTCTAAACACCTGTCTTCCATCATACCTATATTCTCAACATCTCAAGCTAGCCAGTGTTACCAAACTACTAGACTATGCAAATCAATCAGTCATCTTCCCTTCAACTTTCACTTCACTTCTATGTAGTGTGGACATCCACCCAGAAACAGTGCCCTTTCTCCCTAACAATCAACACCTCTGGCAAACACTCAGCCAGCATAAATAAACTAAAAATCTTTCACATAAATACCCAGAGCTTGTGTAATAAAATCCCCTGCCTACATGCCTTAACTGAATCAAGCAAACTGGACAATGCAGCCATAACTGTGAAATGGTTACAAGAAATCTTGATCTCCCTCCTAAAAATTAATGATGCCAAGTCTATTCACATAACAGCCCTCTATATTTCTCCCTTTAGTGGCTCAGATTGTAGCATACTGGAAGAAATTCCCTCCTGGTTATCTTCCACTATATACTACTTAAAACTATCATCTTAAGTGATATAAACATCAGTTATTTATTTTATTTTATTTATTTTATTTTACATTTGTTAACCGGGCTAGTCTAACTGGATATATTTCCATTTTCAGCAGAGGCCCGGGGAGAAAAGCTCCACATAGAGACAAATAGTTACATAATACAGAAAAGAATAATATGAAGAGATAAATAAGTTTACAATACTACACTCTACAAGTTTAATACATAATGTGAACATGATTCAAAGTTAAATTAAACAATTTGGAGAAGAAAAGATAATTGGCAGGCAAACAAAGAAAAGACATTCAAACTTAAAATTCTATTATCTACTAGAAAAGAGTAGAGAAGGCAGGACAGCCTTTGTAGTGAAGGTAGTGTCATGGAAAAAAAGCATTGAGAAAGGTGGTAGGCTACCAGGGGAAGGAAGTGGGAAGAGCAAGTTTAATCATGGTTAAAGCAAGAGCATAACCAGTGTTGTTTAAGGTATAATTTGAGTTTTTGCTTAAAGAGAGCCAGGGATGGAATGGAAGTAAGTTCAGTAGGAAGATGATTCCAGTACTTACCAATGGTGTTGGAAAAAAGGGAGGCACCAGCACAGTTATTAGTTTTAGTTAAGGATACTAGAAGTTTATTTGAGGAGCGAAGTGAATTGAGGTTGGTATAAGGAGTAAAGAGGTTGGATAGTATTGGAGTATTATTGGGATGGTAGAAAATCCTATGGACAAATGTAAGTTGGGAAAGAAGCAACGAGTTTTCAAGTTCAAGCCAGTGAAGTTGTTGTAGGTTTAGACAGTGATGAGTTCTAAATTTATTTCCGGTAACAAATCTAGCTATACTATTATAAGTGTTAGACAGTTTAGATAGATTATTTTTCTTTAGGTTAGTATAAATGGGTGATGCATAGAGAAGAGTGGAGGTCAGATGAGAGTGGGCAAGTGTAGCGTTGGCTTTAGGAGTTAAGAACATTCTGATTCTGTATAAGGAGCCCAGCTTTCTGTTTACAGTTTTAATAGTATTATTAATGTGATTATCAAAGGTAAGGCAGTTATCTATCGTGACACCTAGCAGCTTGGTGGTAGAATCAGGTGATATAAGGGTACCATTACTGGAGGAAATAGAAAATTCTAAAGGGGGGGGGACTTAATAGTCGGCTTAAATAGGAGGAGTTTGATTTTTTTAGCATTCAAAATCAGGCATCATTTTAAGAACCAAGACTCTACAGTGTTAAATACATTTTGTGTAGTTGTTTGTAGTTCAGAGATTGTTTTAGCAGAACAAATAAGTGTGGAATCATCAGCATATTGTATGCATGTGGCCTGGAGTATAGCTACCTGAAGGTCATTTATGAAAAGGGAGAAAAGAAGCGGGCCAAGAATAGAGCCTTGGGGGACACCAAGAGAGATCGGTAAGAGAGAAGAGAGTTTGTTATCCCAGAGGACTGCCTGTCTTCTGTTATTGAGGTAGGAAGTAAACCATTGAATAGACTTGGGTTCTAAAGACAGAGATTTCAGTATTTTTATGAGTAGGGGATGATTAACCATATCAAAAGCTTTGGAGAGGTCTAAAAATAGAGCTGATGATAAAGTATTGTTATTACGGTTTTTATTGATGCAGTCAGTGAAGGAAAGGAGAGCGGTGGTAGTACTATGAGATGGTCTAAAGCCATGTTGGCAATTAGTTAGTATGTTATGTTTAATTAGGAGGTTCATTAGCTGAAAGTGTATACATTTTTCAATAATTTTTGCTAGTGGTGACAAGAGTGCAATGGGCCTATAATTAGAGTACTCAGTCGAGCTACCTCCCTTGTGTAAGGGGATAACATAAGAGATTTTCCAGATATCAGGGATGGTTTCTTCACTAATAGTTCTGTCTATAAGGATAGATATAGGATAGGCTATTTCATTTGCTGCTTTTTGAAGAAATTCGGATGGTAGCTGTTCAGCAGAGGGAGTGCAAGGTTTAAGTTTATGGATACATTTTTGTATAAAGGTGGTAGGGATGGGTTGTAGTTTAAAGGTAGGACAATTGAAAGATGAGAGATCAGGGATGCTAGAATAATCAATGGAAAGGTGAGCAGCCAGAGAGTTAATAGTGTCAATAAAGAAGGAATTAAAGGCATTGGCAGTTTCATGGGCTGAATTACTGTCTGACCCAGAGGGGGGGGGGGGGGAGTTGTAGTCTGTCCAGGGCGCAGAAGTTTGTTTAGGTAAGTCCAGTATTTACGTGGATTGTTATGATTTATTTTCTGAAGATTACTATAGTAGTTTCTTTTATCTGAAAGTATGGCTTTTTTAGTATTGTTTCTCAGGTATCTAAAGGTTTGATGATCTGAGGGAGATTTAGTAGTTCTCCATTTTATCCAGGATTTGTTTCTAAGCAACATTCTTTGTCTAGTTTCTTTGGTTAGCCAGGGGGTAGGTTTAGTTTTTACTCTGATGGTTTGTTTTGGTGCATGATTATCAAGGATTGAAAGAAATTTGTCATTGAAGTATTTAACAGCATCTTCAAGTGGGAGAGATTTTAGAGGGTGCCAGTTACAGGCATTTAATTCAGTTTTAAATAGGACAGGGCTAATATGTTTCTGACTTCTTGAGATTCTAAAGATTGTGGTATTAGAAGTATTACTCTTATACCTTATGATGTATGTTAAGGTATGATCACTAATGTCATCAGGTAGAGTACCAGCCTGATATGTTTGTTGAGGTTTGTTAATAAGAATCCAGTCCAATATACTTTCTTTATTGTTAGGTTTATTAATCCTAGTTGTAGTGTTTATTGTCTGAGTAAAGCCATGGAGATTAATATGAGTGGCTGGGCTATTTGAGTTAACAGAGGACCAGTCAAGATTAAGGTCACCTAGGATGATAGTTTCTTGTGGGTACATGGAAGATACCCAGTTAAGGATATTTTCTATAATAGTAGAGTTATTTCCAGGAGGTAGATAAATACAAATGATATAGACTGATTTATTAGGGTTTAGTTGCAGTTTAGAAATAAGGAGTTCAGCCTTGGTGGCTTCTTGTGAAACATAAGGTACTAAGGATACCTGAAGTTCAGCTTTAAATAGTAGTGCTACACCCCCGCCCTTGCGTGTATTGCGGTCAAGTCTAAGGATATTGTAGCCTGGAGGAATGAATTCACTGTCTTTAGTACAGGGTTTTAACCAGGTTTCCGTTAGACATAAGATATCAAAGCAATGATAGTCAATAAGAGAATGAAGGTGGGTAACCTTGTTGTTGATACTTCTGATATTAAGATGTCCTATAAGTAAAGAATTAGAGTCAGAGATTGGTGATGGCAGGGAGGAGTTTAAAAAAATTGGTCTAGTTTGAAGAGAGGTATTAAAGGGCCCTGGGTTGGGATGTATATCACCATCCTTTAGGGTTGAGAGGATAAATAGTAAGGAAGAATTAGAAGAGAAGCTAGAAGGGAATCTTAGTCGTCTTAGCACAAGGTAATTACATTTAATGTGGGTAAGTCGATGATATCTAGCTAGGAGGTAGGAAGAGGTAGATGTAATATTTAAATGAGTTAGTTTATGGGATGAGAGATCTGAGGCTGTTTGTTTAAAAGAATAATTAATGTCAAAATTAGATATTTGTTCATAGGATGTGAGGAGATAGGGTAGTGAGAGAAGTAAAGAAAGAGTAAGTAGGAGTAATGTCTTAGCAAAGATAGATTTAGTTTTAGGGGTCTTGGATAGATTTGTACTAGATTTGAATGACATATTGTGGGGATGAAAAAAAGGTACTTTTAGTGCAGGAAGGTATATAAGTACAGAAGGTAACCAATAGTATAAGGAGTGAGAGAAGGTAAGAGTTGGAAGGAGTAAGTTAAGGCTTTATGGGTGGGCAGGAAAACAAATTAGAGAGTATTAAGGATAGTGAGAGAGTACAGAGGGGAGGACTTATATAAAAGGGTGGTTAGCTGGGATCGGTGTAATATGGGAGGAGGTGTGGTTTGTGAGGTATAAGAGTAGGAGCACGTGGGTTGGGTGGGATAAGGGGGTAGGGAGGGGAGTGAAGCGGGGTAGAAACAACTAGAGGAGAGAGCATAGTCAATCAGCCCAGCATGAGAGCTGTAATGTGGGCAGGTAATAATATTATACTGTTTGGTGGAAAAATACTAGAGAAGCTACTGTAATGAGTGTAAGTTGTATGCAAGAAGGTGGTTTGCTGGGGAGAGCAAAAATAGGGAGTGTAATTCCAGAATCAGCCCACCTTTAGGCTACAAGCATTTCTTATAGCAGTAGTAAGATAAATTGAGGGAATAGAGTAAGGAAGGAAATGTTAGTGGGTGAGAGAATAGTAGATACTGTTAATACCAGTCTACCTTGACAAGGAGGAGAAAGTCAAAAATAATAGAGTAAAGGCAAAAATCTACCTATTACAGTAGTGACAAACTAGAGGGGCAGAAGAGATCTAGGGAGGTTCCACGAGTGTGCTGCTCACTTTAGCTAACTATATAATTTAAAAAAGTATAAGAGAGGACATACATCAAAAAGTACAAAGAGGCAACTACTTAGACAAGCACTGAAATAGGTGTTATGAGCACTTCAGGGTTAGGCTTTCTTGAAAGGTCTGACTTGAGGAAGCACGGGACCTTTTAAGAGTACGCCAAGGAGAGGGCAATCCAATGTATAGCGTTAAGCTTCAGAGATCAAAAAGTACAGAGAGGCAACTACTTAGACAAGCACTGAAATAGGTGTTATGAGCACTTCAGGGTTAGGCTTGCTTGAAAGGTCTGACTTGAGGAAGCACGGGTTGGTCTTCAACAACACTCCCAAATCAACCTCCCTGTATAAACCTTTTCAACTTCACTCAGTTAATAAACTCCACCACTAGACACAATAAATCACAGGTTCATCATCCATATTAAACTAGATCCTAACTAATAACCCAAGCAACTTCCGTCATGCAGATGTTCTGCCAGATGTCTAAGTGGCCATCGTCCGATATCTGCTCTCCACTTTCTACCAAAACACAGTAAGCCCACAATCTGCAAGCCTGTTAAGAGTCTTTTTAACTTCAACAAGAATTCATTCATTGCATCTCCCCATGCTTACAACTGATGTGCAGTAAAGCCCCTACCAGTAGATGAAAATGTCCACTACTTTAACAATACTTTTTTAAACAGCCCTTATTTTCAAGCCCTACTCAGGCACAAAAAAAATGTCAAACCTACTCTAGCCTACTGGATCACTCTACCTACCAAACAACATATGCACCTACGAAATAAAGCATGGAACACCTGGCAAAAGGATAAGACCACAACAAACTACAAGCATTACATCACCATAGTAATAAAGCCAAAGCTCAAACAAATACAGACAAAAAACATATTTCTTCTCTTAACAGAACCACCACACCAAATTCCCAAAACTGTTCTGATCTACCATTTCTAATCTTTTAAACTCAGGGAAACCCTTATAAACCAATCCTTTCTCTACTGAATCTGGTTTCAATGTAGCTTGTTCCTTAACATACACTTTATCAATACTGCTACCTCTTTCTCAAATTCTAATCCCAGTACAGACCCATCTCCATCTCCACATGCCATACTGGAAATACTATTGGCTTCAAACCAGTCCCCACATAAACAATCAAACAGTACCTCAAAAAGACCCCTAAAAGTCACCACCACAGCCCTAGATGACCGCTCCACAGAATATCTAAAACTAGCAGCTTATCCTGTCTCTAACTTAATTAACAGATATTTCCAGGAAGCATATTTCTCCTCCATTTGGAAAAAAATTCTTCATCCTCCCACTATATAAAGTTGGGCCATCTTATGCTATTTCTAGCATTAGCCACATAACTATTCTAACAGCCCTCCCAAAAATCTGTAGAGAAATGTATCCACTCATAACTGCTAGCTTTCCTCCTGAACCACAATCTCCTCTTGTCATTCTCTTGGCCCTGTCAGCTCACTGACACAGATCTCTACTCAGTTTTTACACAGTAAATACCCTTAGGAATAGAAATCTCCTGTCTTCTCAGTATTCCTTGACCTCTGTAAAGCTTTTGATGCTCTCTCACACTCACGCTTCTTCACAGACTTTCCACAATAGGCTTATCAGACCAAGCCATTATGTGGTTCAAATCTTACCTCACCACAGAACTCAAGACTATAAATGGCTATAAGCCTCCTTCACATTCTTCTCAGTTGATGCCCCAAGGATCATTCCTCTGCCCACTTGTCTTCAATATATTCATCAATAATCTCTCCATTACACTAACCAACTCCTCTCTGATCCATTTCGCAGATGACTCTATCATCTCTACTGCTTCCTCCATCTTGGAACTTCAAAAACTCACTCAAGATTTCTTCACTTTTGTGGAAATCTGTCTTCTGGACCTTATCCTACACCCCCAAAAAACAAAACGTATGCTATTTACATTTCAACCAGTAACAACACTGCTCCACCCACTTACTCTCCAATCATCTGATGGCACATTCACTGAACTAATCTACCACATTAAACTAAATGGAATCAGTACTGATGAACATCTAAAGTTTGATCTGTACATTCACCAAGTATTCCATAAGACCAACCAAAAACTAGGTATGCACTATCAACCAAAATATTTTGTCTGATTAAGCACAGAAGGCTACTTGTGCTGCCTGCTCTATCCCTCCTGTCACATATGATTCAGCAATCTTTACCAATCTACAATCAATACAACTGAAAATCTGAACAATCATACAAGATTGCAAAGTTTGCCATCAGCCTTCCTAAAAGAACACTGCACTGTGTAGCCCTTAAATGGCTAATCTGGTACAACTTCCCCAAACTCCTCAAACCCATCCAATTAAAAATATAACAAAAAATCCTTCACAATCCACAAGCCTGTGCCTCTCACATCTGCCTACTGCCCTGGTATATCCATTCTCATACTCTCCGTTCATCAGAAAAATGTCTGGTAAATGTGACTCCCATGCACAGCTGTCATGGGGACTCACTAAGTGCTTTGACACGGCAAAACAGTGGAACTTCTCCCAACCTTGCTCTACCAAATAAATTCACTAAAAACATTTAAACAGGGTACAAAATCATTCCTTCTTGACACAACTTATTAGGTCCTGCCACCTTTTCCCACACCATAGTTTGCTGCTGTCTCTAACTACAGCAGGTCTTATGTGCAGACTCATTACATCTAAACTAAACATCAGCTGAATGCTCCCTTAATGTATGACTGACTTTCCTAAGGTATTCATCTACTTCTTATAGCAAAACACATATTTCACTGAACACCACATACTTTTCCATGAATATCTTCTGTTATATATGCCTCAGAAACTCATTGCTCATAGAACGTCGTGTCATGTATTTTCATTGTTTTTATGTTTTTATGTTTATACTTATACTTCTTTAGCTTAACTACAATAGTGTTTTCTTCTTTAAATTTTAATTAATGGTACTGGTCAGCTGATCTGACTTGGCAGTCAATTTAAATATGGATTTGCAGTTTATTTGTACTTCTGAATAAGTCCTGAATTTAAGCACGAAAGCACTTGTTTTTTTATATTAAAGTTCAAAGTTTAAGGTTTTAACTGCCACAGTTTCCTGGTTCCATTTTCTTGGCTTGGTATCACTTTTGTGGAATTACAGGTAGAGCATTGTTTAAATGACATTAACGAAAAGCTAATTGTTTTTGAAAAAGAACTGTTAGAAAAGAAGAAATCTAAATTAAAGAGAAACCTGCAAGACTACGAAAATGGAAGAGCTTTCTTCTGGAGGACAAATCAGAAGAAGCATCGTTCAAACGTCAGATTTGACTGTCAGAAATTAATAGGAAGCCACACGGTGCTTTGTTCATTTTAACAGAAATTAAAGGGTTTTTTACAGAATTGGAGTGTGACGACTCCTCTTTTCCACCTCTTCCTCCAGATTTCAACAGACTTTTTCAGAACATTAATCAGTTTGGTAAGTGGGATTTCTCTAACACCAGAAAATGGGAATGAGCTAATTATGAACAGGGAGCATCATCATATAGGGATGGACATTTCCATCAATGTTCTAAAAGAGGCAAGTGGTTTTAACTTGCTGAGCTATAGTTCCAATGTGTTACATAATACCTGTAGTAATTACATAGTAAATTTGTCTGTTACATAACACGTAGTAATTATGTAATAAATTTGCCTGGCTATGTTTTTAGCAATGAAGAAATATCTGTATTAAATTGCAGTTTAAAATTTATTCCGACTGCATTACCTCGACTGCATATATTGAAATGTGATGTTTTTAGGTAAATTAGAAAATTGTATTTAATGTATTTTTTAAAGTGCCTGATGAAGTTGATAGGTGTATTTGTAGTAATAATTAATCTGTTTCTTTGATAGATGAATATAATAGTATGAATGATAATTTTTACTCATGTTTTGGAGTTTGAATCTAATACGTATTCTTTACTAAATATTCAGGAAATAACAAACAAAAATAAAATTATGCCCCCTTTTACTCATGAGGGAATCCAGCACTTTTCTGCTATGTTAAACTTTGCAGTGGAATCTAAGTATTGGGAATTTATGTGTCATATAAAGGATGTGAGTTTTAATTTAACTAAATCTGAATGAAAATCTTTAATAGGTTTAAGTAAGCAGAAGGAATTAGTGTTTAAACCCTCTGATAAAGTAATAAAATAGTGGTAATGCACTATACTCGATATATACGAATATGTAATGAACATCTTAGTGACTAAAATGTGTATGATATAGCAAACATTTCTGTGTACAAGGAAGCACTGAAAAAAATTCAGGATTTACTGCATAAAGTATATAGATTAGGGTATCTCTCAAAAGAGAATATTACAAAGAAATTTAATACTGAAGGATGTACAATGGCACATTTTTACTACTGTCCTAAAATCCACAAAGACTCTATGGACCCTCAAGGCCACCCTATAGTTTATGCTTGTCAGGAGTTCTTGCATAAAATAAGAGATTTACTTCATAAGCATTTACTTCTGTTTTCTAAGAAATTACCCTCATATATTAAATATACTTTTGATTTTTTAGGGAAGATATCAGATACTGAATGGATGGTATGGACCCAAGAAATGTTTATGATTACATTGAATGTGAAAAGTATGTATACTAATATTCATCACATCTTTGGACTGGAAGCTGCTAAACATTATTTGAGAGATAAACCATTATCTGATTTTATTATAGAGTTGACACATTTTTGTATGATAAATAATTATTTTGAATTGAATAAAGAAATATACCATCAATTACAGGCTATGGCCATGGGAGCACCATTTGCTCCTATGCCTGCCAGTTTGTTTATGGGAATATATCTATACTCGGGAATTGTTTGGACAACATGTGATTAGATATTATAGATATACTGATGATTTAATATTTCTATGTAAGGGGAGCCGTGAGCTTTGTCTGGAATTTACAACACAATAGATTTGGTCTACAATTTGATGGATTACAAATGGAGGAGAAGGTGATATTTTTAGATGTTAAATTGGAAGGTATTGTGAATGGTATGATTAAAACTGTAGTACATAAGAAATTTGAAGATGGGATTCATGTTTCATATTTATTGGAATGTGCAGGTACTTCCCCTTGTCAGAAGTGTTCAAGTTGTAAATTTATTGTGAGAGGTTCTGACAAAATTAATGGAATTAAGTTTATTACCAAAGGTAGATATAATTGTAATACAGAACAAATTATTTAAGCATTAAAATGCCCTTGTAATATGCTTTACACAGGAGAGAGTAAGGGAGCATTTAGGTAAGATCTTAACAGCATATTAGAGATATTAAGAAGGGTAAGTTGGAAAGCTCAGTTGCAGTACAATTCCAACCAATTACTACCAAAGGCAAGAACAAAAATAATAAAAATATCCCATTCATTTTGAGGCAGAATTCGCTTTATTCAACTAAAAACACATTAACATTGACTAAGCACTTTCACCCGTATCACAGGGCATCATCAGAGTCAATTTTCCAACCCAATTTAATTCTATTTATACGTAACTTCCTTTCACAACCCTATCAATTCATTAATCAACACCTTCATATTAAAACCAACACAGTTCATTTAAAAATGCATCCCCCATTTAAACATACAAAAAATGCATCCCCCCATGTATACATATAAAAAGTATGTGCATATATATGCCTTTTAAAGATGCTAGCATGAATGCTAACAATAAATGCAAGAGAGCGAGTACATTTGTTCCTTATAGTTTGCCTATTATTTCAGCTTTTTATTATTTATGTGAAAAAGAGATCAGACAATTGTACAATGATACTAGGCCACGCAGATTTTTTAATTTATCTAGAAATGAGCAACCAGGTTTGAAAAATTTAGAGAGTGAACACAGCTTGATTATTAAACAAGCTGATAAAAGAGGGGCAATTCTTTTGTTTAATAAGGACGATTATATGAAACGTATGCATGATTTTTTAAATGATGATGGCATTTTTCTGAGAATAGAATTTAGTCAAGTAAGAAAATGTATTTCTTATATAAATAGCTATATATGAGATGCAAATTCAGAATGAAATACCCCTGGAATTGTTCAACCTTTTTACCATACAATGTCCAATTTTACCATTTATATATATGGGTTACCCAAATTACATAAGTCTTTAACCACCTCCCCAATGAGACCAATCGTCTCAGGGAGGGGTTGGATAACAGAACCCCTTTTGGTTTATATACAAAATGTATTGAGCAAATACTTGCATACTTGTAAGAGGTATATAAAGGACTCTGCTGATTTTTTAATACAATAAGCTAGGTGGTTTAATGGTTATAAGCTTCTCAGTTTTTTGTTTGTATGTTTAGACATTAATTCACTGTTCACAGTAATACCAAATCAGTACGGAGTGGAAGTAATAAGTGAGTTTCTAAATATGGAAACTACCACGCCACATAGTGAGATAGAGAACATTTGTCGGATTATTGAAATTATCCTAACTAATAATATTTTCTTGTTTGATGGGAAACCATATTTACAAACTTCAGGGGTTGCTATGGGGACCCCCATGGCTAACAGCTATGCTAATCTGGTACTCAATCAATGGGAAAAGAAATATATTTATACGGATGAAGGGTATGTAAATGCAAATGTTCTCTTCTATAAAAGATTTGTGGACAACTGCTTTCTGCTCTGGGAAGGGGATGAAATGAGTCTAGGGGAATTTGTACAATATTTAGATAATAGCACACATTTTCTACATTTTAAGATGGAATGCTCATCCGAAACAATTACTTACTTGGACATAAGGCTAGAAAAGAAAGATCATAGTATTAAAACTAGTGTGCATACGAAAATGGTCCATGCTAATAGATATACACACATAGAACCAGCATGCATGCCCCACACATTTTAAAGAGCGTAGTAAAAAGTCAGTTTTGCAGGGTGAGTAGACTGAATACTGATGAGAATACTAACATACAGCAAATGAATGAGATGGCTTTGGAATTTACTGATAGGGGATATGTCCCAAATATGGCTTATCGGGTGATGGATGAGGAATGGGAGTACGACCCCTTATTTTAAGCAAGTTTAATGAATCTGGGGATTTGATAGGACATACTGAGAGGAGAATGACTGATAATAAGTTATGTATTAACTTATAATAATAGGTCACAAGATATTGAGAACATTATTAGAAAATACTGGAATGTACTATTAATTATGCCTGAAATAAAAGGGATTATAAATGATTGTCTTATATTTGCTCATAGGAATGAGAAAAATCTTAAAAGTAGAATCTGTTATAAGGAATTACAGATGGGGAGGCATAAAGAAAGGTCTGAAAGTTGTAGGAAAGGAACCTATCCCTACCTTGGATGTAGTTGTTGTAAGGATGTAATTACTGATCCCTCATTTATACATCCCATCAGTCAAAGACGATATACTTTTGATAATTATGCTAGTTGTATCACAACACATGTAGTGTATCTGGCTACTTGTATATTATGTCCAGCATTCTACGTGGGAAAATGCTCTAGAATGTTAAAGGAACAAATCATGGAATTTAGGTCTTCAATTAAAAGGAATGTAGAAACAAATGCTTTGGCAAAACATATACATGATAAGGGGGCCATGCATAGTTTTAAATTTAGAGTTATAAAAGTGCTGCAGAAAAATATAAGAGGTGGGGATATGAACAATAAATTGGAAAATGTTGAATTTGCTTGGATTCTAGAATTGAATGCAGATACAATTCTAGGCTTGAATGGGGCAGTAAGCCTGAAACCAGTTCTGCAAGAGAAACAAATGATATTGCAGTAACTTGTACTTATGTATTGATTAACTGGCTATCTAATTTCTTAATTGTTTTTCTGTTGTGATTGGTTGGCTGTGTCAAATATGTATATTTAAAGAATGGTTTTGCAATCATATTTTTATACACTGAGGAAGGGGAAACCCGAATGCTTTGTTCTTTTATACTTATTAAAATAACAAATGTTTCTGCTGTTCTTTTCTTTGTTCATTCATTTTCCTAAGTGCTATTCTTACTTTTTCTAGGGAGGGCCCTTCTTCTTTTCTCATCATAGGCTGTGTCTGGGGCAGTACAGCTTCTATGGGGTTTTCTTCATTCAGAAACCGCTGGAAGTACTCTTTCCATCTGTCTTAGACGTTCCATGGACTGGTGTTCAGGTTGTGTTGGCATCCCTTATAAATTGTGTGTGACTATCTTAGGTTCATAGGTAGGTACTAGGCTATCTGTCCGAGGGCATTTATAAGCCTATCCAGAATGTGTTGGCTTTCACTGCCCCCTTAGATTAGTTCCCTGTGCCTCTGTCCAGCAGAGCCACTGAAGTGATCCCCAATACTCTGTCTTTGCCTTGCAACCTGATATACTTTCCTTGTGCCTCCTACTGAGTCAGTTTCCAGAAGCTGATAGAGTGCCTCTGATGCCCTATTCTTTGCTATTGCAACTCCTTTCTTAGCTTCTTTGTTAGCCAACCAGCATTCCTTCTTAGCCTTGTCCATCTTTTCTATCTCCCACTTTTTCTTGCAGTCCTTCTTTCTTTTGATGACTTCCTGGATTCTGCATTCCACCATCAGCTTTCCTTATGTACCTCATTTCCATATCTGGCTTGGGCACATATCTGTTCTGTAGTCCTCACATATGCTGTTTTGAGGTGCTGCCATTCTTCTCCAACTCCACCTATTTTCTCCTCTTCTTGGGGTGCAACAGCCCTGAGTAATTCCCTGAATTGTTGTATTTTCTCTCCAGTCAACTTCCAGGTCTTCGGCCTGGTCTGTTTTGACCTTAGAGACTTCAGTGACCAATGCTTGCAGCTAACTGTGGCAACCAATAGTTTATGCTTTGGGCTGACTGTTTCACTACAGTTGACTTTGCAATCACTGATTCTACCACAGTGCCCTTTCCTTGCTAATAGGAAGTCTACCTGAGTTGCATGTTGGCCACTCTTGTATCTGATCATGTGACTGTCTCTCTTTCTGAACCGTGTGTTGGCTACTATCAAGCCATTTGCCAGACAGTAGTCTAGAATGGCCTCAACGTCTTGATTCTTGTTGCCCCATCTGTGTGGAATCAGGCAGTTCTTGTATCCTGTTCTGTCTGTCCTGATATGTGCATTCAAGTCACCTATTACCAACACCAACTCGGGTTGTCCTGCTTTATCTAGTAGGTCCTGTAACTGCTGCCTGAATGCACTCTTTTCCTCAATAATACAACCCTGCTGTGGGACATTGGCTGAGATTGTGAATACTGTCCTGTCATTACACTGGAGTCTGTTATGAATTCTGATGACATCCCTTACTGCCTTCTGAAGCCTCTCTCTCTCACCACAATTCCCACACCATTTCTAGCCTCTCCTCCACCTCAGTAGTAGACTCTGGATCCCAAACATGTGTCTTTGATGCACTACCCTTCCATCTTGTCTCTTGGATACACAGGATGCCCAATCTCCTCCATACCATCATGTCATCCACCTCCAAGCTGTGTCCTGTCAGTGAACCTGCATTGACAGTAGCAATTCTTAGTTCATGTTTGGCAGGTTGATTGGTTTTACATCCAGCTTTTCACTCAACAGAGCTATCTCAGGTAACCCAGACTGGGCAACTGGACACCGGCCGGCCAGTGGCTTATTGATCCAGGAGTGCTGGGCTTTATAGCAAGCACACACTGGCTAATAGGAGTACATACACCATCCCACTATTAGCATGATCCCTTGTGTAGGTCGGAGTAGGCCAGGTTCTAAACCCACTTATCACTGGCAAAATACCTATGCCCACTTGGTGACATTAGTCAACATGACCAAATCACCTAGAGTCATATTTTACACTATTGAGTCGCTAACCTTACCACAGTGGGAAGTCTGTGATCCATGTTCACCTATCTTGAGGATACTTTGCACCAGAAGCGGTTGGTCTATACAGCTCTTCCCCCTATAAGGCACCATGCAGAATCTGTGCTGCTGCCCATAGGTCCATCCATTGGTGAGTACAAAATGGAAACACACAGCATGTTTTTCTGAGGTGGGAGGAACCCACAAACTCCAAACAGGCATTGGCCGAAAGTCAGGATTGAACCTTGCACTTTGCACATGGGAGGCAAAGACCTTAACCATTATGGCAACTGGTCTCTGAAAATATAAATGTATGCAAACAAATAAATAAAATTGCAGTTTGACAACTTATCCATCGTTGACTTCTAAAATGCACTCATGCAATGGTTTAAAAACTACCTCACTGGAAGAACCTACGGGGTAATGGGAACAGGTGATATATGCTCAGGTGTTCCACAAGGGTCAATATAAGGACCTGTTTTATTGTTTGAATTTATCAGTGATATGCAGTAGGATCTCCCAAACCTAAACCATCTTCTATATACAGATGAGAAAGTGATTAAGAAATGTATTTATTTATTTTATTTATTTATTGACATTTGTTAACCGGGTTAGTCCAACTGGGGCAGAAGCCCATTTTCAGTGGAGACCCAAGGAGAAAAGCTCCAGATTACAAAAGAAGTTTCACATAATATTGACACACAAAAAGCATTTACAAGTTTGTTATAATATTCGCATATAGAAAGCATTTACAGCATAAACAGTAATTCATGCTACAGGATAATACACAAGTTAGGGTTAAAAGAATATAACCACAGATGGAAAAAAATAAGCAAATTTAAAGTGACTAAGCAAACAGCATTAGTCTAATGTGATAAACAATAGTATACATTCCAGAATTTAAGAATTCATAATGGAGAGAAGGGGTTAGCTAAATATACATATCTTAGGTACGAGTATTGAAATAGGGGGAGAGTGTTGCAAAAATTTCAAGTGGAGTGAATATGATATAGGAGAGAAAGTTTAGGTTGGGTCATGGCAGGGGCAAGTCTTGGTGTTGAGAAAATACAGTTTAAGTTCTTTTTTAAAGTGCAGAGGACGAGTGATTTAGCGAATGTGTACAGGGAACTTGTTCCAGGCTTGGACAACAGAATGTTTATACAGACGTTTACCCACATTTTTTTGGATGGTAGATATCTAGATACAAATTCTATAAAGAATACAAATTCTATAAATTCTATAAATAAAGAACTACAGACAGACCTCATTATTATGGAATTGGCTGACTGCAAATAAACTGATCAGGAAATACTAACATAATGCTGTTTGGTACCCACAGTGCCTTTTGTTAATAGCATCACCATCACTGGCGCATGTTGCTCTCCGCTGCCAGTTGCACCTCACTAAGATATCTAGGACTTCCTTTGGTTCAGAACTTGACATTTTCTCCATATATGGGAATAATAGCTAACAAAGGGCTATTAAATCTTTTAAGTCACCTGTAAAAACATTACATTTATTCACTTTAGAAGTGAGGCATACCATTGCACTCAATGTACTGATACCAGACTAGAATATGGCCTCTCAGTCATGTCCCTTTCATCTCTCTGAAACACACCACTAACTCAAACAACTAACAATAAAATCCTTGGATTCCTCCATCTGGTCATTCATGCAGAGCATCAGTGTCTTAGTATATAAAATGTAAATGGATTTCAGTGAAGGAAAAACAAGCTTATTAATGACAGTTGTTGCTCACCCTTACAAACTAAACTTTTTGAGGCACAACAAAGCCACTCTTTCTGCAGTGCAGATGGACTGTGACTAGACAGGCCTGCATTTAAATTGGTAATCACTGAAAGAGCATTTGCCAAAATTACTCCAGCTTACTGGAATGATATCACAGAGAAATACAGAAAAGTGGTGACTTCAAAACATTAAAAAAATTCTCAAGACTTGCTAGTTAAGCTAAACAAATGTTATTGGTTCAGAGATATTGGCTAATAATTCCATATACCTGTGTTAACACTGTTGAGTATGCTAATTTTATATCAGTTATATACTGTGTAAGTAACGTCTGCTACCTGTTGCCACTTAACCCTTGGATTCAGTGAACTTTACCTTTCATTGTCACAGCTTAGCCAGAGGCTGCTGTCACTACAGAAAACACTGAAGCACAACACTATGTTTCAACTAGTGATCAGCTTCCAAATATTTTTATTCCTGGTTATTGCACCTGCTATAAATACCTATATAGTTTTTACTTGCAACTACTTATACTGCTGACTTTATGTCTTAGGCCACATTTCACTATTGGCTCAATGCAGAAAACGATATATGAATTGCTTTTGTTACACTAACTGTCTCATTGTCACAAAATTATATCTCATTATTGCATTTGCCTTTAGACCAGGTCATGTCTGAAAAGTACTCTGGACCAGTTCAGTAAGAAATAAACACAAAATGAGATGCTGAAATGGTTTTCTAATTATCTGAGTTATCCCCAGTTTAGGCGTGCACTCGTGACGTTGTCAAATTTGAGACTCATTCATTTCTATGACTGTCTCGAAGAAATCAGGACTCACTTAGTGTATCAACACAGTCACTGACCAATGCAATTATAAATGAATTCTCTTCCTCTGAAGTGTTCATGCCTTTACGACGTCTGGCACCACTACTGTCAGAATGTCTCCAGTATTTAATTCCTGAAATAGTGCCTTAAAATTGATAAGAAACTGGGCCAGCATTTTCCATAATAATTATAATACCTGGAATCCACTTTGCACCTCACCCACTTATGTCTTAGAGATGCACTGAATCAATATCATTAAGTATTCTGTCTCTAGCGTGTTTATTATACTGCAGCCATCACAAGTAGTGTTTATTTTGAACAATTCCACCAAACTTAATTTCACCAGGTTCATTCTTGCCTACTCAAAAACAACTATGCAGGTGATTTCCCCTAATAAAATTTAGAGTTGATTTTTATTGTTGCAGAAAAAAATACATTTTATCCTTTTCCCAACATAGTATTTGATAGTTTCCTAATTCATGTCTGGAAGGATTGTAAAATGCTTTCAGCTAAACCATTGGTTTCAAGATGTCCTTATGGACTAACGGAAAGGTCACAACTCCAACATATACCCATTGTTCATACCTCCTTTACTAATATGAAATGCAGCAACTACAGCTTCTCACTCCTAGGACTAAAACTGTGTGGGACTATTCCCTTTTCTGTAAGAGACAGAACCACATTTTCAGTGTTCAGAAACAACCTTAAACACCACCTTTGAGAAACTGTTAAATGTCAGTGCTTTGGGAACTTAGGTATTACCTAACTTTTCCATAAGAACAATTTCATATGACACACTTCAATATAATTTCCCCTCCATTGCATAATTTATCCATCAACAAAGCTACTTTACTCATCATATCCAAACTATCTTTAAACCAGCTTCTCATTATTAGCCCATCTCATTCCCATACACTAACACAGATGGGACTTGAACCCACAATCCCTGGATTAGGGAGGCCAATGCCTTAGCCATTAGGCCATCAGGGACTGATACCTTTTACTCACAACCCCCAAAAAACTTACTGTTAATGCTCATTTTTCAGCCCAGATAATTTTCAGCCCCTGTTCTCCACTTCATGCAAAACACTGCTGTACTTTATCTCGTGTGTGTGTGTGTGTGTGTGTGTGTGTGTGTGTGTGTGTGTGTGTGTATATATATATATATATATATATATATATATATATATATATATATATATATGTACATATATTGTTTACTTAGTGCATACTAGTTTAAGTATTATGTAATCCCAACATATTCATTGTCTTTATTTTTCTGCAAACTATCTTGGTCAAGCATTATAATCTGAGTTCTTTGTTATTGTGCATATTTTTCCTAGGTAGAGCCTTAAATTGTTCCAGGTCAATCAGTGCTCCAGTCAGCACAGTTAAACAAACAAACAAACAAACAAACAAACATAAACACACAGACATTTAAAAAGGTCTGTTTTACTTTGCTTGACAAAGTAATTTCTTCTGATGTAAGCTGGGTTCTATTGGCAGTAACAGACAAAAAGCTTAGGCAATTATTAAGTAGAAATAGCCTTTCCAAATGACCAATGTTATTTTTAGACATAATTTCTATAAATGAAATATTTCTATTCATTTTCAAATATACATCTAGTACAGTTGTGAATACATTATTCACAAATTAGTTGGTAAAACTAATATATACATCTACCAGGAAAGTCGCATGGTTGTAACTGTACATGTCATGTCAAGAGACATAAAAATAACACAGAAACAGAAGATATTGTCAAACCTCTGTGAAGTCTATATTCCAACTGATTTCACTAAAGGCAAAGTCTAGTCTGTCAGTTTTAAAGCTGTATACCACATATGGCTTCCTCCAGTTTGACAGTTTGAAGCTACACACACACACACACACACACACACACACACACACACACACACACACACACACACACACACACACACACGATCTAGGTGTGTGCGTTTTTTGTGTGCATGTGGTAGCTAACTACAGGCTAGGCCCCATATTCATGAACATCTGGTCATCATGCTAAGCTTGGGTGTGTGACAAGCAGTGTTGAGCAGGGAGTTTGTGAATAAGGTAACTGTAGTCCATGTTGCAGTCAGCTGCAAAACAAGGCTTAGCTGAGCATCTGAATATGCTAATGACTATATAATTAGCTGCAGTATATGTTAATGAACAAAAAATCAAGAAAGAGCAATTCAGAAATGTATAAACTGAGCATGAACACATCACTCTTACTTTAACTCTGAATTCCAACACCTGCTGGAATACAGTCACAAGAGAACTTACAAAAATGTTAATGGGCATTGTAGCCACTATGGGCCTGTATCTGCAACAGGCTCCATATTGGGTGCTGCTGCTGCCAGACCTCAGCTTAGAAGATGTAGGGGGTTCAGACTACTTTTCACCTACCATGGACTAGGGTTACCACCTGTTCCACTTTGAGAAGGACAGTCCCTCTTTGGGCAGTTGTGTCCTGCAAAGAAATAAAAAAAAAAATGGCAAATGTCCTGAGATTTTAGGACAAACATATTTCCTATATTTTATGTAATAGTTGCATAAAACAGTTATTCTGTATCTGAAGCACCTAAATGTTCTAAGAAATAGAATAAGCAACTAAAATGCTACAAGAATAAACTTTTATTTAGGCAAAAAAGTGAATTTTTGTCCTTTGTACTGGCTGTGGGCATGTTTTGCCCTGCAAAATCTGATGCTTTTATCAAAAATGTCCCACTTTGGGCATTTGAAAAGGTGGCAACCCTACCATGGACTATATGAAATTTAAATACTAGAGTACTACAGGGTGGACACAGATACTATATAAGAAATAGTGGACCTCTGTCATCCTCAGTTGAGGCCCCAATGGAAACTAAAGTATGTGTAGGTTTACAAGCGCATGCTACAGGGACTTTTCAGTGACCTATAGAGGATACAGTGGAAGTCTCTTAGGCCTCTGCCTTAAGAATACTCCACCAGTTCCTCGATGGAATGCTGCAACATGTGGGGGAGCATATCTGGCTTCCATGTACTCCTGAGGAGAGCACTGCCACCATCCACAATTTCAATGCCATAGTACATTTTTCTGAGGTACTAGGACCAAAGACTGCACCCACATTGAAATAAAAGCCCACCTGGTGAACTGGAAAGGAGGTATATGAACAGGAAAGGCTATCATTCCATTAACTGTCAGGTGATACCTAATGCACAAGGTATCATCTATAATGTGTAAGCAGGTCATCCTGGCAATTTCCACGACTGCCACACATGGAACCTTTACCAAGGGTTTTCAAGGGGCAAATTCCTATAAGAGTATCTAGTAGATGGTGCAGAATATGCACTATAACCTTGTCTCATAACTCCTATGAGAAACCCACTCAACACCACTGAATGAGTTTACAACACCCACAGACTAGAAGTATCATAAAGCATGTATTTTGGCTGCTCAAATGACAGTTCTGCTACCTAGAAATATCTGGAGGTGTCCTGCAATAGGACCTTGCCACCTCTGCTAAAATACTGACTGTTTGTGCTACCTTACCTAACATTATACTAGGAAAGCAGTTACAGCAGGGTGCCCCAGGACAGGGTCCACAGTTTCCAGAAGCACAAGCAGAACCAGCTGACACAGATGAGGTTGTCAGATGAAGAACCTCCAGCTAAGAGTGATCAGGGCAGATGGAGGAATTCACTACATGCCATGGCATTGGTTGACAGACAGCAAGTTTCATATACACTCACCACTTCATTAAACAAAAGAGCTAAGCAGATTCAAACAGTAACACAGATGCATACACACATATCAGGCTTTGCTTACCCATGCAATGGCTGGCTACTCTGAGCATCAGACATGGGCATCTCCAGGCTATGAAGTACTTAGCAGCAGTAACAAAGGTGAATGATGAACCTGTAATGAGCAGATAGTACAGTACATAAACAGATGTAAGCATTAAGTAAAAATAATGATTATCTATACAAGAATGTCATAACAATTACTGATATTTGCAACAAAACAGACAAAACCAACTATGATGCATTCAAATAGAACAGAAATACTTACTTTCATATGTGTTATGTTGTCACTCTGTGCATCAGGCATTAGCAGATCCATGTCAAACAGCCCCACATGTGGTAGAATGTCAGCATTATCTGCAAATGTAGATGACCAAGACATCTGTACAGTCTTATAACTACAGAAAGAAAGATAATAAAGACACAAATGACAAACTGCAATCCTACAATACAAAAAAGGCATATTTGCCTAAAACATGCACTGCCTGCTCACTGTCTGCATCAGACTTAAGCAGCCTAAGTCAGACACCACAGCAGGGGGTCAGGATAATTTCATCATCTGTACAAGGAGCTGAGCAAGTTATGCTACATAAGTAATACCTTACTACCAGTAATACTACTATTATTAGACTAAACAGAATAGAAAACGTCTCTTTGACTAAACAAGGATTAGTTCAGACTCACAGCCTTCAAAACATGTTGGAACATTGGGTTAGTAGCATATATTTCTAATGATTCCAACTTTACATTGTAGATATGCTGTGAGAACATCATATTCTGTAAACTCTGTATGGTCCTTTTCTCAATATTTGCTATTCCATAAATACATAATGCTGTCATTGAAAACAATAGCTCATCATACACAAGGTCAACAATTGTATGTGACTTATTCTTTGTGCAGCTGTGGGCATGGAGCACAGTCAGCATTTAGAACAGACTTTAGAGAACTGGCAGTTCATGTCCTTTAGCAAAAATTATTTAAACTGCAGATGCTTTTGTTTTATTTTTGGAAGATTGTACAATTATTGTTCTTAAAATGTTTGGAGATTTCCTCCCTGGGCCTCCATTGAAAATGGGCTTATACCCAATCAGACTTTCCTGATAATCAAATGACAATAATAAATAAATAAATAAATAGCTGACAGGACTGGTGGAGGAGATCATGGAGAGGGGTTTCTCTGCCTTCATCAGCCATATGGAAAGAATCCTGGAGTGAATAGCTAAATCAGTGTCCCATCTGACACTGCCCCAGTTGTCGACAGTGGTGACAATTCACAGGGTGAGGACTAGATTCCCAATGTATTCATGCTGGAAAGGGATGCCCCTCTGCAGTCCCATACCTATCTCCAATTGTGGTGTCCCTCAAGCTCTTGTGTCCATCACCATCCCTGTCTGTCTCGTCTCGTATGTCCTTTATATCTCTGCCTGATACCTACCCTAAACTACATACTTAACTCTCTTATTCCTAAATACCTTTCCCATCATTCCTCTCTCTTAAAAAAATGAAAAGGTGACCTGTTCCAAAAGAAAAAAAAACTTCGTATACATAGCTCTCCACTTCACATATGAATATGCATGACACAATTGATTTGGTCCAGTTGGTCACACAACATTATTAAGCTGTTGTCATACATCCTTTATGATCTATCCATTTTTGTCAAATTCTGTGTAGAAATGCAATGCCAACTTGTGAAGAAATTGATAGCTATGGTGCTCTCACACCATCATCCTGCACATTCCTTAATAATCCCCCCTTGTTTTATTCTGTGATTGCTCGTCAGTTTCATCACTGTCCTATTGGCCCAATTTCACACCTTTACTCTGGTCAAAAATTAGATTTACTTTTTTGTTTTGTGGCCAAAACTGCTGAGAATTTGCTTCCAGCAGCATGGCGGTTGGTGACAATGTGTGGAGGACACCAATAATGTTATAGGCCAGTTTATAACTTTTGTGTATAAACTCTTAACATTTTCCACAGTTCACTGACAACTTGATGGTGACACTGCAACTGTGTGTGAGGTATGCTTTATGTTGTGATCCAGGTATTAGGATTTGTCGTACAATGGTTAATCAGTAGATATTTTCCAACATTATATTAAAGTTCCTTAATGTGTTAACTATATATGTGTGACAGCAACAGGTAATATGCATGCAATATGATGCTTACATAGGTACACATACTTTCCACTCCAATCACCCAATACTTTGTAACAGTACATGCAACAGCTGTTCTTACATAATAAAACAAGTCTCACATGTGTTGTGATTACTTCTCCTGAGGTAACTTTCATGAGTGGTTTTACTATCACACTTTTAAACATGTCCATAGTCATATACTGAGATACTTACACTTAGCTGTTTATTAACTGCCTCCACATGACTTGTATGTGGCAAGATTTTCATATTAGTAAAGGATTCCTGCTATGTTCCACAGCTCAAGTGTACATGCATGTCATCTGTTACATTTTACAAATATGTAACAATTTTTAGTGTGGTATAATTACTTACTTTCTGTTCAATGTGACAGTTCTGTTTCTGTGGCATACCTTCGTGGATTGTACTGCTTTATGATTTGGATGTATTCTGTGCCTCACTTTGTACCTTCACAATGTGCATGTTACTACCACAACTTTTATTGTACCCATTTTTGGTACTTGTATGAGCAGTATGTTCAGGTGTTTCTTATTTATTTTCAGTTTGTCAGCACGTTTATGTATTTGTTTTTCCATTATTCCTGAATTGTTAGTTTGGTACATGTGGCTATGGGTATTTTTTAACGTTTATTATTTCCACATCTTTTCAAATACCTAATTTTTCCTTCTGAACATTTGCTGACTGTTTTGTCTTTCATTAATGTGAATGACAATGTCAGTGATTTTCCCACATTAGTGCAATGTACAACAGTAACAGCTTCCCATGTCCACTTATTCTTAGGCGTCTCCTTGCTTTTACATATTCCTGACTAATCTATCTGTTGTTGTACATGCACGCACACTCACTTTAAGAGCTCAGATTTGTGTACACTTCTTCGTTTACATCATATTCATGAGATCTGCCTTATCTCAATGTTTATGCAAACCACTTTGTGAAGCTGCTTGTCATGTAGTGTAACTTGGCTTCATGCCTATTGGATTAGAAATGCTCCTTGTCATGCACAGGCAGCCAATCATGTTAGCTCCAGAGTGACATGTACATGACATTAATGAATCCCAGATAAATATTTCATGGGCTATTTACAGAATAATTTTTGTACATGTTGAAGAAAATATTTCAGTCAATTATCTTTTCATTCATTCATTCATTCACATTTTGAACAATCCATATATCTGTCTATGTTCTTCACCAGTCTTTTGAAACTGTAACAAGATCTGGTTCTGCTTTTGGAGTAGTTTTTTCTCTGGTACACTTTCATTTGGAGACATAACATCTTGAGTCTCTCCGTCACTCTGTACATGTTTGTCTTTTCGGCTTTTCCCGGTTAGGGGGTCGCCACAGCGGAACTCCAGTCCTCATATATATATATATATATATATATATATATATATATATATATATATATATATATATATATATATGGGTCTGCCTGAAAACACCAACATGCCAAAACACAGACAACGAGATAACCAACACCACAAAATCGACAGTTCAAAAGCACGAAACTTCACATGCCCGACAAACAACAATCCCGACAATCAACAAAACAAAAAAAAAACCTTTTCCGAAAAACACACACACAACACAAACACACCAAAAACCTTACAAACCTACACTAAACCTTACATACACAACTATCTATGCACTAACCTTAACCCAAACCCTAACAATAAGGTCCGTCACTATCGCACACTCACCTAACCCGTGCCCTAACCCTAACTCACTTAACTCACCCCTGACCCTAAAGTCTGTCACTATCGCACACTTACCTTACCCGCACCCTAACCCTAACTCACTTAACCCGCCCCTAACCCTAAAGTCTGTCACTATTGCACACTTACCTTAACATGTCAGTGTTCTCAGCATAGGGCTTTTCAACTGTCGGTCATCTCCGTTGTCGATCTTCTGGTGCCAGTGTTCTCATCGTTGGCGTTTTCAGCTTTCGGCATTATCAGGTAGACCTATATATATATATATATATATATATATATATATATATATATATATATATATATATAGTGGCACTTCTGATTGATCTTTCTTTTAAAACTTCAGTTTTGACATACTTGCTTTGTATAAATGTCTGCCATTTCTTCTATATAATATAACATTACACTCAAGCTAAATAGGATTTGGGTTCAGTTGTTTTATCAATAATTACTTCTACTGTCTATGGATCTTACCACAGCTTTTTTACTTGTCAGTTTATAGACCAGCTATTAATTCTAAACATTTCTTTCAATAGTCTACTTTGCACTTCTGCTTGTCTCTGATATATTTTCAGAGTTCACTGTATAAATTCAAGTTGTACTTCCACAATTCCCACAAACAGTTCATGCCCACATTTATTTCAACAACATGCAAATTATTGTTTTTTTCCTTTCACACACATTAGAAAAATGCTTTTTTCTAGTACAAATTCTGTAGTAGCAGTACTTTAAAACTGTATGACGCTTTCTCTCAGATGGATAGCAACTCCTACTGCAAACCTTTTTTAAACATCTTTATTAAATCACATTTTAAATAATGACATAGGTACGCATATTAATAGAAAAGAAAACTGTAGTAATATTTTTCCATTGTAATTTTCATGCAGCATACATGTATGTTTTCTTTTCTGCAAGCCTTAATTATATCCACGTGAGCACCTCCATCTTGGATTCATTATTTGTTACAGTAGATTATATCATAGCCTTCTTTATTTTACAACGTATCCTCCCTTTAACTCTTTTTATCTTATTGTTTTTTTTTTACTTGTATCATATTTTATTTTACATATATTTTTTCATCAGTTAATGATTTTAAGTATAAACTAGTAATTTCACATTCTCTGCACACATCCATCATGACAAGAGCAGGTCTGTTTCTCTTAATATACAATCCCTTGTTTCATAATTTCTTGTACTGCAGGTGATTCTATTTCTTATCAGAGAATTATGCAGCTCACCAAACTGACACTCTCTGGCTTTGTTCTGCTTGGTAATAGATGCAGATATATTCACTGTAGTATTCTTGTAAAGAGTACGTCTAATAAATGGCAAATTGTTTTATAGTCGGTGATAATAAATTAATATATTTCTAACTGCTGCTAGTTTGCCTTTCTCCTCTTCTAGAAAATAAAAGAAGTTAAAATTACTTTCTGACTTCTTCATGAGCAACATGCAGGAGTTTAGCAAATTGAATCTCATCTGTCAATGCAGCTGGTTTACTTGTTTTGAAGAATAAATCAAGCTTCCAGGTTCAAAGCTTCTGATTTTCAGACAGATTTTCTTCTTGCACCAACAGTATTCCAGACGGGCACAGGTGAGACAGATTTAATTTTGATTTATACTTGTGTACTTTCCAACACAAAGACTCCCTCCTAATGTTTGTTTGTTTGTGTCTTTCTGCTTTTCCCGGTTAGGGGTCACCACAGCGGAACTCCGGTCTGCTAATGATTGGCAGTTGATTTTTACGTACCGGCTTGCCAGGCCTGACACACAACCTTCAATGAAGGTATGCCCATTCATGCATGTCTCCCTGCAGAAGACGCTCTACCTGAGAAACGAACCGGACAGCATCTTATTGTGAGGCGACAACGCTACCGCAGCACCACCACCGCGGGTCACAAAGACTCCCTCCTAATGTAGTTCTTTAAATCCAGTAGATAGTTTGCAATTCTCTGACAGCAAGTCAAGTCAGAAAGTTTAATAAAGAACACAAAAAGGTAAAGGAAGTGGTCTAACCTCCATTATGTCTGTGTTACAGACTGAACTCTTAGGATCTTCTGTGGGCCAAATGACATAGTAACCATATTAGTATTTAACCAGAGGACCAAAAAGAAGCCAAGTGTTTTAGCGCTTTCATTCACAAATTTAATACGTGAACTTCCTCAGAAACACTTACAATACACACCCAGTTCCTTAAATACTAACACTGCAGGAAATGACCTCAAATCAATTAGTAAACCAATGCATATATAAAAAAATACATAACTGTACACTGTCATAAATAAAACAATCAAATTTATACACATTAAGTAAAAAAAGAATAAAATGTTTTTAAATATACAAATAAATAAATGCATATACACATATAAATATATTGAAATAGATATATGTGTGAATTTGAACACTACCTGTACTTTAAAAAACATTTCAAATTAATAGATTCGTTAAGGCCAGGTGGCTTATCTGCCCCCAGCACCAATTGCCACATACTCTCTTTACACTCCAGAATGTTGTTAAGATCTCCTCCAAAATTGGTGGCACTGATCTTGTCCTCCACAGAAAACTCAAATTTCTTAAACTCCCTACAGACTAATGCGTGTTTGGCCAAAGAATTAAATCTATCTTTATTCTTTATTGCTAAATTGTGTTCATAGATTCTCCTCTTGAGAACCCTCTTGGTTTTGCCTATGTAATAATGTTCACATGATACACAATTGGCTATATAGACTACATACTCAGAATTACAGTTGTAATAATCTTTGGCCCAGATTGTATAGTTGGGGGCCTTAACATATACACTAGTGCTGTTGCTAATAAATCTACATTGTCTACAGTTCTTGCATGCAAATGTTCCCCTCTGAATGCTAACAGCTCTTGTGTTGTCCTGACATCTAATGTGATCCATTTCAAGCATAGATTTGATGTTGGTAATTCTTTTGTAAGAAAAAATAGGTTCCTGGCAGTGGATCTGTTGTGAGCAACAGTGGGGATTTCAAATCCCAAGAAGAACTTGTATCTTTCATTGTTAAAATTGTCAAAGATACTTTTAAATACATGAATACTAAAGAAATCAGTTCCGACACTTGTCCTAGTGGTTCTGGGCAAAGTTCGGTTTGCCTATCGGATGTTGTAGGCAAAAAAGATGAAAGTTCCTCTTTTGCCACTGTTTCAAATGTTGCGGTGACCGAGGGAGGAAGTGACGTCATACCAACCACCAGCCGTTTACAGACGGCAGTTATATCGGCGTCCAATGACAACAGCAATGGTAAAGGGATGAACTCAGTCGGAGTTTGGGATTATATTTGCCAACAGCATTCCAATCCTTTTGTGGACACACGACCGGATGTGTTGGACATTGAAGCAAGTAAGTCATCTAATGAAAATGGCTATACTGACAGTATCAACTGCAAAAAAAGTATTTACGAGCTTGAGAAGATGGTGCTTAAGTATGTCATGTTGGATTTAGAGATCTCCTATTTGGGAGAATGTATTTCTCGAAAGATTGTGCCGTTGGGTTTGCATGTAGCAAAGTTTCCGAATTGTGTTACTGCTGGGGATGATTTGAGCAGACAATTGATAGATCTTTATAACAATACGGGTTTAGCCATGATGGGATGCCTGGTAACACACTATACGAATGAACATGAAACCACTAAGGAACTTATCAAACAACTTGATCAAAAGATTAAAAGTTTTGGATGTTACAAGGATTTCATTATGTTATACAATGGTGTAGAGGCGAAGGCCGACAGGCATCGAGCATCGATTGTGGCTAGGAAGCAGAACAAACTTAAAAGGGACATTGTAGCTTACCATTTGAAACAGGCATATGTATTGCATGATAAGCAAGTTGAGAACTCCAATGGTACTCATGTCACTGAAAACACAGTGCATTTAGAATTTCATGATGGGGTTCAAGAGGTTTCAAATAGAGTGCCACCTGTATCGGTGGGTGTTCATGCTGGCACAAAGGTTATTGACAAAAATTACGGACACACTACTGTGAATGATAATATTGAGCGTGGCACTGCCTCTGAATCTTTTGACCAGCCATTGACCAATCGGACACAAATAAATTATGCTCAAGTTGTGGCTGGTGGTAAACAGATACAAAATCAGGGCCCTTTTCGGTCAACCTTGACAGTGAACAAACAGACTCACAAGTGGAACAACAATTTCCACAACAAATGGAAGGGCAAGGGGAAAGGGAAATATCCCAATCAAAGGAAGTACAAGTGAACAATTTTTCAATGACTGATGAATTTTGTATCAATGTTATGAACTTGTCAAGCAATGTTTTGTCAACTGAATTGGTGAATGTGTTAAAGAAAGGTTTTTCTTTCATTCCAAATAATAAGGTTAACATCGGGAAATTGTTAATTGAGTTTAGATTGTATTTGAGGAAACTCAATTTATGTTATATTATGCATGATGTGTTGGCTACTTCTCACACTCCCAACAACAGTGGACCCAAGAAAGCTACTACTTTCAATCCACCTTTACACAATACTTTACAAGTTTTTCAAACTTTGTGTGAACAGGAGTTTAGGAAGATGGATTATCGGCTTGTAGATGATAATATAAATAGATCTGAAAGGCAAGCATTATTTGATTTGTGTAACAATCCCAACATCAGAACAATGAAGGCTGACAAAGGGGGCAAAATAGTAGTCATGGACACTACTCAATATAATGAATCTATGTCAGTTATGTTAGAAGATAGTGAGACATACCTTAGGGTTCAGGCTACTGATATTAACCACAGTTTTTTAAGAGTCAATACTTTATTATTTGATATGTTTAGTCAGGGTGAATTGGACCATCAAAGTTATGAATATCTTTTGGTAGAGCATCCCAAGTTGGCCACCTTATTTGGCATTCCTAAGATACATGTTAACACACTAGAACCACCGTTTAGACCCATTATTTCAGCTAAACAATCTAAAACAGAGAATATATCTATTTGGCTTGACCATCTGTTGAATCCAATTGTGCAGAAATCTAGATTTTACATCAGAGATTCTTGGCATTTATTGGAAGAACTACGGAAGCTGAACGTCTCTTTGCAGTCTGTTAGCATTGCTACGCTTGATGTGAAATCTTTATATACTTCCATCAAGCAGGAAGAAGGGTTGGATTATCTGAGGGAGTATTTGACCAGTTATACTGACATTGGTAACACCAAAGTAAACACCATATGTACCCTAATGGAGATTGTGTTAGACAATAATTTCTTTATATTTGGTAAGCATTTCTATAAACAGATTTTGGGAGTGGCTATGGGGGCCAGAGTGGCTCCAGCTTTTTCCAATTTGGTAATGGCCAATTGGGAGCTCAAATTTTTGGTCAATCATCCTAGTTTTGACAAAGTGCTTTCTTATTTTCGATTTATAGATGATTTATTATTTTTATGGACTGGTTCCTTTGAGGAGTTTTCCACGTTGGTGGATGTTTTGAACCACACCACAGATTTTTTGGTGTTTAAAATCAGTGGATTTGGAGTGAGTATTCCATTCCTTGATGTTTTACTTACTGTGGATGTAAATAACAACAAATTTAGCAGTCAGATAAATAGAAAGGAGGTTTTTGCCAATCAGTATCTACACAAGGATAGTTTACACCCCATTCATATGAAGAAGGGGGTTGTGAAGGGGCAAATTATCCGTCTTAGTAGACTGACTACCAATGATGATATTTTTCTTAGGGAAGTTTTATTTTTATGATCCTTATTTTTACACAGAGGGTACACCACTGAGTGGATTCAAAACACTGAGGGAGAAGTTTTCACACTCAGAAAGGGAATAGCTAAGCCTATTCTTTTGTCTGACCACATAGGTGTTAGTTCTTGATCTATTCATTCCAATTCAGGAAGCACTTATAATATTGCCTTTCCCTTACCCATTGTTGATGAAATGTGGTTCATTAAGGACATTATCATCAACAATTGGAAGGTGGTGTTAGGGAACAAAGAGTTGGTTGGCACCGTAGGGGTTAAACCTATTTTTTCTTACAAAAGAATTACCAACAGATGTCAGGACAACACAAGAGCTGTTAGCATTAAGAGGGGAACATATGCATGCAAGAACTGTAGACAATGTAGATTTATTAGCAACAGCACTAGTGTATATGTTAAGGCCCCCAACTATACAATCTGGGCCAAAGATTATTACAACTGTAATTCTGAGTATGTAGTCTATATAGCCAATTGTGTATCATGTGAACATTATTACATAGGCAAAACCAAGAGGGTTCTCAAGAGGAGAATCTATGAACACAATTTAGCAATAAAGAATAAAGATAGATTTAATTCTTTGGCCAAACACGCATTAGTCTGTAGGGAGTTTAAGAAATTTGAGTTTTCTGTGGTGGACAAGATCAGTACCACCAATTTTGGAGGAGATCTTAACAACATTCTGGAGTGTAAAGAGAGTATGTGGCAATTGGTGCTGGGGGCAGATAAGCCACCTGGCCTTAATGAATCTATTAATTTGAAATGTTTTTTAAAGTACAGGTAGTGTTCAAATTCACACATATATCTATTTCAATATATTTATATGTGTATATGCATTTATTTATTTGTATATTTAAAAACATTTTATTCTTTTTTTACTTAATGTGTATAAATTTGATTGTTTTATTTATGACAGTGTACAGTTATGTATTTTTTTATATATGTATTGGTTTACTAATTGATTTGAGGTCATTTCCTGTAGTGTTAGTATTTAAGGAACTGGGTGTTTATTGTAAGTGTTTCTGAGGAAGTTCACGTATTAAATTTGTGAATGAAAGCGCTAAAACACTTGGCTTCTTTTTGGTCCTTTGGTTGCTCACCAGTTTTCAGGTTTTTCAGTTTTTTGTTGTTTGTGACCAGCGTTTTATTCATATTAATATTTAAAGACATATGCATCATATTCTTCAATCTTCTCTTACCTTTGCGAGGATCCTCATATGCCAACCAGCTGCCCATTTTGCTAGTTGCACTCCTGTTCTAATTTCCTTAAATTTATATATGAGGCTATAGTGAGAGACAAAGTCTAAGATTTCTCTCTAGTCAAGGTATACAACACTGACTCAACTTTCTTTGTCATGTTCAAATATAAGCCGGAAATAAAAAATGAATTAGGTTAGAATGACAGAAACTGTTTTCCATAAGCTAATTTTGGTTCTTTTCCTGCAGTTTGTTGCTTTCTAGGAAAGCAACTATTCTTTTTCTTGGCATCTTTTGGGATCATAGAGTCAAATGTCTTATGACCCACTTGCCTTCAAGAAATTTTTTGTGCTGTAACTTGATGTTAATATTTTCTGCTCCCCATCTATATATATATATATATTATTTTTAAAGAAGATTAATGACCAACATATTTTAATTATAAGGGTATGTGTATGCCATTATTTTAGAAGGCACTGAGCAATGTATTTGTCATACTTTTATGTTACTGATATTTATTTTTAGAATTAGGTTTCCTAATCCCATGTTAGCTCTCCCAAATCTGAGTTTCACACATAGAAAACTTGATACTGTATAACAGACCACGTGGAGGACACTTTTTAGTAACCTATAAGAAACAGAATATAATGATAGTTCCAGAAGCCTTTATGAATAGTTCTAGTTTTTTTAACCCCATGATTTTTAAGTAAGGGACTGTACATCTTCAAGTTCTTAAGTAGTTGAGAAATAACAGCAACAACAACCTGTTATGCAGTACTCAACATCCCACCATATTAAATGTTCATTTTTCATAATTAAACTTTAACATCTCATCAGTACTGTCATTCCTTTTGTTTATCTTAGTTCTTTAAGTCAAAATAATAGTATTTCACCCATTTGTCAGTACCCACAACCCACTACTTCATCTTATATATTTCCCCTATACTATAATGCATTTTTACAGCTCTCGTTACTCTAACAGACTGTCCATGCTATAATTGCTTGTCTCATTAATATGTGACAGAATCATATGCATGATACAAAATGATCAAGTGAGAGGTAGACTGCTGCATGAAGCAGACTTGATGTTAAATAAAATTTCTGATATCTGCTGTTTTACTTTATTTTACCACTCAGATAAAGGGGGTGCTATTTTTGCAATAGTCTTCATGCCTCAAGTCTCTGCTGGGTTTCAAGAATTCAGAGGTCTAGCCAAAAAGAGGAACTTCCTTTCCCTACTGCAGCATCCAGAAAGAGGATTCTGGTAATGCAACTTGGAATACAACTAGTAGTTGATGCTAACAATCTGCTGTTCATTACAAGATGGTACATATACACATATTCTAGGAAATCTTTCTCTGCAGGACAACTTGTCTAAGAAATGGAAATTTTGAATCCAAAATGTGATTAATTCTTGACTGTCAAAAGACTGAATGAAGACTTTGATAAGATATAGTGTGCTTCATTTTTACACGTCACAGCGGAAGAAGACCTTAAAGATTATATGTCTAATTTTTGAGAGGGGATGAAAGGCAGCGAGTGAGAAAGGAAAAATATAAAAAAATACTAAAACAACCCCAACTTCCTATTATCTACATTTAAAGTGTACTACATAATATATTTTAAAATCAAAACAAACGGTCATTAGTGGTAAACATTTTCCACAATATCTGACTGTGTATGGACAGGATGAAAGAAAAAGGGTTCATAGGTTCATAGATTAGTACTAGGCTAACTGCCATTTTGGGCCATTTGAAGCCTAGTCAGTTACCCCATTTGAGAATCAAACCCTGCACCTTGTGTCTTTAAGGTAAACGCCTTAACCATTATAGGTAAGGAAAAAAGGGAACAGAGGTTCAGAAGTAATGAGGTAATAGATATTTACAGTACATATTAACTGTAGTAGTAGATATAATTTGGAATAATAGAAAGGATTTATGGAAAGATAAATTATGTTGAAATTATATCTTGGAAGCATTTGTGTTTACCTATGTCCAGCATGTGTTTTTTAATGGTACAGTGGAAAGGTATCACTAGCTTTTAGTGTGGTGGGAAGGGATTCTCAGAGTTTTGGTTCTAGGACTAAAAAGCTGTGATTACTGAAAGCAAGTCTGTTGTAAGGAACACAAAATGGGAGGGTGGAGGGAGTAGTTATCAAAGACTCTACTGATACTGGTTCTGAGTCTGCTAAAGAAGACGGGAATTGTATTAATTTTAAGAAGTTTGTAAAAAGTAGGACCAGGAATAGATCTATTTTCTCTTGATTGGATAGCTATTTGGCTTTTGTTAGGAGCTGGTAGTAGTTCTCTTGGTGAAAGGAGAGAGAGTTATGAAGTGACATAACTCTCGCTAGCTGTTACTTGGAAGAAGAAGAAGAAGGAGGAGAATGGGAGGTCATATTTCCGTTGCTCCACCACAATCCCTTAACCAATAGCAACTCTAATTGATGGGGGCAGTAAATGTGACAGTGAAAATATAGTTTGTAATTTAGTCAGATCTCTAGATATCTGAATATTTCATTGATTTCTAAAAATTATGTGGCACTGAATTGAATTTACTATTTTTGTACTTTTTATTTGATTTTAAAACAAAACAATGATCATTTACACAATAATTAATAATCTCATGAAACTATGTACATACTATTTACAAAGTCCATAACAAAATTCAAAACATTTCTAATATAATTAATACCTTTCTAGTAAGCTTTGTAATTTTTCCCAGGCTAATAATTTCTGTGTCACATTTTTACTTCTCATTCTTATAATAAGTATTTCATTATTATGTACTGAATTTGCTAAACATATAAATTCATTATTGAATGAGATGGTAGTCTTCGTTTTCCTTTTTTTTTTGTAATTTTTTTTCTAGCTATTGCTAAAGTACTCCAAAGAAGAGGTATTTGTGATGCTGGAATCATTTCAGGTATAGGTGCATTAAATAATACAAGAAAATCTGAGATGTTACACTTATCCAACCATGACGCTGTACAAATGTTTCTGAAGTCAGTCCAAAATGGAAGAACTAGTTTACAACCAATTATCATATATTGCCAATCAGCATTAAGGTCTATCTCACATCTCCAACAGAATTTACTATTTTTTGAGTAGTAGGGCTGGGCAAGATTTTGCTGGTGCTAACCTGAAATACAGTAACTCCATGGTCACATTACAGTGGATAAATGGGAAAAAAGAACATAAAAATTGCACCATTGCCTTGCACAATCCAACTACAGACTCTAAATCACACATTTGGACATGTGGACAAAATGGACTATCCTGGAAAACAAACTGCAAATAAATAAATGAATGAATGAATGAATGAATGAATGAATGAATGAATGAATAAATAAATGTTTCAGTGAATCCTATATATTTAGGCTTACAAATAAGCAATAATTAGTTTAACACTATCATCATTAACTTAGACTAACTCACTAAGAGGTTTGCAGGTGATTACTTGCACAGGTTACATCTCTTTTAATCCATACTAGGTAAAATACAAGCACTAAGTACTATGAAAATAGCCCATGTTTTTTCATATTCTATGTAACATTCTGATTCCATCAGACCACCCCAAACTTATTCAGGTACAGAATTTGATAAACTCTCATGCACTGTGACAAATTCAGAGTTGATTTCCAAATCAGTTAGCTTACATCCCCAAATGCTAAGAGGGTCGAGGCCTGCCTCACTCATTTAGCCATGCACTAGCTTTCAAAATATGTATAACTCTACAAAAAGGAATAGTTGCCCCCGTTACAATTCTTAGAGGAGTCAATGACTCCACACCAGTCTCTACAAGGTTGGAACACAGAGGTTCATGCAGAATTGCTGAGGCTTGGGGATATGTACTGGAGAATAGGCCCTACAAATATAACATGGTGTCACCCACAAATAATAAGGGAGATACAGCAGTATTGGATTTGTAAAGGGATTTGTACAATGGGTCAATTAGGCTGCGGGGATCTCTCAGCAAAACCTAAATCATCACAGGACTTAACTGTAGAGTATGGTGTCTCACTGCAAAATTATTTTTTCTATAGTCTAATTACATCTGTTTGGAAGAGGAATTTGCAACCCTCTAATGGTACTAAATGGTTGACACCATGGGGAATATGGCTAGATGGTAAAAAATGGAGAGCCCACAAAATATACATACATATATATATATATATATATATATATATATATATATATATATATATATATATATATTTATATATAGATTCACTTTAGAATATCGAAAGCCCACAACATTGAAATTCAAAACATTGAGACCAAAATCTTGAAAATTCAAAACACTGAAAACTCAAAACATTGGATCCCATAACATTGAAAAAACATAGGAAAGCAACATGTACTATATTCCAGCACAACTACATACAGAAACAAATAAAAACACAAACCATATTACACTTCTTCAAATATAAGCAGAGGACAACCCCCATGGGAGGCTGTGCCCCCCACATCCCCTGCTACTTAAATATATCAACTCCTAGATCGCACTACACTAAGATGTGTTATGTTGTAGTATAGCAAGTAAGAAGGAAATATGACTGAGGTTACCTATGAAACTCCTGTAAGTATCGGAGAGATATATAGTAATGTGTAATGTTTTAACAGTGAAGTAGTGTTTCTAAGAGAAGGTTGAGGATAGTTTTTTACAATTTAAACAGGCAGTCATGAAGTGCAGAATTATATGTTTACCAATTTGTTCTGTGTAGTGCTTGCCTCCCTGCTTATATTTGGAGACGTGTAATATGGTTTGTTTTTTATTTGTTTCTGTATGTAGTTGTGCTGGCATATATTAAATGTTGGTTTCCTATGTTTTTTCAATGTTATGGGATTCAATGTTTTCAGTTTTCAGTATTTTTAATTTTCCAGATTTTGGTCTCAATGTTTTGAATTTCAGTGTTATGGGCTTTCAATGTTCTAAACTGAATATATATATATATATATATATATATATATATATATATATATATATATGTATATATATATATATAGAGAGAGAAATCTATGGGAACTGAAATGTATAGCACTGAAAAAGAAAACAGCGAATAGGTGGCATAACCAAGAACATATGTTGCTTACAGATAGGGAATGGGACAAGGCATGTCAGGCTCTACAAGGGCTTAATAGGTGGCTCAAATATAAACACCAGCAAATGCATTTGTTGTGTAGGTGGTATCTAACAACAACTAGGCAAACAAAGCAGGGCTCCAAGGGGGATAGTAAATGCTGGAGGTGAGTACACACATTTTAATATTGTTCTGTGATCAGACCCTATTGGCAACAACTCCAGCTCCTTTTGGAATCAATCTTCAATACTGTCATCCATGAGGGATGGAAATTCTGTTTATATGGATTAATAGATGAACGATCTTGCCCTCATTTACAAGCCTTGGTTATGGGTTGGGTACTGTCTAGTGCCATAAAGCTAACTTGTGTGAAACGGGGGAAATCTAGGAAGCCCCTGTCATTGGCACAGTTTGACTCCCTCTTTTGTAAACGTTAACAACTTTCTGTATTTAAGGAGGCTAACCAAACTATCAAGTTACCATCTGCTTGGATTGATTTCTTTGCTGCATATAGGAATGTTTAACTATCTTTACTAGTGGTTAGCTTGACTTGTACAAATATTTTGATAAACATATATGCTAGTTGAATTTGAAAATAGTGCACATAGTTATATTCATTCTTACATCATAATACCAGCTGTTTTAGTTGTTATGTTCCTTGTTTTGTTTAGATGTATTGTTTACTGTTCTCTGTGTTTGCAAGGCTTATTTACTGTCATAAATGCCAATAAAGTGCAGTTGAAGAAAAAAAAGTAAAAACAGCACTACTATATAGTGAAAAACAGTTCCCTATTAGAAGACCGAAGACGCATTCTTTCAAATGCGTCTTGGCCGAACTCAAAAGCCTGAAATGACAAAATATCGAAGCGACTTTTAAGCAAATTCTTTCCCTGGGAAAGAATTCACTTGGCCGCTTCGTTATTTTGCTGTTTTCGGCACTGTAATGTGGTCTCGGAGTTGGTATATTTAAGTAGGGGGTGTGCGGGGGGCAAAGCCCCCCACTTAATGTAATGTTTAAAGTATGTTTTTTTTTTTTTTTTTGGTTGTTGTTGGAACAGATATTTTTTTCCCTAGGAAATGTAATGTAATGTTTAAAGTATGTTTTTTTTTTTTTTTGGTTGTTGGGAAAAAAATTGCTGTTCTGACAGTTCGAAATTGTAAGCTTTCGCTTACATAGGGTCGATTAATCACCGTTCACTTTTTTAAGCGCTCGGTGATGTAATATAGACCCTGAAAAACAATAAGTATGTGTATAACACTAAATTTTCAATTATATACATATGTGCAAGTATAGGAAAATGACATTTATGAAAGCATAGGTCTGATTCATATGTAAGAAATTGATAGACTGCAACTAAAACAAGCTTGGATATAGGCTACGATACACTCAGTTTTTAGAATATTGAGGAATAAGAAAAAAGCATTTAGAAAGATTCAAAAATCAGATGTTTTCTAAGGAACATTATTAGTGAGTGAGATTTTTTTGACAGCGTATGTCTAGCAATACTGAATGTTTTATTGGTAGCATACGATTTATTGATGGAATGTTGAGTAATGGAAGTGTTGTTGAAAAAATCTCACAGGCTAGATTATTATTTTGGTTTAGAGAATGGATGACCTGCACATTGCCCCCCTGATTGTAGAAAGAATGTTTTCTCGCAGGGTGTTAATGTAAGTTAATATCCACTGAAAAGAAAGCTCAGAGAGTAAGGCAAGCAAAAACATAGCCTGTTGGGTATTATTGCTTGTTTACAGCATGATGGTTAGTGATGAAAAAGTTATTTAGGTGTTTTTAAATTTGGAGTGACAGCAACAAAATGCCAAGATTGATGACTGGCAACCATTTTACATCATGGAGTACTATACAGTGTTATGTTTGCTGAGATAATTTAAGGTGCAGTTTGTAAATATGGTTTTGTGGATAAATGCATTAATGGAGGATGCACTGATAAGTAGAGGGAGAGCAGAGCTTCAGTTAAGTAACATGGGCCCTTGAATGTGAATAGTCTATCTTCTTTGGTTAGGAGATACTAGTTTGGAAGTTTGAGAAGGAGTTTACTGTTGTGTGCGGCAAAACTAATATGGGATCAATCCAGAGCACAAGGGTAGAGGATTTTTCTATCCAGAATGAGATCTACTATTTTAAACTTGATCTGGTGGCAGTTATCATTGCTTTAGTTCAGGAAAAGCATATGTACAAATAGTTATTTTAAATCCAGACATTGGCAAAGGAAAGATCACAAGTGAGCTGGTTTTGGACATCAGCTGGTGAGCAATCAGAAATGAGTAGGACTATATTGATAGCAAACATAACTGGGTGAAGGCCATAGAAATCAAAAAGAAAAAAAATGGATCTAGGCTCGATAATTGTTTTTGTGATGATAGGGGTGAAGCCATGTGGGGATACAAGAACTATGAAGGAAGTTGCTAGGTAATTGTTGAGTCAGTCCTGCTAATTAAGTTATAGTTTTGTAGTTCTGGGATAAAGGGACAATGATTAACGTGTCAAACGTCTTTGCATGGTATTTGACCATTTTTTCATAATGATATAGACTGATGTGGAAAAAGGCAAAAGGGCAGTAAGGGTATTGTGAGTTGAGTGAAAGCTATTTTGCTCATCACACATACATACACACACACACACACACACACACACACACACACACACACACACACACACACACACACACACACACACACACACACACACACACACACACACACACACACACACACACACACACACACACACACACACAGTTAAGATATGCATAGCAGTCAAAATATATTTGCAGATGACTGCATGGTATTACTGGAATATATGAATAAGATGTTATTTGGCGTTTTAAGGATCTATGGAGTGGAATCAGGACTACAGTTTCACGCAGAGAAATCTATGTTAGTCAAATTTGACAAAAGCATAAACTCTGCTGTAGGGCTTTCAATTCCTGTGGTGGGGGTAAATATCCAGGGGTCTCTGTCTACCATTCTGTGAAGGAGGTAAGAGAAAATAATTAGACCAGAACAATGGGAGACAGTGCACGGCATGGCTCTTTAGCTTCTTATGAAGTTTCTTACTAGTCCCTGACCTTAATTTCCATTTCTCTTGCATTTTACCTAGTCCCTGTCTCTTATTCTTTTTCTAGTCATTATGCTTTCTGACAACCGTATACATCTGCAAATAATTCTTTCTTCCTCTCACTCATTCAATAATATACCTACTGTTTTTCTAAATATGCCTTACTTGATGTGCAGATGTTATTATTATATCGCGCGCATTGCTGTAAATACTCTAGGGTGCTACTGTTTCAAAATGTGTATATTTTTACATTATTTTTAAACACCTTTATTAAATTATCACTTGTGAGATAGGCACATTTATATTTATAAAAAGTAATCAAATTGTATTAACAAGTTAAAATTAACAAACATTACATTTCACATATACTGCTATATATCATATAACCTAAGCAACATTACACAAATTATTCATTTCCTGCCCCCCCTTTTAAACAAGAAACATCTTTATTAAACCAGCACTTATACATAAGCAAGCATACATTTATGTAAATGAAAAAAACTACACTGACACAATCCTAGTTGCAAGCACATCATGTCATAATTTTCATATTTTTGCATACTACATTGCACTCCTTATTTGGTAATGTTTCCTCTTTTACTTTCTGCAACATTACTATGTTGTTCTATCTTCTCTATGAAAATGGGCCCTGCCCAGTTGGGATATTCTAGTCAACAAAATATAACAAAGTAAAAAAATGGCAGACAGACAGTTTGGGAAGATAAGCCCTCTGGTATGTACGCTAGACATAAGTTGGGTCTTTATTTGTGTTTTTTCATTTTCGATATTATAAATGTCGGTGTTGTGGTTTTTCAGTTTTGTGGACATTCGCTATTCTGGTCTCGAGATACTGAAATTCGTTATTTCAGTATTTCAAGATTCAGAAGTGGACATATATATATATATGGGTCTACCTGACAACGTCGACAGCTCAGAACGCCGACACCGAGAACACCGACGCCAGAAGATCGACAACTGAGAAGACCGACGGATGAAAACACCGATGCTGAGAACACCGACATGGGAAAAGGCTGTGTAAGTATGCGGTAGTGACGGACGTTAGGGTGCGAGTAAGGTAAGTGTGCGATATTGACGGTCTGTAGGGATAGGGATGGGTTAAGTGAGTTAGGGTTAGGGCGCGGGTTAGGTAAGTGTGCGGTAGTGATAGTCTTTGGGTTAGGGGCGGGTTAAGTGAGTTAGGGCGCGGGTTAGGTAAGTGTGCGGTAGTGATAGTCTTTGGGTTAGGGGCGGGTTAAGTGAGTTAGGGTTAGGGCGCGGGTTAGGTAAGTGTGTGATAGTGACGGACCTTAGGGTTAGGGTTTGGGTTAAGGTTGTAGATAGTTGTGTATGTGAGGTTTAGTGTGGGTTTGTAAGGATTTTGGTGTGCTTGTGTTGTGTGTGTGCTTTTTGGACAGGGGATTTGTTTTGTTTGTTGATTGTCATTATTATGGTGTGTTGGGCATGTGAGGTTTCGTGTTTGTGAACTGTCGGTTATGTGGTGTCAGTGATTTCGTTGTCGGGCATGTGAGGTTTCGTGTTTGTGAACTGTCGGTTATGTGCTGTCGGTAAACTGGTTGTCGATGTTGTGGCTTGTCGACCTTGTGAACTGTCGGTTATGTGGTGTCGGTAAACTGGTTGTCGATGTTGTGGCTTGTCGACGTTGTCAGGTAGACCCATATATATATATATATATATATATATATATATATATATATATATATATATATAGGTTTACTATTGAAATGTCGAACGGCACTACATCGACTGTACTATAGTCGAACACGGAAGTTCGAAAATAGTAATGTCGACGACAAAAAAACAATCTAGGAATGGTTTTAACATGGGTCGAGGTAGGTGTTCAGTATTATTCAGAACTACAAACATCTCCCCTACCTCGACCCATGTTAAAACACAGTCCTAGATTGTTTTTTGTCATCGACATTACTATTTTCGAACTTCCATGTTCGACTATAGTACAGTCGATGTAGTGCCGTTCGACATTTCAATAGTAAACCTATATATATATATATATATATATATATATATATATATATATATATATATATAAATAGATATAGATATATAGATTTGTGTGTTTGTGTGTGTGTGTGTGTGTGTGTGTGTGTGTGTGTGTGTGTGTGTGGTAAAAATATTCATAAAAAATATTTAAAAAAAATGTTTTGATGTCCCCCATAAAGACGTTTATTTCATTCCAGAATTTCATATGATTGCTAAGACTGTAAGCACTTGCATTTATTTCTAAGAAAGCAGTAAAGAGCCCATCAACGTCTATTCTTTTTATGTGATGCTTTGTATCTGTCTCCCTTGAAATGCTTACAATGGGGTTGCTCGGATAAAAGTTTTACTTTTAATACTTTTAGTAGTCTCTGGATAGAATTCATCTAGAGATAGTACACCACATTACAAGCTGATCTTGTCTCAAGCTGAAACTCTCTATGAATGAGTTTTTTTCTCTGTCACTGTGTACCCTTGTAAGTACTGCAAATAAGATTATGTAATGTTTGGTTTAAATCCTCCACAATAAGAGGTTAATGTTATAACCCTACTCCAGAAATGTTTTAGCTTACAGTATTCTAAGTGCTGACACTGATTGGATTTTATTTCAAAAAGTTTGTCTTATGAGGATGTGTAATGATTGCATTAATTTTAGAAAAGGAACATCATATTAACACAAATACTACGGCTACTGTTATGGGGTTATTTTTGATAAGACTGAGAAATGTCACTGGTAACCATTACCAGAAGGGCAGGGTAACAGCATTTTTGATGAATGCACTGAAGTGAATGGTTGACCCTTTGATGAAGGGATTTTATTTGTAAAATAAATGATTAAGTGATACTGATTGCTCAGTGATGGATTATAAATCACAGGATTAGCTGTTTTGTTTTGCTGCCTTATTGAGTCAAAGATGGAGTGTTTGTTGGTGTTCTAACTTGAATGTGTGAATGAGGTGAGTATCTGAATAGGTTGTAAGCTGTCAGGGTATTACTTAGCATGCTGTACAGTGAAAAGTGACTGTTTAGGATGGCCCTACAAACTGTATTATTAAGAGCAAGACATATGGTATATTCTTGACCTTAACAGTTGTTACACCCAAATGAGCTTCATAACCTCACAGCAAGAGGTTCTCTGGTTCAATTCTCATCTGGGGTGCCTTCTGTGCGGAGTCTACATGTCCTCCCTGTGGTCACGTGGGTTTCCTCTGGGTGCTCCGGTTTCCTCCCACATCCAAAAGACATGCTGTAGGTGGATTGGACACTCTAAATTGGCCCTAAGTGTGAGTGTATGCATGTGTGTGCCTTCTGTGGAAGGTTGGGTGCCGGGCTGTCAACTCAACACTGTACAACTCCACTGCCAATCATGAGCGGACAGGTGATCCGCTGTGGCGACCCCTAACCGGGAAAAGCCGAAAGAAGAAGAAGATCGAGCATCTGGGAAACAAATTATGAACAGTGGCTTCACGTGAATTCACCCACATCAATCACAAGTGAATTTCAATGCTACGCTACCAACAGTAAATATATCTTGGCTAAACCTAATTTTTAATCAGAGACTCACACACACACACACACACACACACACACACACACACACACACACACACACACACACACACACACACACACACACACACACACACACACACACACACACACACACACACACACAGACTCACATACTCAGTGTTTTCCAGGAAAGGCTAAGAACACTCTTTTCAGGGCTGCTTCCCTTTCATATGGTACGAGCCAGCTCAATTTGGCAAAGCAAGGTCATAATTACCGTACACTATTAAAATGAGGCAACTATACCAATAAATTATGGTAACTGTAGCTTAGCACTCTCTTTCCAGATGCCAACAGTTATTAATTCATCAGTTCTGTCCAATTATACCAATGAACAGTAATATGCAGACAATTACAAACAAATGAGATAGATTAATGGCATTTCTTACTTAAAAGCATTAAACAATACAGTTTAAAATAAATAAATGTGCTTGTGCGCATTGAATATAAAATAAAAGGTTTCAGTCTGACAGATTGCATAAAAACACTGACTAACAGCTGGTCCTGTTATTACCACTAGTTGAAAATAACTGCACCATTTCTCCCTCTAGCCTTTAATACCATTTAACAATTTTAAATGGCACACTGGCAAATTTTATAGACATGACCACACTGACTCTGGAGAGTAGCAGAACTGCAAGTTGTCAAAACATTTTTAGATGATATAAGAATGTCATTTGGTCTTGATAAATGTACAAAAGCAACCTTTAAAGCAGGAAAACCACAGCACCAAGAAAATATCAGTCTGGGACAGGAATGTGATATAAAAGAACTTGAGCAAGAGGGAGTATATAAATATTTGGAAACTGATGAAGGATAAACAATAAAACATGAACAAATGTGAATAAAACTTAGTAAGGAGCATTTCAGAAGACTTAAATTAATCCTGAATACAGCATTAACATCTAGGAACAAAATCCAAGCTATGAACCAATTTGCTCTTCCTGTCCTAACCTACAGTTTTGGAGTGATTGACTGGCCCCAAAAGGTGCTGGACAGATTAGATAGGAAAACAAGAAGGATGCTTCATGCTCACCAAATGATTTATAAAAATCAGTGCATACCAAGATTATATATTCCCCATTCTGAAGGATGGATGGGCCTCCTTGAAAATGATTAAATGTATAGATCTGCAATCGTGGGACTCCACACATATTTGCTGACCTCACAAGACCCACATTTAGTGAAAATTTTGAAACATGAGAATAAATATTAGACGACTTCTCTGCTTAATCTAGCAGAAGCATATCAGCATCAAGCAGGAATGGAAATCAAACCAGAAGTAGATAAAAGTCAGAAAACAACTGAATGTGCCAAAAAAAAACAAAAGAAAGAATATAAGGTGAAGGACCAAATGAGAAGGCAAGAAATGTGGTAAAAGCATAAATATAGTTGCAAGTACAGAAAACTTCTGGAAGAACCTCATGTTGATCAGGAACGAATGCAGGAATGGTTAAGGAGAGGTGAATTTAAAGCAAGAGATGAAAGGTTAATATTGGTGGCCCAAGATAGTGGGCTACATACACATTGGTTTACAAAGTCCATTGAACACGTGGGAGAAGCAGACAAATGTAGGTTTTACAAAACTGAATTGGAAACAGTTGCACACCTTGTTGCTGGTTGCGGCATACTAATGGCAGAAGGACGGTATACTAAAAGGCATAATAATGTGGCGAGACTGCAGCACTGGAGATTGTGCAAACATTATGGCTGAAAAACACCGGAAACATAAGCCACAAAGCATCATAGAAAATGATGAAGTTTACATCACGTGGAATCATCCATTAACAGCAGTTTAAAAGATAGATGCTAGAAAATCGGATGTAGTGGTCCAAGAAAAGAAGACAAAAATAACATTGATCATTGAAATTGCCACACCCAGTGACTACAGTGTCTTGCACACAGAGAGACACAAAGTCATAAAATATCAGGATTTACAAGCAGAAACGAGAGCAATGTGGAAGAAAGATACCCAGATAGTTCCAATAGTAGTAGGAGCAACGGGTCTACAATCATATTTAGATATGCTACCAATACATGTAACTCCATACGAATTACAGAAGGAGTCATTACTGGGCACATTGTGGGTGCTGGGAAGAACACTTTTGGCTGACATCAAAGAGTGAAACAATAATTTCATGAACTTTAATCGTAGTTTGACTTAGGAATGGGGTCCATTCCCATCATGCTATTAGAAACCCAAAATATTTGGGGAAATTACAAAAAATCAGAGTAGGATGACTTTCTTATCACCTGCAATCCAGGTAAATATTTTCTTCACTTTTTGCAGGCTTGTTAAAAGATCATCAAGCACTCTGAGAGACAGAATAGACTGCCTAGATCAATTTAGAGTTAATTTAATTTTCAAAGAGTCCCTTTATATAAAGGAACTCCAGAGGGGTGTCCTGCAATGAGATGATACTGCGAAATATTCAGTCGTCATCGTCCTTTATACAAATCCTTCTACACCCTTTCTGCATTAGGTGAAATGCTGTCTCTGCACTTCCTGAGGGATCAAATATTAAATCCAAATAACTTCCCCCAAATAAAAATTGTATAGATGACCAAAGTCCAAAAAAAGGTGATATATAGCCTTTGAAAGGAAGCAGCTGCCCAAGGTGCCTAAAGCCATGCTAGTGTGTGTGTGTGTGTGTGTGTGTGTGGGGGTTCATATTCTGAAGTTCTGCTGAATTTCTATAGAAAAAATACCAGTTCTGTATAGTTTGTTATATTTCACATATTTGCTGTAGCTTTATTAAAAAAATACAGATTTTGTACAGCTTTTTAGCATTTTACAACTTTGCTGCATTTTACTGAAAAAAAGAACAGTTGCAGGCTTTGTACAGTTCCTTCATAATAACTGATCAAGGTTAAAGTCCCATAAAACTATAATGTTGTGTTTGTAATACTTTGAAGTCATTAGTGAGATTAGAGACAAGATTTAATATATGGTGACCACTGGAAGTTACTGACAAATCCTGTGTATAGCAGGAAGCGGTTGCTTCTTGATGTCTCAACAGCAACACTGTTTGTGCAAAGGTTCAGCAAAATGGAAACATGGATATACATCTACAGAAGAATTCATGAACTCCAAGTATATACATCTAGAGTAGAGTTCATGAACTCCAAGCAAGGTTCTTCTTTTCATGCTTAAAGATCCACAGCTGAGGAATGCATCAATGATGAACTATAAATGAGATAGGCTTTAGCAATGCAAACTACTTTGGTATTACATCTGAATGTAACTGAGTTGAATATCTGTGCTTCAAATTGGGCATATTTACTTTTACTGCTTCTAGGTTAATGTTTTCTGTTTGGAAGCCATGGGAGGAGTTAGTTGTGGAGTAATTATTAAAGTGGAGGAGATTGGATGGAGCATGTAAAATTTGGTGCTTTTGGGTTAGGCAGCATATCCCCACAGCAAATGGAAGGAATGTAAAGTAAGAGCAGCTAGAGAATGTGATATATTATTTTTTGTGGCTGGGTAAACAAATCTTTTATATCAACTATTTTAGGAATGAGGTAGAGGTTATACCAAAATGAAATTAGTAAATAAATGCGCTTAGTAGGGCACCAACATGTTGAGGATATAGTTGAGGCAAAATCCATATTTTGTATTAAATTATGTTGTCTATTATAGTGGTTGAGGCAGAGGGTATGTAGCCTGGGAAGGATCTTGACTGTGATGTCGTTATGATAGAACAATTAAAGGAACTAAAAGAGTGAACAGAATGGGAATGGATAAGATGCTAGAGCCACATTACATGAAATTCTGCAAGGAAAGTAAGTTAATAGTGATTGTTGGTTATACATGTATGGGAAATAGAGTGAGTATAGTTTTACAGTTAGATTAAAGTTGACGGTTCATAGGTTAAGTACTAGGCTAGCTGTCACTGTGGGCCATTTTATGCCTAGCAAATTCTCCTCAAAGGTGATAAGTTAACACTGTACCTTGTATTTGCGAGATAGACACATTAATCATTATGCCTAACCCCTAATCCTATAAAGTGCTGTAATTTCTTACTGTGGCTCTTCATCAGGTATCTTACAGGTAGATTTTATACTGCTACTCTGTGGACTATCACAAGCCTAGCCAACAATCAGAGATCAAAATCAAACTTTGTATCTGTGAAGTAAAGACCTTAAGCATTATGCCAAACCCGACTTCTTGTTGCAGTTACAATTCTTTTATTTGGCAGAAAGAACATAGGGGGATTCTAATTTATCCGGCTGTGTAAAAGTTGTTAAAGGAGACTAAAGCTGTATAATAATAGCCATTGCAGGCAAACTGTACACACTTTTCAGTTAAAAAAAATAGGCTTAGTGATTAGAAGTTGTGAGTTGTTATAGAGCTGAATATTTTCACTGAATGTTTTTTGAGTAAAAAAATTATCATATAATGTTTAATTGGAAGAAATTTTCCTTATCAGTCTGTTATAGTTTAGTATCATTTTATGGCACCTAGTAGATATTCACAGGCTCGGATGCAGCTACACAAAGGTTGTTCCATGTTGATTTCAGGCACTGGATTAGAACTGGCCACTGTAGTCATATATAATATGAGTGAGGAAATGAAAGAAACTCTCAAGGATTTGGGGATGGGGGATTAGGGTCCAAACTTGGTCACTGATGGAGATAATTAGTGGTTTTGTAAGTCACCCCAGTGTGCACATTAAAAGAATACACTGCCAATAAGAAGAATGTACCTTGTGACAGAAAAGAGATTTAGTGTCAAAGTTTGCATTGCACTACTGATGCCAAAGTATATGTGATGTCACAAGCTTTATATCTGCACCAATGACACTAATAAAATGCACACTGCTACCTTGGGCAATAATCACCTGTCACACTCAAATAAATAAATTTTGAAATCAAATATATAAGCAGCTTTACTCTTGCAGAAACAAACTCAAATGTATTTATATTTAAACTGGCAGATGACATACAGTAGAAGAGTTTAACTGTGTCTGTCACCACCAGTACCTAAAGAGATATAATAAATTATTATCTACCTGTGACTTATAAGTCCAAAAATTAGGTGCATAATATCACAGAAAAAAAATGAAATCCAGTGTGAGATTTATTTCAATACTGCTGTCCACTGTGCACATTCTAGAAATCAGTAACACAACTGGGAGGTACTTTTTGAGTCTGATGTAGTCCTTGTTTTGATCTGAAACTTGGAAGATGGAGTTCCTGGGTAGAGGGAGCAGGCTTAGTCCAATAAACTGATGTCCAAACAAGGAAATGCATTTTTTTAAGCTGAAAGCATTATAAATATGTAAATTAAGAATCAGATTTAGTATATTTTTTATCAGTTCTAGAGCACATATTCAGTGCAATTTATATTTTTTGCACTCTGTATATTATACATTTTACATGCTGTAAGATTTACAACAGCCACAGTTTTTATGATCAAAGAAAAAAATACTAATGACATTTGCTTTTGTTTAATAGTAATTTGCTACATACCTAGCTACTGTAGAAGGGAAGCAATCTCTTACAATTAGTCACTTTAAGACCACAATATGTATATGAAGCAAACACATTCCAGTAACAACCCGCACAAATCAAAAGCATAGAACAGATGGGTGGTATAACAAACAACAGAGACATCTGATATCACCACTTAAAAGGGTCATATAGTTTTTTTCAAATATTTTTCAAAATCGAGAGTAACCATAAATAAATGCTCAGTGTCGTAAAGCTGAATGCTGCTACTAAAATGAGGACAGTTACATTAATAATCCTGTGTATTCCTTTGGATGACACTAAAATCATTTGACAGTATTTGAAGCATGTTTTAATAATGTAGGAAAAGTTTTTACCCTTGCATTGTTGGCTATATGACTTTTTAGACAGAACCATTGGTTGGTAATTAACTAAAACATTCTTACATCTATTTACAACATGGAAATTAAACTAAGTAAGAAATGCTACATACATTACATATGAATTAAAACAGGCATGTTTTAAGACAAATTAGAGAATAGGCAATCCATAGATCACACCCTGATTGGAGAATGGACGTTCTCCAGCAGGGTGTTAACATACAAGTAATGTCCGCTAAAAACGAGTCCAACGATTCATGGCAGCATATCAAGTTGCTGTGGAGCACGAACTGAAAAAACTAACAGCCACCATTATTTTACGCTGACAAAGCAGTGCTTCTGCTGCTTAGCAAATGTGAAATATATTACAAAAAAAGAAAAGAAAAAAATGAAAGTGTGTGTGTTTATGTCTGTGTGCATGTGAGTGAAAGTGAGATCGATTGAGCCATTATTTTATAGGTTCATAGGTTAGTACTAAGCTAACTGCCCTTGCAAGCCATTTTAAGCCTAGCCAATTGTTCCTTGTGCGACTCAAACCCTACACCTTGTGTTTGCAAGGCAAATACCTTAACCATTAGGCCACCTTCCCAACCCTCAATTACACTCATTAAGCAGTGCTTTTGCTATTTAGCGAATGTAAAAACTAAATATAACAGAAAAAAGTGTGTGTGTGTGTGTGTGTGTGTGTGTGTGTGTGTGTGTGTGTGTGTGTGTGTGTGTTTATATTTCTGTCTGTGTGTGAATGCGTGCATGAAAGCGAGGTGTGTGTGAGTGAGAGAGACAGAGAGAGAGAGACAGAAAGTGAGGAGTTAGAGAGCGATCGAGTACTGCAGCAGCAGCATTGAGAAGGTTTATGTACCTCTCACCTGTTATCCAGATAAAGTCTAAAATAAAGGGGGAACAAGGGCTCAAACAGGAACATATTCCTGTTAATAAAATCCAAAGTTGCTTGAATAATAGGACTTGTGTTAGCATGTATTTTCTGAAGTGCAAGTGTGTGTGTGTGTGTGTGTGTGTGTGTGTGTGTGTGTGTGTGTGTGTGTGTGTGTGTGTGTGTGTGTGTGTGTGTGTGTATTTGTATCTTGTAATGGATTAGCATTAATCCAGAATTAATGTAATATCAGGGCTTTTGTTTTGTTTTATAATAAAACTTCTTCAGATCTAAATAAATTTTATTATAAAATTAAAACGAAAGCTCTGATATTACATTTCAAGTTATTTGAGCTGAATTTGTTTTTTTGCTAGAATCTCTTTGGCCTTGCATATGCTTTTTATCATTACATCTAGGATTGCCATCTGCTCTTGTCAAGACAGACTAGCTCCTTGATCCTGAACTGTATAAATTGGTTATTTAAGATGGATAAATGATTAAAAGGATGGATGGATGGCAGGATGAAACCAGTCACTGTATACCATTTAAATCTTGGAATGTTTTTTACAATGCTTTTTTGATGTTTTCTTTAACAGAGTTCTAAGCAAAACTTTAAAAAATTGAGTATAAAGCAAGGATACAGGCAAGTAAAATTCTAACATTTCTTCATTATGATAAGCAGTATTGCACATGAACAATAATATGCTAGGAAGGCACCCATTCTGTGGTCTAAAACAATATGCAATTCAGACACTACATTCATTGCTGATATATAATGTATCTTTTCACTGGAAATCTCACACTTTATGACCTCTTGCATCAGTGAATCCTGGAATATCAACACAAGATTGTTGATATCCTGTTATTAATGTTTCCGTGCATCAGAATTGGATATGCGTTCACTCTGTGCTTTTTTTCTGGTTCACAGGAATTGAAGAATAGAGAAAAGGTTTTTATTTGTGTTTTCCACCTTTTTGATCTTCTCTGAGGTTGTGCAATCTTAGACCTGATATATGCAGTGAATGGTAGTGTGGAGGTTCGCCCTCACATTGAGAATTGCACAGGGCTTGCTCTTCTGCAAAAAAATTAAGTGTTTTGAATGAATCTCTTCCTAATGATTTAAATGTTTGCTTTCTGATTACTTATGTGTTGATTAAAACAGCATACAATTAATCATGGTAAACCCCCTTTCCTTGTACACCAGTCATTATGAAACTAGAAGAGATATTTCAACCTTTGCAGTTCTTTCATAGAAAATATGAAACACAATGAAATGCAAATACAGAGATTTGCTCAGCTGCTAAAAAAAAAAAAGTCCCTTTTCCATGCATTGCAGGTGATATCTCCTTCAAAGAAATCAAACAGAAATCTGATTACAAATGTTTCCTGTCTATCGACACTTATAGCTACTTCAGTGTAATGAAACAGAATAGCAGTCCTACACACTTGGATCTCAAAAACTTTGCTTTGGCAGCTTGACATGTAACGACTAAGTTTGTTTGTTTGTGTCTTTTGGCTTTTCCCAGGTAGGGGTCGCCACAGCTGAACTCCGGTCCGCTAATGATGGGCAGTAGATTTTTATGTACTGGCTTGCCGGGCCTAACGCACAACCTTCAATGAAGGAATGCCCATTCACGCATGTCGCTACACAGAAGACGCTCTAACTGAGAATCGAACGGGCAACGTCTAACTGTGAGGCAACAATGCTACCGCAGCACCACCACCGCAAGTCTGAACAAAAATTATTGAGTGAACTGGTCATAAATTTCAGACACTTTGAAGAAAATTCAAATGCTAAGAGTGGATTTATAATAAAAAGTAATTTCCAAGTTTTTATGGACAAAATGCAGCACTGATGTATTTCCCAAACCTATAGTGAAAACAATGAAAGGTAAGCTAAATATATACATGTGTACATGTAACACACACACACATTTTAGTACAAGCTTATTTGAGGCAGGCTTACTAAATATACATTTTATATATATTTTTATGAATTGTATCTGCAAATGATGACAACATCTGTGATTAATGTACCAGAAAATCAGTCTGAAAGACTATTATTGTCATTTGCCTAATGTACTGTGTATGTTGAACACCCAGATTATTTTATCATATACTGCACTGTTTTGTGCTACTGTCTCTTTTACAGCACTTCTTCTCCAATTAATACCATCTGTGTAATGCTGGAAACTAGACTGTTATTATATTACCATACTAAACATGCATGCAATATCTCTTGTCATTGCTACTTGAGTTTCTCATGAAAAGGACTTTGTGTCCAGTGAAACATAACTAATCATCTGTGTAGTCAGTCAGTCAACAGTCTTATGGCCAATGGGACCTAACCTATACTTAAAATGCAAGAAATAAATGCATGCGTAAAACACACTACTTAATGTCCATGATTCATAACATAATACATTTTCTATGGTCATTTTAAAATGTTAAGTACTGATTTTACTTTATAAATGCCTACAGTGGTCTTATTCTGAGTCATAGCTGCATTTGACCAACATTCACCATTCTTATGATGACAGAAGGCTTTCAGGCTCATCCCTTGAGGTTTGGCAAATCATAACAATTATACAGCTATATTACAATGAGCTAATGACCCAGAAAACTCACATCTAACATAAGTGTTAGCCACATGGGGGACACACTTTAGTCTGCAGAATTAAATCAGCTACAACTCGAATGCTCTTGCAACACAGCTGTCACAGGTGCTGCTAACTGATGTCACACAATAGAACATTACTCACTTCTGTTTCTTGTAGATTATGTCACAGGTTACCAGCTATTCACACTTCAGTGATGCAACTGTTTTTTCTTACTTCCCAGGTGTTGAAAATTAGTCTGTGTTTCTATGTTTTATGACCAGAAACCTGTAAAGTAGGAAGAAGTCAACAGATCAGACAACAAGAGGCACAGAAAAATGCAGACAGATATGTTTAGACATATTAGTATTCATGCAAACATCCATCATTTTAAGGATACATTATCCGGATATTTTATTTATTTATTTATTTATTTTTATTTATTTATTTAAATTTGTTGACCGGGAGTGTCCGACTGGATGTAGGTCCATTTTCAGCAGAGGCCCGGGGAGAAAAGCTCCACAGTAAAATAAACAGACAGTAGTTACATTGGATTACATAGCGATTAACAATTTAACATAGCAATTACTTACAACATATTTATAGATGAAGAACATAGTACATCAGTAGACAACTAGAATCTTTATCTGTGAAGTACATAACAGACATTAACAAATGTTACAATGAGAAGTTTCTGCTGTATAATAAGTACTAGGCTTATGAGCATCTGAGCTTGCTATAATCAAGGCAGTTAGTGGAGTGGAAAGAAAAGTAGTGGTTGGATGGGGTGGATGATATTAGAGTGGGAGTTGCAAGGGCATAGCCAGCATGTTTTTAGGTGTGCTTTTAGTAAAGTTTTGAAGTGGGTGCATGATAGTACAGAGGTAATTGTGGGTGGGAGTGAGTTCCATAATTTGGCTATGGCGCAAGAGAATAGTGCTTCACCAGCAGAGTTATTGGCTTTAGTGATCTGCAAGTGATTTTTGTTGCTGGATCTTAGTGGTCTGGTGGTGCTATAGGGTTGGAGTAGATTCTGGAGGGATGGGACATTTAGTGGATGGTTTACTAGTTTGTGGGCGAGTGAGAGTTGATACCACTGAAGGAGGTGAGGGAGTTCAAGCCAGCCCAGTTCAGCAAGTGAGAGATAGTGGTGACTACGGTAGGATGCCCCTGTGGCGAATTTGGTGATTTTGTTGTAGCAGGTCTCTAGCTTGTTTAGATCACATTGCCTTAGGTTGGTATATATTGGAGAGGCATAAAGTAGGGTGGAGATAAGGTGGGAATTTGCTATTAAAATCTTTGCTGCTTTGGTGAGAAATTGCTTATTTCTGTATAACGCTCCTAGTTTTTTGTGGACTTTTTTTATGGTCATGGATATGTGAATGTCAAATTTTAGTTTATTGTCTATTTCCACTCCTAGCAATTTGGTGTGTTCAGTTGGGTATATAGTGGTGTTGTCTTTTGCTGTGATGTTAAAGTGAGAGTTGTTTTGAGTATGTTTGGTGGGTTGGAAGATGATATTTCCATTTAAACTTTTTTTCTTTCAGTTTAAGGAGCTTATAAATGTCTCCTTATGCAATAATAGACAGAAGGGACATACAACCAACATATTCGCTTCAGTATGCTAACTCATTCATAGATTTATAGGTAGACAATAAGCAAGTAGTCATGAAGACCCATAGCCAACTAAGTCAATGTGCCATCCATTGGGTTTGCTGTGTTTCCGTTGTGCTTTCTGCCTTTTCAAGGAGGGCTGCAGGTTCTATCCATGGGTGAATATATGAAAACTCATACAGTCATCACGGTCATCCTTGAAAGTGGAAATAGTACTACTTTGTTTGATGTACAGGGAAATTTGCTCCAAATGTGGCAAATGCATTGTACTAAAAACCTGTCCTGATGTTGCTTTTTGATTTATTTGCTGATAGAGATTAATGTCCATAGTGTGGCTACTGGAGAAGCTACTCATTTTATGAAGGTGAAGGAGGTTGAATAGGGCAGGGTTGTTCATGGAATTAAATGCTAACAAGAGGTCACTGTGAAGATTCAGGGAGAGGGCAGATAGTTTATCTGGGCAGCTGAAAGACTTAAGTTTTATGATTTTTTAGGTCAAGTATCTTTGTGGTTTCTTCAGTTAGGAAAATGCTTATTAAGGTATATAACACAGGTACATTATACCCAATAATGGGTCTGATAAGGGAAGAGTACTGGAGGATAATGACTTATTTTGATCTCAAGGAAATTCCTTTACTGATTAGCTGGACTAGTTAGAATGAATTCTAAAGTATGATGGAGACATGATGGTCATATGACCATGTGTTGTCGATGTAGGTGCCCAGGTCCCTAATAACCATGTCAGTTTGGAGTGGAGTGTCGTTGATGTGTTACAAGCTGGGAAAATTTTGTTTCCCAAATAGATCCAACCATAAACCATTTCTTAGCACTGAGTTTGTGGGTCATGGTCAGTAAGACAGGAGTTCACATAATCTAGCCTTGGTTGGAGTATCTCAATGTTCCTAAGTGAGCTGACAATTGTGCAGTTTGCAGTCATCAGCAAACTTAGTCATAGACCTTGAACCTGGGGCTGGATGTCAGAAAAACAGATGAGAAAAGAAGAGGACTCAAGACTGAATCCTGTGAGATACCAGATGACATTGCTATGTTCATAGGAAGCACCAGCTCCCTTTACTGTGTGAGTTCTTCCTGATATCCTATTGTCTATCCAGTAGACAAAATAAGGGTTATTATGGTGAATTGTATTAGCTTATCAATAAGGTCAGTGTGGGGAACTGAATTAAAGGCTTTGGCCAAGTCAAGATAGGCAGTATGTATGGAATGTCCAATGCCCATGGCTTCGGTAGCCTTTTTAAAGATGTTAATCAGGTGCAGGAGACAGGATATGCATTCAATAAATCTGAATTGATAGAGTATAAGGACAAGAGAGTACTTATGTCCAAGTTAATGAATTTGTATATGATATGCTTCACAATCATGTATATTATAACTGCAATTCTAAAAGGCTTATAGATGTCTACTGGGGTCACCCTTATGTGGTGGAATCACTGTGTCAGTTTTTCAAGCATCAAGGATGGTTCCTGCAGAGAGGCTGAAATTAATAAAAAAAAAAACTAATGAGAGGTTCAGAGAAGCTGTATTTGGTGCTGGCAAGGAAGCATCCTGGTATGTTATCAGCATCCATAGATGGAGTGCTCTTGGTTTTAGACAGAGCATGCAGGTCTTCACAGACAGTGACTGGGAGAGTTGAATAAGGAACAGGGAGAACAACAGGTGGAGTAAAATTGGAGCTACATTTATCTGCCAGGCTATTGACTACTGACTAGGAATCAGAGCTGATAGTGTTGCTATAAATAAGCTGGGTAGAATGCTGGCTATTACTTCTAAGATTCCTAACATGATGAAAATGTTATATTTTGTCTTTAGTGGAGATAGCAACCCTAGGTTCATATTTAGCTTCATATTTTAATAGTACACTTGTGTTTCTTTTCAATCTGTCTTAGAGCCTTTTGTGGTACAGAAATGCTATCTGATTATAGATGCAAGCATTTTCGCCTTTTTATTGTACATTTTGTTGAAACAATTATTCTACCACAACAGTTTGCTCTTACATTCCCCATTGTATATGGAGTTGATAGAAGCAGCTTTCTCAATACAACTGTTTAGGTGTGAGTAGAAGCCGGGCGGCCACTGTGGTGCAGCAGTTAGTGTTGTCGCCTCACAGCAAGAGGTTCTCTGGTTCAATCCTCAGCTGGGGTGCCTTCTGTGTGGAGTCTGCATATCCTCCCTGTGGTCGCATGAGTTTTCTCCGGGTGCTCTGGTTTCCTCCCACATCCCAAAGACATGCTGTAGGTGGATTGGACACCCTAAATTGGCCCTAGGTGTGAGTGTGTGCATGTATGTGCCTTCTGTGGAAGGTTGGGCGCCGGGCTGGCAACTCGACACTGTAAACCTCCACTGCCAATCACAAGCGGACAGGTGACCCCTAACTAGGAAAAGCCAAAAGAAGAAGAAGGTGTGAGTAGAAGCCAGAGGTTAAAGTGGTAGCTGCAGTAATGGGGTTGACAAGGGTAGGATTACCTCTAAATTTGTCTAGGTTGCCTAACTTTTGTAGCAGGTTTGCTTTAGAGAAATCTCTAAATACTCTGGGGTTTGTAGAACTGGTGCCACAGGTTTTAAAGGAAAAGAATGCATATTTGTGGCAGACTTAACAAAGGACTGGAGACACATGCCAGGATGCAGGAATGGGCTATGTTGGTAAGACTTCAGAGTACCTTGATGGAAGGTTGACAACTTGTTCAAGGTATTCAGAGTTGATTAAATTGAGGAAATGCCAACCATATTTGCTGCTACTGGCATGGGTTTGCCATTTGATTGTCAAGTAGTTATTGTTGAGAAGAACATTTTTAGGCTGGATAAGGATTTTCCCTACTAGATTTTGATAGGTTTTATGGTCAGTGGGGGACATGAAAGATGATCTATAGTTAGCAATCAAATGACATTTTTATTAAATGTAATTTTGAACTCTGTAAGTTCTAGGCTGGGATCATGGGGGGGTTGCTTTGAGATTATGGAATCCTGGATAAATATGGTTATTCCCCTGCAGGTTCCAGTGGGTTGGAATGAGTGATGGGCAATAAACCCAGGTACATCAGAAATCTTAACTATATACTGAAGCAAACTTTCAGTAGCTGTGCGATACACATGTGCCTGAGAGTCAGAATATTCACAAGATGGTGTTTCTTTTTCTTCAGACTTACAGCATTGGGCAATGTCTCCTTGATATAGTCTGAATTATAATTTGCTATGTCAGGAGAGTTGGACTGTGCTTAAAATGGCATTATGGGGGCAACAAAAGTTTTAACTGGTAGATGGAAGGCATGGTTTGCAAAACAGGTAGGCTTGCTAATCATCACCTCCTATGCTGACAAACACTGTAACTCCCAAGAATTACGCCAAATGCTCAGCCAGCTGTTAGAGCCATTTAGTTTTGTCTTTGGAATTCAGTCATCATTCTTGGAGGTAACAGAATGTTACTCAAGACTTGCATCCTCACTGCCATAAACGAATGCAGCAAGCTCCATCATGTCTTTCTGTGGGTCCCTCTTGCTAGAGCGCCAAAGGTCATTCATCCCAACCTGAGCATACACTAGGCTGTACTCATACCTTTTAGGCTACAGAGACACAAGTGCCCTTGCTGCATCACAAATGCAAGCCTTAGAGAAACAGCTTACCATCACCCTTTTCTTGTACAGCAAAGGTGGGAAACTAGAGATGTGAGGCCAGAGATGGGGAAGGAATGCAATGAACAGGACAGATGGTTGAAAGATGTGCACAGGAAATGTTTTCTTATTTTAGACAATCAGAGAAATCTGTTATGAACTAGTTTGAGGTCAGCTGAAAGGAACTGGCAGTTACTGAAACACAAAAGTTTGAGGAGGACAGCTGCTCAGATGCACTCAAGGTGGCTTGGTAATAGTATGGCCTGATATAGTGAAACACAATAGTTTTCAGCTTTGTGGGGAGAGCTAATAAATTGGTAGGCCTAGTTTACACAAATTAGCATTTTTTAATATTTATATGGGGTTGTTAATACTGACAAGGAGTATTGAATTATTAAGGTCAAACTTGATCTAACTCAGAGATGTTTTGTGTCTTTGGGATGTTACTGCTGGAGCTGGTGAAGGGCTACTGTTTGGTTTAGAAGTTATTGCTTTGATATGGCATTTAAATGATTGTTAGGGATGCACTCCTAATCCTACATATTTAAAGGTTGTGACATTTTTAATGGCACTACTGGAAGGGAAGATGTCACAGGTAAGCAGGTTTAAGTTACTTATTTTTTTCTTGAGTTTCAAAGAGCAAGAATGTACTTTTCTCGATGGTAATAGTAAGGCTAACTACACAGAACCAATATGTGAGCGAAACCTTTTCTAACACTAGGTCTGTACAAATAGTATGGTATAAGTAGTAACTGGTGATTTCAATGTAATGGAAGGGGATGAAGAAAGCAACCAAATGGGTGTGATTATCTGGAACAAGGACTATCAAGTAAATTATGAAATAAACAGTAAGAACAGTAATGTATTTCAGCTTATTCCTGTCTATCATATACAATGCAACCGATTAGAACCATGCCCACACATACATGCAAGCATGTGCACAGAGAGGCACACACACACACACACACACACACACACACACACACACACACACACACACACACACACACACACACACACACACACACACACATTCACAAGTGGCCTTTGTAAAGGTGAGATGATAGGGGGCAATGGTACTTGGATCAACTCCCTTGCGCACTACTAAATTTCATATTTTAATTTAAAAATCTTAAATCTTATGATCAACAGGAGTATGTTCTCTCAAGTCATGCATCTATGATAAACAGATTAAACTATTAACAGGGCACACAAATATGAATCATGAAACAGCTTGCTAAGTGCAATCGGGCCAAAAGAACACACATGAAATATGCACTGCTCTCCTGGATTAGAGCTTTCACCACCCACACCCATGATTAGTTCACAATAAATGCCCCCACTAATCAGTGTCTTTAATCTAGCTTCATAGACCCCTTTTTCACCACTCTTGCTGAATTTCAGTGCCGTCCAGTGCTCACTTGCCTGCAACAAAAGTACTATGAATAAATTCCTGCATTCACACACACCCACACACATGCACTGATTTCCACTGAAGTTTAGTAATATTCCGCAACACTACAGCCTTCTGTCCTGGTCAAAATAGTAAATTTCTATTACCTGAGACTATTAGGTTGGGACATTCCCAATTACTGTTTTTATTGTTAATTAGCAAAATAATAATAATAAATTAAAGTAATAATCATAATGTGTAGTAGGGAAGACTAGTCAATTAGAGGTGGATGCCAGCAGCCTGTCACTAAAATCTAAAGGTATTACTGCTCAATGCTAGAAGTCTAAACAAAAAACTCCACTCCCTGGAAGCTCTCTTTACCCTATAGAATGCTAGAATGCTGACATCTGTGCGGTCACTGAGGCATAGTTTAAAGCCGCGGAGAGCACACCATCAGTGCTAGGTTATAATGCCTTCCACACATTTAGATCAGCTACTTCACAGGCAGGGACTAAAGGTGGAGGTGCTGTTTACATCAAAGATAAATATACATCAAGGCTAGTCAAACAGGACAATGCACTTGAGCTGCTCCATGTTCAAATCACCATAGGCAAAATCCAATACCACTTCCTTAGGACCCCTCTATGACCTGGGAAACCCATACCATGTATTTAAACTTATTAGAAACACTGACCATCCAACCCAATACCATATTCATGGGTGACTTTAATTACCACTCTATTAACTGGGAATCCTATATGACACCAAATGTACATGCACAGAGATTCCTGGATTTTGTAAACACAAACTCCCTGGACCACAGAGTCAATGCACCAACCAGGGGTGCAACCATACTGGATCTGGTTCTCACTAATATGGGAGACTGATGCACACCCCCTACTGTAATGTCTTCCTTGGTAAGGTCAGACCACAAAATGATCTCCTTTTTTAGTAAAAATAAAACCTGGACCCCCAGCTAAACCTAGAATATTCAGTAACTATGCTAAGGCTAACCTCCTGCTATTAAGTGAGAACCTGGCAAAATTTCAAGCCCCCATAAACCCTGAAAACACTGCTGCCTATGCAGAACTGTTCACAGACACCCTGTACACGCATGTTAATAGCTGCACAGAGGCAGCTGTATTCATCAGGAAGAAGTACAGAACTAACTCAAAAAACAAGCGACCCTGGTGGAATCACAAAATTAATAGGCTGTATGTAGGGGAAAGAAAATCATGGCAAAAAGTAGGAGGTGCAGCACCCAACAGGATAAAACCACTCTCAGCAAACTAAACAAACAGCTCCGAGGACAAATAAAGTCTACTAAAGGCAGATTTGAGGTAAGTTTGGCCTCCCAGGCTAAGGACAACCACAAAGCATTCTTTAGCTATGTCCACAACCTCAAAGGCAATAAACAATTGTGTGCAGAGCTCATTGTAAATGGAGCCACCTATAGTGAGCCAGAAGACATAGAAAACCTCCTGGCTGATAAATTCAGCTCCAACTTTATCCATCTCTCCCCCGCAACCTTCCCTCAGGTAATATCATCAAATATAACTCCCCTTATTATCACTAGGGAATGGGTCCTTAATGCTCTCTCTAAGACCAAGAACACTGCATCAATGGGCCCAGACAATATACCAGGATGTCTTCTTAATAGCATGAAACATGACCTATCAGGGCCCCTGGAATTACTATTTAACTATAGCCTCCAAACAGGTTTTGTGCCTTATGAATGGAGAAAGGCAACAGTCATCCCTCTGCACAAAGGAAGGCCATCTACAGACCCTGGAAACTACAGACCCATATGTCTCACTGGTCTTATATGTAAATCCATGGAAAGAATTATCATGGAGATGATCAAAAGAGATATAGTAAACCTCCAGACACTGAACCCAACCTACTTTGATTTTGTCAAGGGCAGATCATGCCTACTCGACCTGGTGGACTTCTTTGAGAAGGTCACCAAAGCAATGGATGAGGGCAGAATTGTTCACACTGCCTACCTTGACCTGGCCAAGGCATTTGACACAATACCCCACTCAGGCATTATTGACAAACTCAAGAGGTTAGGTACAAACCCCTATGTTACCCAGTGGATAGCCAACTGACTCACAGACAGGACCAAGGAAGATAGAATTGGGGAGTCCACCTGTACAAAGAGGCCAGTCACACAAGTGGAGTCCCTCAGGGATCAGTCCTTGGACCGGTCCTTTTTGGCATTTACTTCTCAGAAGTCAAGGCCAATGTCAGTGGTCTCTGGCTGACTAAATTTGCAGATGACTGCAAATTAGGAGCTGTCATTGAATCTCACACTGACACAAATGTTCTCCAGGAAGGGCTGACACAGAAAAACAACTGGTGTCAGAGCCATGGGCTTAAACTAAATACCAGTAAATGCATAATAGTATCCTTTGGCAAGTCATCCATCCTTGGCAACTATCATATTGACAACACACTCCTTAGAGTTGACCCAGTAGCCAGGGACATAGGGACACACATAGATAGTAATCTAGCTTTTGACCATCATGTGTCTACAGTGGTGAAGAAATCATTCTATATTGCACAACTTATAAACAAAGGTATGGCATTTAAGTCAAAGGAAGTCATTGTCCCACTGTATTTGGCATTCATCAGACCTATCATTGAGTACAATGCTCCCTTTGGTATGCACCTAACCAGGCATATTCAACAACTGGAACATCCACAGGGGCTCCTCACTAAACTAATACAGGGCATGAGTAAAATGTCCTTTGCAGACCGTGTCAAGGCCCTATCCCTGAATTCTGTCTCTCCTACAGGCTTTTGAGGGGAGATCTTTGCCTGGCATACAGGACATTGTCAGACCCCACTGTGATGAACCTCCTGCATATCCACAAAACAAACAGCACCAGAATTACCCAATCTAAAGTCTTAAACCTTGCCTGTGATATAAATAGGTCCTACTGGAGAGATAGGTATGTATCTCAGAGACTACCCCGTCTATGGAACAGGCTCCCCATCCATGTGAAGCAGAGTTCCTCCTTAACCCAATTCAAGTGCAACTTGGACAATTGTATGGGAAACTGGAAATTCATCCCTGGTTTGGCACCTATGTCTCTTATGGACACAGGTAACCTGTAAATGGTTTGTCTCCCAAATCCCTGCTTACACTTATAAAGGGTATCAGAACTTGTCAGAGAGTTAGGATGCATTGGCTAGGCTTATAAAGGCCTTTGTGGTTGTTAGCCTAGTAAACACCTATGAACCTATGAACTATTTAGCAATAAATTCTTTCTTAACAATTAATAAATGAGGCAACAGGCAACCAGCCCAACACTTTTTAACAGCGAGGAAACAAAAATACTGATGACAAAATGAGTTGAGCAGTACAGCTGACAAATATTCAGAGAGACATGAAATTGCACTAGAAACAATACAATAATCTTTTTGAAAATATATTGCAAGAAACAAAAAATCTGTCTAGCATCAGTCTTTTTTCTATCTATTCTTAACTGAGAATTACCGAGCTCTAACTACAAAAGTTGAATTTCCAAAACATATTAAACAAAGACGTAACTGCAAGGGCACCCAACAAGTCATAACCTGCAGGGTAGCTCTTAATTTTCACCTTTTCTGTTTCAGCTTTTTGGTTTATTCCTTTTCATATGAATTGACAGAAATCAATGGGCATAAGTGAGAATGGTAGTCTGAGATGTTCAAATGAAGTCCATGATTTTATCCATAAGATATTTATCATGCAAATATTTTAACTACCTAGCAAATATACACGAGACACAATGGCACTATCTCAACTAAAAGCAAGAATGCATTACATTATAATGCAAGCATAAGCTCAGCCTACCATATGATGTATTTACACATATTTACACTATAAGATAAACTAGAGATAACTGTCCAAAAATTCTTATCTTGTTGCTATGCAAGTGATATCATGATGTATGAGCTCTTTCTTGCTGTCTTCTCACACAACTATAGGAGACAGAATATTCAATTTTATGCAAAGCATCCTTCTGTATGCATGTATGTATGTATGTATTAACTAATTTAAGCCTATATCACTTTTTGTGAAGCATTCCAGTTAGCACCCAAACATTTTTTGGGTTTGGTTTCCTCTAGTAAGTAACTTACCAGTTAATAATGGGCAGTATTAAAAAGGGTAAGAAGTAATTATCAAACTCACACTAAGATTGTTAATCATGGATGTCTTTATTGGAGAAATTCATCACTGTTTGCCATTTATTATTCATATCTTCATATTTATGCACATATTTTCATAACTGAGAGATCTACATGTTATTGAAGGGTATAGTGTGAAATGTCTTGGGTGGAGACAGAAAAAATATTGTTGGTGTTCATTTATATTACACTGTAATGGAAAGACTGTTAGTTGTTTATTAGTAATTATGAAAATAAGTAATTTTCCATATGTACTTAATGTTTCCAAAAAACAAATGATTTACAAAGTATTGCATGGCATCTGGTGAAATATTACATGTTGTTGAACAAAAATGCAATTGATATTTGCACTGCAAATTATACAGCTTGACAGACCAGTGTTATTTATACTAATTATACAATTAAACATATAGTTTCATGTTTCTGTGAATAACCATGCAGTCAACAATGTATGTCTAGGGTGTACAGTTTCTAAGATATGGCACTTCATGAAAGTTTAGAAAAAATAAAATTCTGGGTTTGTATGCATTATAATATGATGTGGAACTTACAGAAATAGTATGAATGCACCGCTATTATTACTGCAAGGAACACATTTTATGGATAATATTGATATATGTACAGTTTCAATATATTTCATTGCTCAAAATATTTACATTTATTTTTCTTATACTGTTTTAGTTGATTATTCAGAAACCACTGTGGAATGCAAGGATGTGTGTAGGTTGGTAGAGGTGCAACAGTCCACACCACATGGGTGTTAATGAGTTAAAATTCAGCACATACATTCTGTAAGCTGCAAAAATGTTATTCGTGTATCAGAAGTCATACAGAACATTTAGTAACATGCTCAAAGATATCTTGAATATATTACAAATCATGCTGAGCCAGCCTGAATTATAATTTGTGTAGAAAAAAAGAACACAAAATCAATTTCACACACAAATGCATGTTACTCTCTCATAAAAATTACAACTCTTTCACCGATTTCTAACACAACAATGAAATTAAGCAGGATTTGTTTTTCTACTTTGTGCTGGATTTGTCCTTAACTGATTTGTCTAATTAGCATTTTACATCCCTTTAACTTCCTGCCCTAGAAATAATCACAGATCTTGTAAACAGGGGTAGTATATGTGACACCTGTGCACTGGCCCAGTAATCAAGGAGCCTCAATCCTCACCACTAGCACCAGTGAGGGGCATCCACATTAGGAGGATAACAAATACACACACAGTAAAGTACAATTTCCCTTAAGAGCACACAGAGATCACATTCAGTCTAGGGCTGGTTTCTCCCTTTCTCTCCAGATCCCCAATAAGACTCCCCGCTGGCACAGCTGTAGGGCTCAGATCTCAGCCAAGTGGTCAAGCCAAAACCTTCTGCGCCCTCTCTATCCAACCAGTGCTTCATGTCCCTGCCAAAGTAGCTGACATGCACACACTTTGAGATTTGAGTTATATACAAACACACAGACACTCATGGGGAAGGCTGGTACAGGTTCTCCAGCTATGCTCACTTCTGCCCAGACTATAAAGTAGTACTGACTGCCAGCAATCACTACTATCAGCTACTATAAAGGCCCTTACCAATGGGTGTCCAATTCTTCTGTGCAATGTTATTATTATCCAATTGGTAAGTGTGACTGAGACTTGAAGGCTATTTAGGAGTGGTTTATACAGTATTACCAAATACAAGCAAGTACCCCAAGAGCTTAAATATCTCTACACAAAACAGCCACAGTTAAAAGGTTTAAAAATATTTAATAATAAATAATAAATACACAAGACAATACTCATTGATTCAACACAGTGACACTAGAGAGTTCAGAAACCACAGGAAATACTTTAAAACAAAATTGTAGGATAGTCACACATAAATATAGAAAACATCTGCACTCATCTTACTATATTTTTATCATTCTGTAAGAGAAATCACTATTCTAAATATCTTATTTACAGAGCAAAGCAAGTGGTGGTGAGTTATCAGCTTCAGAACAAAATAGAAAATGCAATACTTTCTTTCTGAGATAGCCCTTAAATTGATAATACACATTACTGCTGAGTCATTTCAGATTACACCATTCTTATCACTTCTCTGATTTAGTTCCCAGGCTAACAGAACTCATAATTTAACATTTCTTTTTGATCTGCTCCTGCCAGAAAGCCACAGCAATAAAAGACATTATACATGTGAAACCTAGCCAATATCTCTGTCTTAGGACAATATCTCTGTCTTAGGACAACAGAAAGAATTTATAGCTGCAGACATCCTGTCTCTTAGCTTGAGATCACACACAGTCATAAAATCCTTTACTTAGCTTTCTTCCAGCAGGGTGCACTGTGGTTACATTTTTGAAGATCAGAACATAACACAGTTTTCTTACATTTGTCAAACACGCCTGTGGATCATATTAATATTTACAAGGACATAAATATTTACAAATTTCTATCTAGCTAGGCTGGCAGCCTTCACACCCTCCCCCCCCAGGAGGACTGAAGCTAGTTTTTCAAGTGACCCTTGAGAGATGTTGCTTGAGAAGGCTGAGTCTATCTGAGTATACCATACCCCATTTGCTGTCTTGAGAGCCCATCTGCATTGGCATTGCTAATCCCACTGTGGTGCTGCACTGACATATCATATGCTTGCAACCCTAGGCTCCACCTTAGTAACTTGGCATTTTGCTGACTGGCTCATTGTAACCATGTTAGGGGATTGTGATTTTTAACTGCAGTGAATTTCCCTCCATACAGATAAGGCTGGAGTTTCTGCAGTGCCCACACTATGGCTAGAATTTTCTTTTCTACAGCTGCATAGCATTCCTCCCTGGGTTGGAGCCTACTACTGAGATAAACCACTGAGTGCTCTTCTCCCTCTGAAGAAATCCGGCTAAGTGCATTCCTCACCCCATTGTTTGAAGCACCCACCTGCACAACAAATTATTTGCTGTAATCTGGACTGGCTAACACAGGGGGTCCTCCCAAAGCTTCTTTAAGCTTCTGGAATGCCTGCTCACATGCTGTGGTCCACACTATCTTATCTGCCCTGGTATTCCTTGTCAGGCCTGTGAGAGGAGCAGCTATGGTACTATAACTTGGGGACAAACTTCCTGTAGTACCCTGATGTCCCTAAAAATGCCCTCACCTGCTTTCTGGTAATAGGTGCAGGCCATGCCTGAATGGCTTCCACTTTGGCAGGTTCTGGCCTGATCTTACCACTCCCTACTCTATGTCCCAGGTAGGAGACCTCTGCCATACACACCTGACATTTGCTGGGCTTAATGGTCAACCCTGCCCCCTGTAGTCTGCCCAGCTCCTCCCTGACATGCTGAAGGTGCTCTTGTCAGGAATGGCTGCAGATGGCGATATCAACTAGGTAAGCAAGGGCAAACCATCCTGCTCTTGTTAGGATATGATCTACCAGCTTCTGGAAAGTTGCTGGGGCATTTTTCATCCCAAAGGGCATCTTTGTGAGCTCATAAAAGCCAAAAGGAGTCACAAAGGCTGACCTCTCTCTAGCACTGGGAGTCAAGGGCACCTGCACGTAACCCTTGGTAAGATCAATGGTTGCAAGATACTTAGCCCCACCCAGCTGCTCCAGGGCTTCTTCTGTCCTAGGTGGGTCTATATTATAACCTTGAATGATTAAAAAAGCAAACGCTCTTTAATCGACCCCTTAAAATTGAAACCACTAAATCCCAAACACAAAGAACAACGATTTTTTTCTCAGGGAAAAAAACTGTAGCTCCGCAAAAAAAAAAAAATCCAAACAAAAACTAAAGTGGAGGGCTTCGCCCCCACACCCCCTGATGTGGGGGGCTGTTCTCCATACACCGCTCTACTTAAATATACCAACTCTGAGATCACACCACAGTGGAGGAAATGGCAAAGTCCTGAAAACGGCCCTGTTCTGTGTGTTCGGGATTTAGTGCTTTCGATTTTAAGGGGTCGATTAAAGAGTGTTCCCTCTTTTAATCATTCAGGGTTATAATATAGACCCATCCTAGGCATGGGGTAAGCATCTGACTCTGTGTGACTATTTAATTTCCTGTAGTCCACACAAAACTTGGTGCTGCCATCCTTCTTTGGCACTAGCACCACTGGGGAGGCCCAGGGACTGTTGGACTTCTGAATTACCCCTCGTTCCAACATTTCCTGTATCTCCTCCCTCAGAGTCTGTTTGACTTTCTCAGGCACCCAATAAGGGATCTGCCTAATAGGCCTTTGGGGTCCTGCATCCACCTGGTGCTGCAACAGATAGGTGCACCCTGGTTTCCCAGTGAACATGTCCCCAAACTCCTGTAACACTGCACGGATTTCTTGAACCTGGGTAGAAGATAGCTGCTGGGACATTGCTACCCCATCCATTGAGGTGGCAGTCCTAGCTTTACTGAGGAGATCAGTCACCAGATCTCCCACAGACTCCTCCGGCAATCCACTGCAAATACTCAGCACAAGGGGCTCCCTATCATGGTAAGGTTTCATCATGTTAACATGGTACAATGTGTGCCCCTGCCTCCTGTCTACCAGTTCTACCATGTAGTTAACCTCTTCCTTATCACCTTGTATGCTGCCTCCCAAGCTGTCTGCAGCTTGTTGTGTCTGACAGGAATGAGAACCATTACCTGCTGCCCAACAGTATACTCTCTAGCGTGAGCATTCCTGTCATACCAGACCTTTTTCTGCTGTTGGGCTTCTGCCATGTTCTCCTGGGCCATGCCCATGAGTTCCCTGAGCCTTGTCCTGAGGCTTAGGACATATGCCACAACAGACTCCTTGTGAGATTCACACTCACCTTCCCACTCATCTCGAATTAAATCTAGAGGTCCTTTCAACCTATGCCCATACAGCAACTCAAAGGGTGAAAAAACAGTGGATTCCTGGGGAACCTCTCTGTAAGCAAACAAGAGATGGGGCAAATATTTGTCCCAATCCCTCTTAAACTGGTCTGCAAATGCCCATAGCATGGACTTGAGTGTGGAGTTGAACCTCTCAACAAGACCATTAGTCTGGGGATGGTAGGGGGTGATCTTTAAGTGCTTCACCCCACAGTACTTCCACAGAAAAGCCAGCAGGTCTGACATGAAACTGGCACCTCTGTCAGTCAGTATTTATTTTGGGAAACCTACCCTACTGAAAATCTCTAGCAAAGAATTTGCCACCTTTTCTGCCTCAATGGAGAACAAAGCCACTGCCTCAGGGTATGTTGTAGCATAATCTACTACCACTAGGATATACTTTTTTCTTGTGGAACTTGGTGTACTCACAGGCACCACAATATCCATATCTACCCTCTGAAATGGCTCCTCAATCACAAAGCAAAGGCATTGAAGGAGCTTTCACCTTGTCTCCTGCCTTGTCTACCTTTTGGCACTGCTCACAGGTCCTGCAGTACCCTGTTACATCTCTGGAAATTCCAGGCCAATAGAAGTTCTGCATAATATGTCTCTTTTTACGTTTTATGCCCATATGACCTGCAAAGGGAATATCATGGGCTATAGCTAGAAGTGCCAAATGGTAGGCTCTAGGTTCATAGGTTCATAGGTAGATACTTGGCTATCTGCCCTAGGGCATTTATAAGCCTAGCCAGAGTGTATTTGGCTTCCGCCTCCCTATTAGATTAGCCTACTGTGCCTCTGTAAAGTAGGTCACAGAAGGTACCCTTTTAAGATTAGCTTACTGTGCCTCTGTCTAGCAGGGACACAGAAGAGATCCCAGGGGTGAATTTGCGATTTCCCATCCACGCGTCCAGATTTCGCTTGAAGAGGGTCAGCGAGGGGCTACGTCTAACATGAACTGGGATTCTATTTCAGAGTGAAGGGAGCCTCTGGGAAATAAATCTGTCCCTCCAGCATGTCCTTTTTATTTCTGTGCTGAGGTTTAGGTCCCTGGAGCGTGTGGCTCTAAGGGACTTGGATTTTTTGAGGTGGAGCATGTCCATTAATTCTGGGTTTGACATGGCTTTGTACGTCAGGCATAGATCGCCTCTGAGTAGGCGGTAAGCAACTGAGTAGAGCTGGAGTTTATTTAGTCGAGCTGCATAGGACATCTGTTTGTAGCCCATGATCCTCCTGGTGAGGTACTTTTGGGGTCTCTCCATTTGCTGCAGGTGTCGGGTAAGGTACATCCCAAAAGGGGCATTGTATTCAATTATGGGCCTGATGAGTGACGAGTAGAGGGGCACAATGACCTCTCTTGATCTAGATGCGAACCCTTTCGTGATAAGGTGGGCTATATAGAAGGTCTTTCTAACCACTTTGGCAACGTGATTATCAAAGGAGAGATTACTATCTACGTTGGTCCCCAAATCTCTAATTACTTCTTCCGTACTTAATGGATTACCACCTATGTGGTAATTTGTGGGCACCTTGTTTTTTCCAAAGGGGATGACTATGCACTTTTTAGCATTTAGCTTGAGGCCGTGGCTCTGGCACCAAGCATCTGTCTCTGTGAGACCCTTTTGAAGGATGCTTGTGTCAGCTGGAGATTCGATTATGGCCCCTAGTTTGCAGTCATCTGCGAACTTTGTCAGCCATAATCCTCCCGTGTTAGCCTGAACCTCAGAGAAGTATATACCGAACAAGAGAGGTCCCAGAACTGAGCCCTGTGGGACGCCACTTGTAACTGGTTTGGATTCGGACATGGCACCTGCGATTCTGACCATGTGGGTTCTATCTCTGAGCCAGTTTGCAACCCATCTTGTGATATAGGAGTTGATATTTAAGCTGGTAAGCTTATTTATGATGCCCGAGTGGGGTATTGTGTCAAGGCTTTATGAGGTCCAGCTAGGCTGTGTGGACTACCTTGCCCTCATCTATGGCTTTGGTAACTGTTTCAAAGAAATCAACTAGGCTTAAGAGGCAAGATCTGCCCTTAACAAAGCCGAATTGGATAGGGTCCAGTGTCTGGAGGCTCCCAATGTCTTTGTTTATGAGTTCCATGATAATACGCTCCATAGCTTTACAGACCAGACTAGTCAGGCTTATGGGGCGATAGTTTCTGGGGTCTGTTGTGGCACCACCTTTGTGGAGTGGGACCACTGTAGCTGTATGCCATTCTTTGGGTACATATCCTGTAGTAAGGCTAAGTTTGAACAGTGACTTAATGTGAGGGTTCAGTTCTTCTTGGAGCTTGTGTAAGACACAGCCTGGGACACCGTCCTGTCCCATAGATGCTGTGTTTTTTGCTTTGGAGAGGGCAGCTTTCACCTGTGCATCTGTGATGTCAGGGAGGTTACATTCAGTTGGGATAAGCATTTGCTCCTTTGGGGGGGGAAGGGGGGGAGAAGTTTGCGCTGAATCTGTCTGCCAGGATGTTGGCTATGTCTGTAGGTTCGGTATATTTTGTACCGTTATGCAACAATTCAGAGCATATCTGGGAGTTTCCGCCCATGTTCCTGACATAACTAAAGAAGGCCTTGTGATTATCTTTAGTGTCTAGGGCAATATTTCTTTCGAAACTGGCCTTTCATGATTTTATGAGGGATCGAAGTTTCTTGCTAATACTGATCAGAGATGCCTTTCCTTTTTGGGATTTTGCTCTGTCATGTAGTAGCTTCCTCCTTCTGTTGTATAGCTTATTTATGGTCGGGGTCCACCAGACCGGTCTCCTGTTTTTGGAGGAGTGAGTCTTGGTTTTATTTGGGTTAGCACGATCCATGCATTCCTGCAGGTGCTCATAGAATGCATTTGTAAAGGATTCTGCGGATTGGGCTGTATTATCCTCTGGCCCAGGGGCTTTGAAGGATTCCACCTCAGTCTTGAGAAGTGCAAAGTTGGCTTTTGAGAAATTCTTTACAGTGATTTCCTTGGCTGGGGGTGGGTACGGGATATGGATGTCCAGGGAAATTTGTTTATGGTCTGATCTTACCAATGAGGGGTATACCTCTGGTGTGGAACATAGAGTCCCCATGTTGGTGATGACCAGGTCCAATATGTTGTTCCCTCTTGTGGGAGTGGTGACCAGTTGTTCCATTGTGTTAGAGTTTATAAATTCAAGGAACCATTGGGCGAGGGTGTTTGGGCTTGAGTAGTTTTCCCAGTCAATGTTTGGGTAGTTGAAGTCACCCAATAACATATTGTTTGGAGAGACCTTCATATTCTCCAGTGTTCTCAGGAATGCCAAGTGGGGTTCCTGTAATAGGGAGGGTGTTCTGTAGTAGGCTACAAACTGAAAGGCAGTTTTGCCCGCTGTTAGTTGCACATGGATGATTTCCGATGCTTCGTGCAGTGCCACTAACCTGGAGGTGTAGGTATCTTTGATGAATATAGATACTCCCCCTCCTTTTGTGCTTCGGTCTGAGTTTTGGGGCCGAAACGCATGGTATGAGTTATAACCTGGTAGTGCTGGGATGCTCTCAGGAGCCTTGAACCAGGTTTCTGTTACTGCACAGACATCGATTTTCTCCATACTGAGGAGAGCCTCGAGTGCGTGCATCTTGAGGTTTAGACTTCTGGCTTTGAGTAGCATTACCTTTAGTTTTTTATCCTTGGGTTGTCTATGGAGGTGGGTTTGTCCTTTGATCCTTGCCTAAAAAAGGCACTATGGGGGTGGCAAGAGCCTTGGCCAGTATACGAAAGCCTAAGGGTGACAGGTGCAAGCCGTCCCTAGCGAAGCAACGTGACTTGTCGAGCATGTCATCCCAGGCTGACAGACACTGGATCCCCTTTGAATGACACCAATACTTTAGCCAATTGTTGAAACTGATCATTTTGTCTTTATACTGTGACATCATTCTTGGTGAGGGCAAGATGCAACTCAAGGTCAGGGTCATACCAGCCTGGGCTACATGGTCAGAGAGCTCCTCTATGTCTCTTTTCATGTAGTCCAGGGAGGTACATCTCAGGTCATTCACACCAGCATGGACAATGACAGAGTCATACTTGTACTTGCTTTGGAGTGACCTGAGTGCTTGTGTTATGTGGTGGATCCAGGCACCTGACAGGCAGCTTACAGTGACCTTTTCCTTGTTCAGTCTGGTGAGCGGGACATCAGTGTGCCGGACAATAGATTCCCCTATAACAAGTGTATCTGGTGTGTTGTTTGGCCTTAAGGGCTGTGACTATGAGGCACACTGAATTTGTGAGATATGTGATTCGTGGGTATTGTTGAGGGGTGGCTGTTGCTTGGATATCTGCTTAGGAGGTCTTTGCTGTTTAGGCAGATTTTTATTTAGAGCCTCCGAGTATGTTTTTGTGTGTTTATGTGTTGGGTATGCAGATGCAATAGGTCTGTGTGAGACTGGATTTGTGGTGTGGGTGGTTACCTTTTCCTCCTGACTGACTGTGCCAGTCTTGGGTTGAGAGAGCTCTGCCTCCAGTTTGGCTGTGTAACTGCATCTCTCACATGTATTAGAGTTTGTTGGAAGGAGGAGAGGGTTGTCTGTGTACATAAGGCAATTGTAACATTGCCTCAAAATTCCCAGATTCACCAGCTGGACTGGAGAGTAACCTTGAAACTGACCCTTGGACATACCAGATTAGTATAGGGAACTGGTTTTTACTGATCAGATTAGGGAAGGGAACTGATTTTTCACTTGATCAGGAAGGACCAATCGGGAGCCTAATACTTATGAGAAGTCAAGAAGGGTGTAGTGCTTTAGTTAGTTAGTGTTTCCTTATAAGAGCTGAGCAAGTGCAGGGCTTTAGAAAGAGAATAGAGTGATTACTTTGAGAGTTTGAACAGTTCTAAGGGAAAGGGAAGGCACTACCAACTGCTGTATTCTCTCATCTTCTAGCCCTCCCTCAGGCGTCCACTCTCTATACAGTAACCCTTTGTCCCAGTATACAGATTTCCCCTTCCCTTGAGAATCAGGTGCCTCACTAGATACCTGCCTCAGGCCTTGTAATGTAGGGTCTGAGAGCTGAGCCTGTCTCAACTCTCTCTTTGTAACCCTTCCCAGCTCCCCTTCCACAGGAAGTCTGGTATCCTCTGACAACGGTACCTCACTGTCAGCCTGGGTACTACTACTCACCTCCACCTTTGCACTCTGTCCAAGGGAACATCAGTACCAACCAGCAGCTGTGTCTCACCTTCAGTCTCACTGCTACAGGGTAGCTCTCTCCCTGAAGTAACCACCTCACCAGTCCTGGCTGCAAGTATGTGGTCTGAATGGGTCTCCCCCAGGCTACCAGGCCCACATGATTGTCTCCAAGCCTAAATGCATGTAACTGCATGAACACACGGTACTGCATTATCAAAATCATTCCCTATCAGGACATCTGTAGAGATATCCTCAAACACACCTACTTGCTGGCTTCCTTTTCCACCCTCCCAGTCAAGGTGAACCCTAGCCAAAGGTATTTGGAATGGGGTCCCTCCTAAAGCTCTGACTGGAGTAGACTACCCAGGCAAGTAGTGCTCCTCTGTAACCATTGCAGGTTTCACAATGGTTATGTCAGAGGCTGTGTCACTCTTAGCAATGGTCTCTTTGCCATTCACTAAGATAGGATATAACCTCTTGTGGTAGTTTGGTACACTTGTTGTCTCAAGACAACCTACTGTTGGCATTTTGTCATTCCCACTTACTGGCTGTCTCACCTTTTGTTCCCCCCTTGTCTCCATGGACATCTATATGCCACATGGGCCCTCTGATTGCATTCAAAACATTTAACCCTAGGTCCTGGATGTGTACCTGGACTAGTGGCTTTCCCTGCTACTGGAAGATTCTGTTGGGGCAGTCTGGGCTACCCACCATGGGTTCACTTAGACCCATGAGCAGCACTAGGTGTCCCTTTCCTGTGCAGTGATGACCTGCTTGCTAGGTATAGGTCTCCCCTCTTCCCCAACTCTTCTAAAGTACAGCATTGTCTATCAGCTAACCAGACCCTCACGTCCTCAGGCAAAGTGCTAAGGGCTTGTTCCCCTCACCAAAAGGTCTGCCAACCATTCAGAAGTGGTGACCTGACATCCACTCATCCACCTATGAAAATAAGTGCTTAGTTTAGTAACATATTCACACACACTTTCATCTGCCTTGTGTCTGTGCTCACAAAACATTTTCCTATAAGCTTCAGCTGTTAGCTTAAAAAATTCTAGCAAACAATTCTTTACAGCATTATAATTTAAAAAGTCATTGTCGTACAGTTTGGACAATACAGTTACAGCTTTACCATGGAGTAAGGGGATCAGGAACTGTACCCTGAGCCTTTGGTCAACATCATATTGCTTACATACTCTCTCAAACATATGAATGAAACTATCAAAATTATCCCCCTCTGTAAACTGTGGAAGAAATTTACTGACCTTTGTTGCTTCTCGGGTTTGGTTACTCCCTTCCCCATTACCTCCATGACCCTGGTGAACAGTCAGCATCTCCTTTTCATGTTGCCTCTGCCTCTCATTCTCCTCAGCTTCCAGGCATGGCAGTTTCTCATTCTCCTCAGCCTGAAGACATCACAGTTTCTCATTGTCCTCACTCTCTAGATGCCTCAGTCTTGCAGCTGCTTCTATTTCCAAATGCCTGGCCTACAACTCAAGTCTCTTTAGCTCCAGATGGATTTTTAAGTCCTCTGTAGAAAGGTTGAACTGTCCATTATCTGAGTGTTGTACATCTCCACGGCCAGTCTGATCATCATGGTTGCTATTTTCTGATGCAGCTGTGACCAAAGCTGCAATCATGTCTGCTTTAGTCAGGTTTCCATGCACCAGTCCTTTAGCCTGGCACATCTCAGCCAACTGGCTCCTTATCAGCTTGCCATACTCCTCTGCTGACATGCTTGCCTGCCCTCCCTGACTAACTAAGCTAACAAAAGAAATAAAACAATTGTGATCTGAACTCTGAATGTTCACTACGTGGCTGATTTAGAGTACAAAAACACCTTCAGTGATCCCTTTACACAAGCTACAGGAATTCACTATCCACACCACTACAAGCCAATTAATATATGATGTGGCTAACTCACCACTAACAACCAATTAATACTTAATGTGGATATCTGTGGATCATATTAATATTTACAAGGACATAGAATTATTTACAAAATTCTATCTAGCTAGGCTTGGCAGCCTTCACAGTATAATTACTTTTTCACATTCTGTGTATAATTTCTGTAGTTTGCTGCAGAAGGAAGTTACAATTTCAGGTACAGACACTATACCCTTTTTCAAATATTACACAGAGAAAGTTCACAAGTTCACACATTTTATGCCACTTGTCAGTGCAGATATACATTGCATAAAACAACTAACAAGTTATCACATATTTTCCTGGGACTGAAAAACTCACATTCTGAGATTAAATCACATATTTTAGTATCGAATGCAGGCTTTATAAGATTTAAGTGTAGCTAACATATCACACTCTGACTCTTAAAACAGGGACATATTTTTTTCAGATGTCATGTCAACTAACCACTTAATTGACTGTATGGGCCTCAGATGTCTGACAGTGAGCAAATGACTAAATACATAACTAAAGGCCACAGTAATTTATTTAATCTCATTGCTATCAGGTCAGAAAAACACAAAATTTCAACTATATACAGAAAAACAAAATAACTGTATGAAAGAAATGAATGCACACAGACACATTAACACACACACACACACACACACACACACACACACACACACACACACACACACACACACACACACACACACACACAGACACACACACACACAATTACTTTACTGAGTGCATACAGCCCAGATGTTTGACTGTGATCAAATGAATAAATAATTGCCACCATAGTAATGTATTTCATCTGGTTACTTCAGGTACTTATAGTGCAACCCCCTCACAAAATGCATGCAGATACACGCACTCACTAACCACTCATAAACAAAAATATTAACTATAAAAAGAAACACATGCACACGGGTGCACGTACACTCAAACACACACATGCACACACACAACCACTAACTCTAATTACTTTATTAATTGCATACTTCTCAGATGTCTGTGATTATATGAATGAGTAAATAAGCCACCACAGTAATGTTTTCATTACATACAGTGTCATCCACCTCACACACACGCACACACATATACATGCACACACTAAATATGATCTATATAAACAAAAATGCCAGCACACACAAACTGCACTCACTCACACACACACATACACTTTTACACAGACTCTAACTGTGTAAAAGAAAATAAACACATGTAGACTAACAGTGTAAAAGAAAATACACATACCACACATACAGATTAAGAATATAAAAGAAAACACACACACACACACACAAAACAATTGCATAAAAGGACAAATACAGACACACATACAAATATTAACTACATAAAAATATAAACACATTCACACAGATACATACACACACAAACACACCAGTTACAGCCACTTTATTGACAGCATACACCTCTGATGTCTGACTGTGATCATATGAATGATAACAGACACCACAGTAATGTATTTCAATTCTTTGCTGTAAAACACATAGATTCATAAGTAGTTACTAGACTTGCAGTCCAAACTACCGTTAAGGAGCCTCACCCAAATTCTCAATTGCCCCAAAGCACTATCAGGTTAAATGACTGACTCCAAGTCACAGAGTAGGCAAATAAGGGGAAAAAATTCAAACCCTGTACATTTGGCAAAAGAAACAGCTCATTAACAAATGAAATCTTTACTCCATTGCATTAACTGACAGACTATTCAGTGCATACCCCACCCACAAACCCACATACACACACATACACACACACACACACACACACACACACACACACACACACACACACACACACAATGTCCATCAATTACAGCTACACTTTACTGAGTGCAGATTTTAGATGTCTGACCATGATCATAAAAATTAATAAATAAATAGCAGCTACCACAATAATGTACTTCAGCCCATTGTTTCCATATGTATACTGTGCAACTCCCATCATAATTAGAAGCATACACACACACACACACACACACACACACACACACACACACACACACACACGCGCGCACACACAATTGTATGAATGCATGCACAGACACACAAAATACTAACTATATAAAGGAAAACTTCATGCTGTCCTACAGGTTGAATGAGTATATTATTAATCCAGCTCTCCTGCAGATGTAAATTTGTTATTTTTAGATGTTAATTTTTATGTTTTTTTTTTCTTTTGGTTTACATTAATTTTAAAAAGTAATAACACATCTCTTACACTTGCATCATCTAAACTCATCCGTAAGCTCTGAGTGTTCTTTTACTTCTGATTCAGGATGTCTCAGATAACAGTCATCTGATGCAGCCTGAACCAATGGGTAAGGTTGATTTCTGCTTCATCAAACAATCCAAACCCAATGACTGAAGTGCCATTTATATCCACCCCAAATAGCATGAGGACATGTAATAAAGTATAATCACCTTATTCTCCATGGGGGATAAACTTAAGTGTTGGTCTGTTTTATAAATAGCCCACTGAGTAAGCAGACTTTTGATTTTCTTTATAGAACTTGAAACTCTGCTCTAAGTCCTGATATAGAAAATTCTTCTGTTTTTAAGGAATAAAAATAGATAGATATGTAAAATGCAGACTGTAAAATAACTACCTCTCCTTAGAGAGGGATGCAGGCCAGGAGTCCAGTACTATCAGCTGTCCCTGTTGTTGTGTCTTTCGGCTTTTCCCGGTTAGGGGTTGCCACAGTGGAACTCCGGTCCTCTAATGATTGGCAGGTAGATTTTTACGTGCCGAGTTGCCAGCCTTGAAGCACAACCTTCAATGAAGGTACGCCCATTCAAGCATGTCTCCACGCAGAAGACGCTCTAGCTGAGAATCGAACTGGACAGCGTCTTACTTTGAGGCGACAACGCTACCGCAGCACCACCACCGCAGCTCTACTATCAGCTGTCCCTGTATTGTACAGTATTGTAATTTTTGTATGAAGGCTATAAACTTTGATCATCAGCATACAGGATATATGTTTTGGGTAATTCATCTGATGTATGGTTTGGAAAAGAGAAGAAAAATGGGGAGAAAAAAGAGGCCCAAAGTGATTCTTGTGTAATAACAATAGGGCAACAGCTAGGGAAAGAGATACACTGAAAATCACCTACATGGTCCTAGCCTACAGGTAATCATTGAGCCATTGAAATAAGTTTGTTTTAATTCCAAAAGAAGTAGCCAAAGGAGTTTCTGGTGTGACACAGAGTCAAAGTTCATGGCAAGCTCTCCACACAATGCCTACAGTGAAGTTGCTTTCATTCATGTTACTACAAATATTATCAGGGAAGATGAGAGGGACAGTTGTAGTAATATGACCTTTTTAGAACCTGTAATGGTTACAGCATTATTTAAGTCCAGATGGTGCTTGAGTTGGGAGAACATGGCTTTTGCCAGGATCTTGGACAGCAGGTGACGGGATAGATATTGGCTGATACTGATCTGGGTAGGTTGGTTTTGTGATTTTTAGTAATGGAATGATAACTGCTGTCTACCAGAGATTTGGAAACAATTATGAGGAGATAGGCATGTTTATAATGGGCTGAAGTGGTATTTATATAAGTGTTATAAAAGCATTGATGGATCTGGGATAGAGTTGGGCATCTAAGCAGTCTAATGTATTTTTGACATTTATTCACTGTTGAGATCTGCATTACACTGTTAGTTGAAAAAGGAAGGGATTAGGGCTATGTAGTAAATCTTTATTGTCTGTGGGATTTGAGGAAGAAGAGGTTTATGAGGACCCTGCATTAGTAAAGTGTTTAGTAGTTGTGATGGAGGTGATGTTACCTTGGATTAGTAATTCAGGGAAACTTGTGTTTAAGGGTTATTGCTGTGATTACTGTCAGTCATGATTTTTAATTCATTCATAGTAGTCTGTTTCATTTTGTACTCAAATAGTTCAGTTCTGTGTACTTTTTTTGGCTTTATATTAATACACGGTTGGCAGGAGTTTCTGATGGAACTGTAGTATTCCCACATCTTCTGAGTGTTGTTTTGTTTATGTCAAGACCATGCTAAATCCCTCTTTTATAGCTCAGATTTGAGATTGATGGTAAGCCAAATTTATTTTTATTTTTTTTTCTTTATTAGGTAGTATCTATATTGTAGAGGGAGTAGAATGCATCTCAGTTACTGCATGGTGGTATCTGAGTCTGATTGTGACATGAGTGGTGTCCAGCTCGCGTGGCCAGGTTCATTCCAGAGACAAGGTCTGAATTTTTGTTCAAAATATGATGCTGATGATTCTGCCAGAATATTTTTTTTCCTGTGTGGTTGATAATATGATAGTATTGTTGCTGTGATCTTCGATGATGGGTTCATAGGTAGGTACTAGGCTATCTGCCCGAGGGCATTTATAAGCCTAGCCAGAGTGTTTCGGCTTTTGCCGCCCCATTGACTAATTAACTGAGCCTCTGTCAAGCAGAGCCAATGAAGTGATCCCAGGGGTGTACTTTCTGTTACCTATCCACTCATCAAGGCTTCACTTGAAGAGTGTTAGTGAAGGGCTCTGCCTAATGTAGTTAGGAATTTTGTTCCAAAGCATGGGGAGTCTCTGTGACAGGAATCTATCCCTCCAGCATGTTCTATTTATTGTTGTGGCAAGGTTTAGCTCACTAGAGCGCATGGCTCGCAGTGACTTGGATTTCTTTAGGTGGAGCATGTCCATCAATTCTGAGTTAGACATGGCTTTGTAAGTCAGGCAGAGATCACCTCTGAATAAGCGATATGCCACTGAGTACAGCCGGAGTTTTTTCAGTCGGGCTGAATAGGACATATGTTTGAGGCCAGTAATCCTCTTGGTGAGGTGCTTTTGTGGTCTTTCAAGCTGTTGTAAGTGTCTTGTAAGGTACATCCCAAATGGGGCATTGTACTCTATGATGGGTCTGATGAGTGACGAGTAGAGGGGCACTATAACCTCTTTATTTCTATATGCGAACCCCTTAGTAATTAGATGGGCCACATAGAAGGATTTCCTAACTACTTTGGCAATATGATTGTCAAAGGAGAGATTAATATCTACCTGGGTCCCCAGATCTCTTATTACCTCTTCTGTATTAAGGGGGCTGCCGCCTATGTGGTAATTCATGGGTGTTTTGTTTTTCCCAAACGGGATGACTATGCATTTTTTGGCATTTAGCTTGAGGCCATGACTTTGACACCAGGTGTCTGTCTCAGTAAGGCCTTTTTGGAGGATGTCCATGTCAGCTGGAGAGTCAATTATGGCTCCCAGTTTGCAGTCATCGGCGAACTTGGTTAGCCATAGTCCTCCTGTGTTTGCCTGTACTTCTGAGAAATATATGCCGAACAGTACGGGTCCCAGAACTGAGCCTTGCGGGACACCACTTGTGACTGGTTTAGAGTCAGACCTGGAGCCCGCTATTCTTACCATGTGAGTTCTGTCTGTAAGCCAGTTGGCAACCCATCTTGTGACGTAGGGGTTTATGTTCAGGCTGGTGAGTTTTTCTATAATACCTGAGTGAGGAATGGTGTCGAACGCCTTGGCGAGGTCAAGGTAGGCTGTGTGAACCACCTTTCCCTCGTCTATGGCCTTGGTAACTGTCTCGAAGAAGTCAACCAGGTTTAGTAGGCATGATCTGCCCTTAACAAAGCCGAACTGGGTCGGGTCAAGTGTTTGGTGGTTCCCAATGTCTTTGTTAATGAGTTCCATGATGATGCACTCCATAGCCTTGCAGACCAGGCTAGTCAGGCTTATGGGGCGATAGTTACCAGGGTCAGTTGTGGCTCCTCCTTTGTGGAGCGGAATAACCATTGCTGTGCACCATTCTATGTGCACGTAGCCTGTGGAGAGGCTGAGGTTGAACAGCGTGTTTAGGTGGGGATTTAGTTCGTTCTGTAGTTCGTGCAAGACGCAGGGTGAAGCAACAGAAAAAAGTATCTGTGTATGCTGAAGAGGTGAGGGGGGCAAGAGTTTATTTTCTAATCTATGTTACCTATTAGTGCCAAATATCACATGTATGAACCACTCCTTAAATTCTTTAACATAACCCTCCCGTTACATTCCTGAAGCTGAAAAACAGCCACTGTAATGCCATTAAACAAGGTGGCCCAGTCATGTAACCTGTTAACTATATATTCATTTGTCTCACTAGCCTCATACATAAAGCTATAGATTGTATTACCTTAGACTTCATTAATGTGGATGTTGAAAATCTCTTAACACTGGACCTCATCAATTCTGTTTGTCAAAAGAATATTTTACTTCATTAACCTCATTCATTTCTTTAAAAAAGTAACCACAGCAGTGGATAGCAGCCATGGTGCACATACAGCATACCAGTCTTTGGTCATTTACTCTGGCATTTATTTACTACCACGTTTCCTGGTTTATGCTTATCTAAGTTTGCAGATGAATGTTAACTGGGTGTTATTATTTGACATTCTATTGACTCAATATTACTCCAATGTGAGTTAGACCATGTTAACAATTAGTGCAACAACAATGGTCTCAAACTGAATATGAAAAAATGCAGGCATAGTTTATTTTGGTAAAATAAATATTTTCAGATACCATATAGGAGACTCACTTCTCCAATCAGACAGTGTTGTAAAGGATCTAGGCACTCAAGTTGATAATTCCTTACCATTCTATAACCCTTCTCTTTCTTCTATAACATCAATTATGCCTATCTTAAAAAATTCAAAAAGTCACTTAAGCATATCACCAAGTCTATTTCACACATCCACACTAACCTCTCCAAAATCAAAATCCTATCTTATCACTCAAAATTTACTAAATCTCAATTTTACTCATTTAAATCCCCTCCTATATAGAAACTATTTCTCACTTATTTCTCTTTCATCTCCCTTGCTGGTGATGTTCATCCTAACCCAGGCCCCTCCATTACCCCAACTACATCCCCTAGCCTATTAATCTCATCCCTAAGCAAGAAACTAAAATTCTTTATCCTTAATTTTTGCAGCATCTGCAATAAAATCTCAGTTTTCCATGCACTGCATAATCCTGACTTCTTAGCTGCCACAGAAACCTGGCTAACACCTGAAATAAAAGACACTGAATTGTTACCTCCAGGATACAATATAGTTGGACTAGATTGATTACACAAGAAAGCTGGTGGTATCGCATTATTCCATGCTATAACCAAATACTCAGACCCTATCCCCAAATCTGATAATGCAGAACTTCTCATTACCACCTTAAAAATGAACACTTCCAAATACCTATGTATTGTAGTCATCTGGATTCCGCCTTGACATAACACCCCCACACTTGAAAATATCTGACATTAGATCACAACTAACATTACCTAAGAAACTATTATTCTAGGTAATGTTAACATAAACTGGCTAAATCTTACATCAGTCTCTCCTACCCACTCTATTAACTTCTATAACATTACATAAATTATACAATCCCCGACAAGATATGACAAAAACTACAACCAAGGATCTATTCTCAATTGAATCCTAGTATCAGACCCTGGTAAATTCACATAAACTGGTACTCTCTTCAACAAACTAAGTGATCACCTACCCTCATACATCATCAGAATATCTAAACATACCCCCAGCAAACACTTCTACAAGACAATCCATAACTTATCTAAATTTAGTCTAGAATCTTTTCTACATATATTAAAATCTGCTAAGTGGCTACCTTAAAACCCTTCCATTACTTGAAGCCATTAATTACTTCAATACCACATTTTTGATATACTTAATAGCATAGCTCCAACCCAGACTAAACAAACCAAAACCAATCATGCCCCATGGCTATCTCATTCTACCAAGCAACTAATGTTACTTAGAAAAAAAGCATGGAATGAATGGCAAAAAAAAAAACACCCAAGACAGCTTATTACATTACCGACAACTCCATAATAAATTCAAAAAGCCTATTACAATAGACAAAAAGTAAATTCTATACCTTCCAGCAATCAAATTACTCTCAAAACCCCAGAAAATTCTGGAAACAATCAACTCACTTATTAAACCAGGCACAAAACAAAATCCTAGCCCCTTCCCAGATAAATCTCCTGTACAAAAATGCCACCCTCATTAACTCTCACTTCATTGACAGCATATCTAAACTAGTGCAATCCTCTGCCAAAAATGCACCTTCACTAAATAATGCTACTTTTGATGACTCACAATATTCTCCAGCTTCTATTCTTACCTTTACACTACAGCCATTCTCTACCAACTACATAAAAAACTTCTACAAAAACTCAAACCTTGTACTAATTCAGCCAATAACCTCCCATCTGAGTATCTTAAGCTTGCTGCTGAAGCCACTACCTACCCAGTTAGTATTCTTATCAACAGGTCATTTATTGAATCTCATGTCCCAAGCGTCTGGAAAAAGTCCTATATTATCCAACTACACAAAGGAGGCAACAGCCCTCATTTGTCTATCGCCCCATTGCTATCTTATCACTTCTGTCTAAAATATTGGAAAAAGGTATCCACACACAACTCATTAAATATCTTCTACACAACAACTTCATTTCACCCACCCAACATGGTTTCAGACCTAATCAAATCACTATGAAATCATTCATGGACAGCTTAAATAATTCTAGAGATTCTAGTCAACTTGCATTTGCAGTATTTTTAGACCTCTTCAAAACATTCAATACTATTTCACATAATATATTATTACCTCACTTGGTCTCACACCCACATCCCTTAAATGGTCCACATTTTATCCCTCAGACAGACAACAGTCAATAAAATGGCAAGGCTCACTTTCTCCCTTCCTACCTTTTATAACAGGAGTACTCCAGGGCTCCATCCTTGGGCCTCTCTTGTTTAACATCTTCATAAACAACCTACATTCATCCACCTAACAGGCCTCTTTAATCTGTCTTTAATCAAATATTCCAATGATTCAGCTATTATCTGCACTACTAATAACTTACCTGAACTTCAAAAAATTACTTAAGAACCTTTCTCATCTGTTGAACTTTGACTTTATAACTCTCAATTGTTTCTCAATCATAACAAAACTAAACTCCTACTCTTTGTCCCAAAGAAACCTGCAAGAATATAAAACAAATTTCAACATCCATTCCCTAAATAACACATTGACTGAAACTGTTCTATACACCAAGCTGCTAGGTGTAAATATTGATAATAACCTAACATTCAACCTCCACATATAAAATTGCATAAGAAAACTAATCAGAAATTAGGTATGCTCTATAGACATTCACCTTTTCTTAACTAGTCTATGAGAAATATTCTTGCTAATACCTACCTATTACCTTCCCTCTTGTATGGTGCCAACGTCTTTACTGATCTTCAGACCTGTCTCTTAACAAAACTTGAAACTTACTATAATAAAATTGCAAAATTTGCCACAAACTCTTCACATTCTACTCATCACTGCATTGCACTTCAATATTTAAAATGGCTGGAGCTCCCACAATGGCTCACCTACTTACAACTTTTAACAGCCCACAAACGTATCTATAAGCCTACTGCCTGAGCAGCACTAACATCTGTCCTTTCTACCGATCTCCCTACTAGATCTCTAAGATCCAAAGACAAACAACTTCTTTCTGTACACAAGTCCAATAAAACTGCTGGAAAATCCCTATATTCCTATTCCACTGCCAAAGCTTGGAACAAACTTTCCAAAAACATTAGGTCAAACATCAACTTCCTCACATTTAAAATCATTCTAAAGGAGTACTTAAGCAAAGCATGGATCTGTTCCTGTTCTAATCCTACTTGACACTATATCCTTTTCAAAGTATCCCAAACTACCTTTTCACAATATCTAATCCTCCTTCCCTTTCTTCCTTCTTCTCCCCCTTTCCATCTTTTAGTTCTCCATCTACTATCTGTAATAGGCCTAAACTTCTCTCTGTACTCTCCATACCCCACTACCTTAACACCCCAACTACTTTCTTTTTCTCACTCTAGCTCCGTCCTCTATACTCTTACATTTCCTCATTCCTTACCCACTTAACCCACTTGCTCTATACCCCTTTCTCATCCCTTACCTTGTTTTCTTTTCTTGTGTTTCACTGACTGTCAGTACTATCAATATATAACTAGTGTCTCATAGTCTAATTTTCCTCCAATAATAATGTATTATATTTACTGTAGTAGTTTCTACTTGTAATTTAATATTTTTCTTCTTTTTTATGCATGCTTTATTTTATACTTTTATTGTCTTTATTGTCTTAACTTCTTTATTAATACTTCTTTTTACATGTATTTGGAGCTTTTCTCCCCAGGCGTCTGCTAAAAATGGGTCTCCCTGGACCCAGTCAGACTTTCCTGGTAATGAAATGTCAAATAAATAAATAAATAAATACGTCTGACCATCATGTCTTTGCAGTAGTTAGGAAAGTTTCTGTCCAGCTCATCTAATTTCCAATGGCATCTGCACTAGATCTAAAAAGTCTTACTTTTCCTTTACTTATATATCATCAGAACTACTGTTGAATAAAATGCACCTTTTGGCATGCATTTGTCTATGTATATCACTCAACTTGAGAGATCTAAGAGATTCACGACTAAAAAGATTAGTGGCCTAAAAAATCTTAGTTATCAGGATAGAATGGCAATCCTTTCTGTGTACTCAATCTCTTAAGACTTCTCCAAGGCAGCTTGTGTCTAGCCTTTTAAGACATGAAAGATCTAAGCACTGCTGACCTTCTGTTCCTTCACAGAAGAAATGATACCTCGAATACCTGGTTAAAAGAACTAAACCTTCATTAACAGATAAAAAGACACATTGGTATGACAGATTCACATTCCATCTCACCTCTGACACAAGCTTCCACTTTATGTCTAGCAGAGTAGCACCCTCTAAATAGCCTCATATTGTCCCTGTGTCTATCTTGTCTTGCCCTCCTTGAGGCTACAGGGAACTTTTGAGTAGTGTTTTTGGCTAGGTTGTAATGGTCTGCAGACTAATTGCTTGATACCTGACTATGAAGCTATAAAGTGTCATAGTTACTGGTTGTAGAGTTTCAATGGGTAGTCATATTTATAATTTGAGATATACAGTATGTTATAAACAAAGGACAGTCGTCTTGGGGAGGGAGAGAGAGGATAATGAGCAACACCAGTGCTGGTTGAAGTCACCTTCTACGGGGAGATAGTTGTTTTGTGTGGTGTAGAATGGTGTTGAGGACTGACCCAACTTTTTTACGGTTGGTAGGTGCTGGGCTGTAAAGATAAAATATGTTGTAAGTACTGTGCTACTGTCCTTTTCTTTTACGGCTCAGAAAACTGCTATCACAGTTTCCAATAATGCAAACATAGTATAATTATCTGAGCCTCTGTAGTATATAATAAAAACATTTCATATCACAATTAGGTTACTGTGTTAACCAAAGCTTCATTTATTTTATTTATTTATTTATTCATTTGGTAAGCCCACTGCACACAATTGTGACTATCCATGGACAATACAGAAGCTTTGCCTGGATAAGTGATTTGCTCATTCACTCGGTTTGCAATGAAAATGTTTTTTTCTCTTTATATTTTTGCTGAATAATCAATATTTTCCCCCAACCATGAGCTGCCATTTTTTCCTGTCACTTAGATGCTGAACATGTTTTTCTTAATTATGCACTGCACTATATAACTGTTGTTACTCAGATGCAAGATACACTGAAGTGATATATATGTATATTTTTGAATTACTTTACCACAGCTTTAGTCTCAAATTTTGCTAAATTATCTGACATACTCTAGAGTGCTTATTTCTACATTTGCATCTCCTTTCACAGTGATCAGTTACTGCTTACAGCTCACTCTGTTTTAGTATTCACACTGATGAGACACAAAATGGATTTTTTTTTTTACTGTGCCCCTCCCTTCTGTTTCTCCCTTTGACTTTGCTCTTGTCTATGTGTATGTTTTGGTCCTTTTCAGTGAGTAAGGATGGGAACTGACTATAGTCAGACAAGTAAGGATCAGTCTGTGTTTGGTATATATTTTCCCCTATGGTAAGGAAGAGGACCCAATGGAGTCTTCTTACCAATTAAGGCAAAATGGTGGAACCTGCACTCCTGTGATCCCTTTTTGGGCACTGCAGTCAAATATGAGGTTGATTTGCAACAAACCATCTATGTCCTCACCTGTCTGTGACCTGCTGCAGAATGTTGACTTTGTGTTTATATCAGAGGCATGTCTGGATGATAACCCATTTTGCACCTTGGAACAGCTGTTCAGCCTCTTATTCCAATTTTCAGTGTCCTAGATTGGGCAGCATCAGTGAAAGTCCAAGTGACTTTCAAATTCAGATTTAGATCTTTAAATATGCCCTAGGCACGGGGTAAAACTATATGGTTTCTTCTTGTTTATTGTCTATTCAGAAGTGTGAATGTTTTTCTATGAAAAAATAAACAACCGGCTTGTTCATCAACTCAGTGGTAGACTTCACGATGTGTATGTTTATTGTGGATGTCAGCCTATAGGTTAATGAGAAATTAGCTGTTCTTATAAACTGATTCCTGTTTCTTATGCATGTATTGGTGGGGAGGTTGATATAATTTTTGAGGTGTTTACCTTACAGATGCAAGGTTTGATTCTCACATGGGATAATTGGCTAGGCTTAAAATGGCCCACAAGGGCAGTTAGCCTAGTACTAATCTCTTAACCTATTCAGGCTTGCCAATGTTGTTTTTTCTTGCACAGCTTAAAATCGACATTTAATGGACTTGATTTTCCAGCAGTTTTGTCATTTCTGACCTTATAGTGGAACAAATATTTTTATCTGACCACCACCACCTGATCTGCCTCACTGTAGATATCACTCTAGAAACAGCAACTAACTGCATTGGTAAAGTACTATAATTTATTATGCTGGTAAGTATATATAATTAAATAACTAAAGTTAAAGAAATGAAATGTCTAGTGATCTTCTAGCTGTGCTTAATGAACTTACATTCAGGTATTGTGCAGAGAGTTTTATCTAGTCCTTGCTGTCTGTAAGGATGTAGGAGAGGTTATAGGTTATTTTGCTGTACTTTAGGGATGTCCAGTCCTTACTAAGACATCAGAACCATTGCATAATGGCATCCTGGGGAGGGGAGTGGTGGGGTGGAGTCTGTAATGTTGATAAAGAAGGACTTGCCTTCTTAAGGACAACCTTAAACTGAATGAACCTTGTGCTACTTTTAACTAATATATCACCCATAACAAAAGACCACTATTAACCAGGAAGTGGTCTCTTACATCAGACTGCTCATTGGTACTCCTGTGAGTACGGGTAGTCTGAGCAATCCAGCCTGCTTTATGTACTGGAAGGCATATTTGACCTTGTAAGTCTACTGCTGTGATGTTTGAGGGTTAAGCTGACCTTATTAGTCTAGAGTTTCAGAATTGTACATTCATAGTGAGATCTCACTTGGATCCATGTGGCTAGATGTCTCCTCTGACTACTCCATTAATCAAGATATAATTAGGGTTTGTTTTACATTTGAAACTCTGTTCAAAGTGAATGTGACACTCTCATTTTTTTCTGAAGTGCCCTGTATATCAGGGTGCAGAAGAAGAAATGATGAAAAGTAGTGAGGAAGTGATTTTGGTGGAAGGAATGGAAAGTAAGGTTGAATGGGAGGCTCTGGTCTGACCTGAAAATGCTAAGGATGATCAAATGAAATTTGATGATGAAATTTAGTACAAAAAAGATGGAACAATACTAGAAAGTATTATTCATGATTAAGACATTTATCAGGACTGTTAGGTGGATAGGTCTGATGATCGCAAGTAGACTGAGTATGTTGTTTTCATATTTCTGCCTCTGCATTGTATTATTTCTTTCTCCATTTCAAATAATTTTCATTGCATACATTATACATTTGTAGTTCATGCTTATTCTTGTGCCTTTCTTTTGTGCTACCATATGGCACAAGTAGTGGCTCAAAAGGGTCTTCGACCAACTCACCAACCCAGTTATCACACAAAGCTAACTAACTAACTAACTAACTAACTAACTAACTAACTAACTAACTAACTAACTAACTAACTAACTAACTAACTAACTAACTAACTAACTAATCAACTAAACAGCTGACTAGCTGACTAACTAACCAACTAACTGACTAAATGCCATGTCATCAGCAAAGCAAAATGCAAACAGTGTCATATTGTAAGATAAAGCTAAAAGAAAATAAATTAGACTGAATAGAGTGTGAGAGGATGAGGAAGTGATTAAAACCTTAATTGATTAGGGGTTGGTGTAATGCCTAAGGTATTTACTTCACAGAGAGAAGGTATAGTGTTTGATTCTCACTTTGAGAAACATGGCTAGGCTCATAAAGACCCCCTTGGGTCATTAGCTTAATAATCACTTATGGGTGGGAGGCTGGGATAATGGTTAAAGTGTTTACCTTACAGACACAAGGTGCAGGGCTTGATTCTCACAGGGGGTAATTGGCTAGGCTTAAAATGGCTGACAAAGGCAGCTAGCCTAGTATACACCGATACAACAAAGATGGCACTCTGGACTGATTTAACTGAGAAATCATTGAGAACAAAATGAGTCTACTGGCTTCTATTAGTTCAGTTTGTGATGTGAAATGAAAAGGAACGTTCCATTCCAACTGTGCAGCAGAAAAGGTGATACATGGTTGAAAGACTCCTAGTCCTTAAAGACCACAATTTTTATGAAGTTTCACCACAGTAGTGTTTTCACTTTACACAGTCAATTAAGAAATATGGAAGATGAAATCTTATGTATGGACTGACTTCCCCAGTGGTTATAAAACCATTTCTCCTGGATGGCATGCTGATGTTCATAAATAGGTTGTTGTAAAGTACAAGAAATTCTCAGAAATAAATATTAACAATATTTTGTGGTAGGGTGCAGAGGTCAGTGTTGTTACAAATGCCAATGCTGTTTGGTGCAGTGCATGGAGTGTTTTTTCCAGTGTAAATATAGACAGACTACAAAATCTTATGTGGGCAAAATCAATAACAGCCAAGTTGAAAGAGCAATCCCAAATTACTGTGGATGTAGAAAAAAATCAGACAGTGTAGCCCTTCTGAAGTGGTAAAGCCTTTTATCATTGTATCATAGGATAAACAAGGCAAGTGAGTTACAGGATCATTTACACCTTCCTAATACCCACCCTCATGTTGTACACCCCTTCTCAAGAACAGCAAAGCAGGTCAGTCCCAGAATAAATTTATGGGTACATATCCAATCATCCAAGTTTAATATCCAATCATCCAAGTTTAATATGAAGGATGATAAGAGTGTCACCTCATGTAGTACACCCCTTCTCAAGAAGAGCAAATCAGGTCAGTCCCAGAATAAATTTATGGGTAAATATCCAATCATCCAAGTTAAATTTGAAGGATGATAGAGTGTCACCAGAAGAACTGATAGGGTGAGGTGAGAGGGGCAATTGCCCCGGGTGCAAAGGGTTGATGGTAAGATCAGCAATCCATCATCACAATCTAATGATACCAGCTTTTAAAAGCTAGTGTTGCATTTGCGCTCAAACATGAGAGCTGCACTGCTCCCTACATGGTGTAAACTGTAGTAACTGTTTTTCTAACAAGCAGTTTGCTACAGTTTAAAAGAAAAAGTATGTTTTTTATGCTGTTCCATGGAAGAGGTAGCATGCAACTGTGTGACTGTAATTATTATTACAGTGAAGTGTTTATTTTCACTCTTTCATGAAGAGCTAACTGAGGTGGATGGCATAAATCATATTTCTCAACCTCTCAGTGCAAGAAATCTGGACAAAGCCTAAAAATAATGGTGAGATAAAGGCACAAAAACAGGGACAGATTTTAAATATTGCTCTGATAAACTTAAAAAGTTGCTAGAATACCAGCATTTGTGTTAGCATACATTTTCTGAATTTTCTGAAGGATAATGAACTCTAAAACTCAACTGTCTGTCATTATTTAATGACTTCTGTCTTCAATGATTTTCCAACAAAACACACATTATATGAGGAACAGACCAAAAATATAAGGCAAAAATCTGGACAGTTGAAAGTATGGGAGGCTGTGGATGTAAACTTTAATAACCTGATTGCTGCAATAGTGAATGGGCTATTATATTATTTCAGTGGAAGAGCTTGCAGAGGGTGGTCTTGAATGTGATTGTAATAAGCCGATCATTACAGTGTGGTAATTGTAATAAGCAAATCACTACAGTATGGTAATCTGCTTAATACAGGGAAGTGTCTTTTTTTTCTGTTCACTTAAGAGTTGAGAGAGTGAGGGTATGGGTTGTGGTATCAGCCTAGGGCTGATTGAACCAGCTATGCTTTTGGGTGTCACTTTGTTTGACTTGCAGAGAAAGTTTATTCTAGAGGTGGGGGTAGTCATTGGGTAATAAATGTATCTCTCCAGTATATATATATTTATTTATTTTTTTTTTTTTGTGCTGGTGTGGAGATTTAAGTCCCTAGTTCCAGTATTAGTGAAGATTTCTGACTTGTGAAGATGTAGGAATCAAGAGGGTGGGGTCCCTAATGACTGAAGCATATATCACCATGTAAGGACCTTTAAGAAAACAAGTAAATGGATAGCACTTCAAGCCTTTCCTGGTACAGCAGAAACCTTTGGCCAATAATCTTGTTGGCTAAGAATCTGTGAGGTCTTTACAGTTGTTTAATATACCTAGAAAGGTAGATCCTGAAGGGACATTGTACTCAATAGTTATATTAGTTGGCTGAGCAGAAGGATTTTCTGACTACAGCTGATATATGGTGATTAAAGGAAAATGAATTATCAACCCATGTTCTAAGATTCTTGACTGCATTGTTATTTTACAGTGGGTTTGTTAGCTTTATTGAAGATTTACAAAAGCTGACAATGCTATACTTTCTCACATTTAATTTTAATCCTTTTTCTATACACCACTTATTTATGAAGGAGTTAATGCAAAAATGAATGGGTGTCAGAAAATGATTTGACAATAAAGCCCAGCTTGCAGTAATCTGCAGACTTAGTTAACCAAAGGTCTTGATTTCCAGTCTGGAAACTGGAGAAATAGATTCCAAAAACAGGGGTCCTGGTACTGATCCTTGGGGCAAACCAGTAAATTATCTTCATACTTTCAGAGGAGATACCTGATACCTTATAGGTTCATAAGTGAGTACTTGGCTAGATGCCCTTGAGGGGCATGTTAAGCCTAGCTAATTTCCCCTTTTGTGCTCGAAATAACCTCTCCCATTTGGATATAGATTGGCCTTACCCATTTCATGGTCGATAATTATATATTACCCCTAATGAGAATAACTGGGATCATACCATAGATAATTTGATGGCACCTATGCATGAGATAAAGCATTTAGGAGCTGCATCTGTCCATTAGTGCAGAGGGGGCAGTCCTGACTCCTGGGGTAAATTTTCTGTTTCCCATTCATAGATCTAAGTTGTGCTTGAAAATGGACAGAACTCTGCTTTATGTGGATGGGAGTCTGTTCCATATCAATAATATCCTCTGTGAAATATACCTGTCCCTCCAAATGGTTCTTTTGATGTTGCAGAAAAGGTTTAGATCCATAGAACAAGTTCTTCTGATGCCATTTGACTTGCTGATATGCAGTAAATCCATCAGTAATGGGTCAGAGAATGCCTTGTATGTCAGATACAGGTCAACTCTTTGCAGTCTGTAGGATACCGAGTATAGTGACAACGCTTTGAGGCTTTGAGTCTGTCCATGCAGAACATATTGTTTAGATCCTGTATCCTTTTAATAAGGTATATCTGTGGATGGTCCAGTTTTTTCATCTGTTGAGATAGATACACGCCAAAGGCAGCATTATATTTAATGACTGGCCTAAAGAGGGCAGAGTAAAGGCCTTAAGTTTGTAGGTTCTTTCTTTCAGCCATCTACCTCCTCATGCATTTATCTACATTTACAGCACTTAGCTTGTCTGTGATGTCAGCATGGGATATAGTTTCAAATACTTTGACCAGATCCAAATAAGCTGTATGAACAGAATGACCACTGTCAGCAACCTGTGTGAGCTTCTCGAAGAAGCTAACTAAAATGAGTAGGCAGAATCTCTCTTTGACAAAGCCAAACTGATGTGGATCTAGCCTAAGATTTTTGATATCATAGTTTATGAGGTCAGATATTATGCATTTCATGGCTTTGCAAATCAGATTAGTCAGCCTAAGAGGTCTGTGGCTTCTTGAGTCTGTAGTAGGGCTATCAACACTGCAGTTTGCCATACTTTGGGAACAAATCCTGTAGCTAAGGTCAGGTTAAATAGTTTATGGTAAAGTTATGCAAAACATGTTTGGCACTATTTATTAGGTTTCTAGATAAATTATCAGGCCCAATGGAAATAGTATTTTTGGCTTTACAGAGCACCTTCAGTACGGGTCCTTTTGTGATATTAAGTGGTATACAAGACGGTAGAATTTGTGGAATTAAAAAAAAAATGTTTTTAGGTGGAAAGGTCACACTAAATTTGTCTCAAGTATATGTGTTATGCCTGCTGGATTTGAGTGGGTGGTATCATTTTGTATAAGAACAGACAGCACTGCTACTAGTGTAACTACATAAGGATTTCAAATATCCTTGGCTTCAAAAACTAATTTAAGTTCATGATTTTTCCCTTTCTGATATTCTTGATGCAGCGGATGCATTTCAGTGCTAGGAGATTATGGATGTAAAGTGCAGCTCGATTAAGGTTGTAAAAAAAGAGAGTAGGTACATAGGCATGGTCAGTGGCTAGTTGTGATGGCATAACAGGACATGGTTGGCTGTTTAGCTGCAGAGCTCTGCAATATCCAATTGCAGCCAGGAGAACAAACAAGATTGTCATGGTCTACAGAATGCCACAAACAAAATGACATATGTAGTTTCTTCTTTTATGACAGCACTAAAGCAGCAAATGTATAATGAATGGAGACCAGAGATAGGGAATTAATATAAAAATCAATTTAACAAGATTGGGTATCACTGCCTCAGGATGCTGGTGGCTCTCAGGAACAGCATGAGGGTGGAGGTAAAGCCCATTTAAATTTGTCTTTCTTTATTTTATCAATGCAACTATAAAACTCCAGATAGACAGATACTAAACATATACGTTATATCACATACTAAGCTGCAAATATAGCTTAGTTTGTGATTGTAGATGCTGTATTTTCACTTATGTGAAAGGAAGAAGTTGTTGACAAGCGTACCTATCTCTGAAGTCAAGGAAACTCTCCTATCCTAATCAGATGTATATACTGTTACAGACTATATAATAGCTATTTCCTGCAGAGAATGCTTGTGTAGGTAGGAAACAAAGAGTTATCCCAGGAGAAGGTTTGACATATAGAAGTCTAAAAGCATGAGCTCCAAAGGTACTATACTAGGACACTTTAAAAGACTATAAAATTGGAATGATTGATATATATGGAAAGATATGTCTTGCAGTGCTTTTTAATTGCATGCCTTTTATTTAGTTTTATAACAGGCTATGATAAGAAAAACAAGCTCAGTCACCAGACAATAGCAACTAAAAACATAAAGGGAGAACTATTTTCATATCTACATACAATCAATACATTTAACTTTATTGGGTGATGCACTGGTGTTAAACGTACTTAATCTACTAACATTTAAAGGCAATCACAATCTAGTACTTACAATTTTCACTTTTGGAAGAAAATATATTTCTATTAAAAAACCTTATGTTTTTGATATGTTGGAAGGAGTATGGCTGAGAAAGTTTTGCTTTCCATTCTCTAGGCATTATGGTTTTCAAGACCATCAATAAAAACAGTCTTCTTACTCTGTCATAGATTGGATTCTGTAAATTGTTCCTATTCTTCATACTAAAATTACAACCCCAGTTGTCCACTCTGTCCTTCTACCAAAGATACAATCACACACATGTATGTCTTCTTTTCACCTTTCTTGGACTTTAGGACAATCTCAAATCACATTGGTTGCATTAGCTGGCACTTTGCCATATATATAGAAGGAGTTGTCTCCTTTCTTTCCTTTGCTAAACAACTTATCTAGGGTTAAATACCATTGATGGCTAATTTGCTTTTCTGCATTCTGAGGTTTGTACCATTTCTTTATATGTCCAAAACATATCTAACTCTTCTTATTATTGGTTTGCATAAGGGATCCCTCTCCTATACCTAGGAAGCCTGGATCTCCTTTTGGATGGCTGTGCACCCTCTTTCCCATAGTTCATTTTGTTATCATTCTCCCCTTCCCCTTAACAACACTCTTCTACTTCTCCCATGGATCAATATTTCTACTTAATCTTAAAAGAGTTTTTTTAAGGAGGCATTAGTATGCACGAGTTAACCAAAATCCATTGCTCAATGTATCTGTACTGCTTCTAGACTTAGCTTCAGTAGAAATATTGGGAGGGGAATATGACTGCAGTTATGCACACTGAAGATGTGATCATGAGGGCCAATCAAATGCCTTCTTTATCTTATCTTATCTTTATCCCCTTGGTTGTTTGTAATGACCAGTGGGTATGACAAGATTTCTTCCTGTGGGACCAACTCTCAGGAGTGATCACCCCCTCTTAGGTATCACTTGTCCCCAGTGCATAGCTAGGCCCCCATTATCAGGCTGAGTTGGATAATCTTATGTTGGAGGGGATTCCAGACAGAGAAAACTGTAGTTACCAGTTTGACATACTGAATATTGAAGGCCAATGCATTCATTTCTGCACAAGATAATCCCCCTTCCTCTTTTATTTATTGGTATGCAATGTCTACTCAGGGAAATCCTCCTGTGTTCTTTATCAGTGACTGGCATATACTCAAGCCTGGTTGGCTAGGGAGGAACGGGATATTTCTAATCATATATAGAGCATATGGAAAAAACACAGCTTTAAAGGCCTTTATTTTCCTTGTTAGGAGTAGAGAACCTGTCCGAAACTGTGAGTTGTGTCTTTAAGATCTCATTCAACAGACTGTCTATATTTTTAGTCATAGTATCTTGTCAGGTAGTAGTTAGCAGAAGTCCCAGGTACTGGCTGTAGTAAGCTTCTTGTTTAGAACATATTGACTCAGTCATTTGTTTTCAACAGTGTGACAACAATAGTTTTCTTTTTACTACAAATTACACCAGACAATGTACTAAACACCTGATAGATACTGAGAGCAGGTTCAGTTATTCTGTCTGATCACCAACCAACATGCAGTCGTCTGTGAACCTGAGGAAGAGACACTTACCACAGCCTTATTCCTTTAATTCAACTAGTTTACTGTGAACTTTTGAAGTTAATTCCTCTCTCACTAAAATGAACAGCCCTGGGGAGAAAAGGCAATGATGTCTGCTTCCCCTAGAAATATTACCTTGTTTTAAAAATGTGCGTTTCATTAATACCCTACAAGATAGACTGTGCTATGGAGCTCTAATCTGTGATCTGAATTTGAGCTAAAAATACCTCAAACAAAATATGCCATTCCACTGAGTCAAATGCTTTTTTTTATCATATAATATTAACTCAGCACCTATCTAGCCTTATCCATAGCTAAAAATCAGGAAAAATATTATATATCTGTGATTTACAGAAAATCAATTATTTAAGGGGCAGGGAAACATATGGCGCAAAGTTAGAGACATTCTGAAAAATCAGGGACATCTGTGAGCTGTCTTCCATGTAGTAAGGAAGAATACACCAGATACACCAGCTGTGAGCCATCTCTCTAGTTCTGACAAATCCACTGTATCCTGGCTCAAGGAGAAAGGGAAGAACTCTGTCCATTCTTCTAGCCAAATTTTGGCCAGGATCTTGGTTAATATCTATGCCTATCTGTAATAATCAATAAAAATTTGGTCTATATCATATGATCGACATTTGAAAATGTCGAAGCACCTTTACTAGACACGAAAATGTCAAACGCTAAGTTTGTCAAACAGTCAAATGACCGATTTCTTTCCAATGGAAAGAAATCTGTTGCCGTTCTGTCACACCTGCCCTTTCACCGACTGTAGTGTAGTCTCAGAGTTAGAATATTTAGTTAGGGGTGTGTGGGGGGCATAGCCCCCATGGTGGGAGGGTGAAGCCCCCCACTTAAATACTTTTGTTTTTATGTGGTATTGTTTGTTGGCCTTCCAATTTCTTTCCCTTAGAAAGAAATCGGTGATTTAGATGTTAGACAAACTTAGTGTTCGACATTTTCGTATTGAGTAAAGCTGCTTTGACATTTTCAAATGTCGATCATATGATATAGACCCTAAAAATTAGATACAACTAGGTTGTCCCCTTCTGCTTTTGGATACGTATAATAATGCTGTAAGGTGTGGATGGCGGTAATCTACCAACTTCTGCTTACTCTAAACTAGTTCAAGAGATGCACAAGTTCTGGTCCACTTCTTTTATACAATTCTAAAGGATAACCATCTATGCCAGCTGCTTTATTTGGCCTGTATGCCTTTATAGCCAACAATATATTTTCAAAAAAGATCTATCTACCCAGATTGATAGCCATGTTACCTGGTGGTTTACATTTAAAATGCTGAGGGAAGTTTTGGCAAACAAGGGTTGTCGAATAATGTTGGCTGACCAATGTTGCTGATCCTTCAAATGTGCGAGTCCCATTTCAGCAAATGCTCAGTACATTCTCAAAGATGAGGTCAGTCTTTTAACTAGAGATCACAGTACAGTGGGGATAGGGAAATTTACCCTTTTCCCCACTGTACTGTGATCTAGGAGTTGGACTGTATAAAGTGTAGGGGGTGTGGGGGTGAAGCCCCCCACATGGGGTGCAGGGGGGCTTGCCCCCCCCTACAAAATCATCACGTTACATCTTGTGCAGTGTAGGACTTTGCATTCTATGAATGTCGAGAAAGGTCAGATTCACAAATGGAGATGTGTTTGCAACTTCCTGACCTTCTTGACATTGCATGTTCAACTTTCCAGTTGAAATTTCAGGTGGGTCTATGCTGTGAGTGTCAACTATATGATAGTAAACATTATCTGGTAGTTTTGCACCTGGTCTTTAGATCTGAACAAAATATTTGTGACCCCCCCCCATATTACTTTATACATCTTGGTTGAATGCTCTGAATACATCTTTTATATCTTCATCAGTGTGGGCAATATTTCCCTCAATACTAGTAACCCGAAGAATAAAACATTTTAGTCTTTTCTCCTAAAAGATCCATGAAATAAACTTTGGGTTGCATTCCTTACTGAAAACAGAAGTTCAGCATCCATCTGTGAGCTGGAAAGCAACAGTATTTCTCCCTTTAACTACTCTGTTCTCCTTAAAGTTTCAGACTCAACCTGCTGAGACAGGACCTTTTGGACTTTAGCAATCTCTACTTCCTTCTGTTGCAAAAGATTCTTAAATTTCTTTCTTTCTGTTTCCCTCAATGGCCACATTAGCCCCAATTGTGGTTCTGCAACCATCCCACCATAGTAAAGACATATGTTCTTTCTCATAATAATTTTTCTAAGGGTTGCAGTGATAATGAACTGCAAAGTTATAGCATCCTCCCAGCAATTACATTTGTACTGGGCCCATCTCAACATTACATTTGTTCTGCCATGGAAAAGGCTAGTGAAAGGCATACTGAAGAGTCTGAGATCACCCAATCCAGGATGTCCACCACTTCAGTTAAAGCACAAAAGGTTTACAGGACTAGAATTAAATCTAACCTACTAGAATCTCAATCCATTTTGCTTGAGAAAATGTATTGATATTCATGCTTATCTCACAGTCTCCAAGCATCAACCCAGCCCTGCTCTTTCATCACATCAAACATATGCAGGCTCAGTCTGATTCTAGCAAGTACAGTGCTAATGCAGTCAGATCATCCTGTACTGGACTATATGGTAACCTAAAGACTTGGATTAAAACAAAAATAGAATCAGTTGGCTCTGAGCAAAAAATGTGTGGGAAATTAGCAGACTAGACCAAAACAGTAAACAGATAACTTGAGAACCCTGACAAATTGTTGCATTATAAGTCTAGTTCAGAGTTTAGAAAAAAAACAGCAGGACAGGAAATGAAGAGGCATGAGAAGGGAATTAAATCAGGATTGAAGAATGTTTTAACAGCATATTAAAACTTCATAAGAGACCACAGCTCTCTCTGTTCTGAGTCAGGCAGAAAATACCACTGTCTTTCTAGTTGCCCGCCTCTTATGTTAATCTGACCATATATCTCATTTCTCTCTACTTTCACTGGCTTATGTGAGTAATCACAAAACCATCACTTTTGAAATCCCACCCCTTCAATTATTTAAATTTATTGGCCATCCTACAGTATTTCATAGTACCAAAATACAAAAGTAACCACCCCTTTCAGTCCATCTTGCTGTTTTAAAAATAGTAACTCTCCACTAAACCTTAACTTTTTAAACAGGTAAAACTCAAGTTACCTACTTTCATATCTAACTTCTCTAGTGCACACTGCAGAGTGCATTCTTTTCAATCTTACCTTTAAGCATCCCTGTTACTAGCACTTTCTCTAATACCTAAAAAGATCGTCTCTACTTGACTCCAAGTAGACTTTTCTCTATCTGTTAAACCTAGCACTTGCTCCTACAGTACTTATTACCTTGATACGGCACTCTTATAGATAGCACCCCAAAAGGCAAACCCCATTTCTCGGTCACCCACGTCCCCGGAATCTCTTTTAAAGTTTTTTGTCTAGTCCTTCTAGCATGTCGAGGGATCAGTTGCTAGTGTCCTCTCCTGCTCAGCTGGTGAACCTGGGAATATTGAGGCAATGTTACAATTGCCTCATGTACCTGAACAACCCTCTCCTCCTCCCACAAAACACAAATACATGCGAGAGATGCAACTATACGGCCAAACTGGAGGCTGAGCTCTCTCAACATAGGACTGGCAAGACCAGTCAGGAGGAGAAGGTTACCACACACACTATAGACCCAGTCTCACATAGTACCATCACAACCTCAAATCATACACATAAACACACAAAGACATACTCGGCTCTGATCAAAAATCTACCAAAACAGCAGAGGCCACCAAAGCAGACACCCAAACAACCACCACCTCAGAACACAACACCTGCAACACATAGACCTCACAGTCAGAGTGTCAAACAGTCACAGCCCTTAAGGCCAAACACAATGCCAGACACACTAGTCATTGGTGACTCCATAGTCAGACACACTGACGTCCCGCTCACCAGACTGAGTAAGGAGAAGGTCACAGTAAACTGCCTGTCGGGCACTAGAATCCGCCACATAACGCAAGCACTCAGGTCTCTCAACAGCAGGTACAAATACGACTCAGTCATTGTCCACGCTGGTGTAAATGACCTGAGACGTACCTCCTTGGACTACATGAAAAGAGACATTGAGGAGCTCTCTGATTATGTAGCCCAGGCAGGTATGACCCTGACCTTGAGCAGTATCCTACCTTCACCAAGAATGATGCCACAATACAGAGATAAGATGATCAGCTTTAACAATTGGCTTAAACTCTGGTGTCATTCAAAGGGGATCCAATGTCTGTCTGCCTGGGATGACATGCTGGACCATCCACGCTGCTTCGCAAGGGACAGCTTGCACCTGTCACCCCTGGGATTCCGGATATTGGCAAAGGCTCTTGCCACCCCCATAGTGCCTTTTTAGGCAAGGCTCAAATTCTAAACCTACCACCCTAGAACACAAAAAAGGAAAAAAAACTAAGGGTAATGCTGCTCAATGCCAGAAGTCTAAATCTCAAAATGCACGCACTCGAGGCCCTTCTCAGTATGGAGAACATCGATGTCTGTGCAGTGACAGAAACCTGGTTCAAGGCTCCTGAGAGCACCCCAGCACTATCAGGTTTTACCTCTTATCATGCGTTCCGGCCCCAAAATCCGGACAATACCAAGAAAGGAGGGTATCCATATTCATCAAGGACACCCACACCTCAAGACTGGTGGCAACGCACGATGCATCGGAGACCATCCAGGTGCAATTAACCATAGGCAAGACTGCTCTGCAAATTGTAGCATGTTACAGGCCACCCTCACAAACTCAGGAACCTCACATGGCCTTCCTGAAAACACTAGAGGGATAAATGTATCACCAAACACCATCATACTAGGTGACTTCAATTACCCTAATATAGACTGGGAACACTACTCAAGCCCAAACACCCTAGCCCAAAAGTTCCTGGAATTCATAAACTCAAATGCCATGGAACAACTAGTCACCATCCCCACAAGAGGAGAAAACATACTTGATCTCATCATCACGAACATGGGAGCACAATGTTCAACACCGGAAGTATACCCCTCACTGGTGAGATCAGATCACAAACTAATCTTGCTGGAGGTCCTCATCCCACCTCCACCTGAAATAAAAATGACCACAGTAAAGAACTTCTCGAAGCCGACTTCACACTTCTAAAGACTAGTGTGGTCTCCTTTAAGGCCCCGAGCCGTGGAAAACAGTACTCAAGCCGCTGAATCACTTACAAATGCCTTCTACCAGCACCTGCAGGACTGCATGGATAAGGCAATCCCAAGCAAAACAAAGACTCTTTGTACCAAAGGCAAGCGTCCAGTCTGGTGGACCCCAGCCATAAACAAACTCTACAACAAAAGGAGGAAGCTACTACAAGTTAGAGCAAAAAACTTAAGAGGTAAGACACCCTTGATCACTATAAGTAAAAACTAAGAGCTCTCATAAAATCATCCAAAGCAAATTTTGAGAGAAAAATAGCTAAAGACTCAAAAGACAATCATAAGGCCTTCTTTAGCTATGTTAGAAACCTGGGAGGAAACTCCCAGATATGCTCAGAACTAGTTCAAAATGATGTGAAGATTACTGATCCTACAGACATTGCCAACATACTGGCTGACAGGTTCAGTGCAAACTCCCAAAAGGAGAGATATCTATACCAAGCGATTGCAGCCCCCAAACATCTCCAACGCTCAAGTGAGAACTGCTCTCTCCAAAGCAAAAACACAGCATCCATGGGACCTGATGGTGTCCCCGGCTGTGTGCTCCACGAACTCAACGAGGAATTAAACCCACAGCTAGGACAGCTGTTTAATCATAGTCTTACCTCTGGATATGTACCCAGGAGTGGCGCACTGCAACTGTGGTCCCACTTCACAAAGGCGGTGCCTCCACAGACCCTGGAAATTACCGGCCCATTAGCTTGACAAGCCTTATCTGCAAAGCCATGGAGAGGATCATAATGGACCTCATAAATAAAGACATAGGGAATTTGCAGACTTTGGATCCATCCCAGTTTGGCTTTGTCAAAGGCAGATCATGCCTTCTAAACTTGGTTGACTTTTGAAACAGTCACCAAAGCCATTGATGAGGAAAGGCAGTCCATACAGCCTACCTCGATCTGGCGAAGGCCTTGATACAATACCCCACTCGGGTATCATTGAAAAACTCATCAGCTTAAATGTTAACCCATACATCACAAGATGGGTTGCAAACTGGCTGAGTGACAGAACCCACAGGGTCAGAGTTGCTGGCGCCATGTCAGACTCAAAGCCTGTCACAAGTGGTGTACCACAGGGCTCAGTCCTGGGCCCACTCTTGTTTGGCATCTACTTTTCTGAAGTACAAGCAAACACAGGAGGGTTATGGCTGACAAAGTTTGCAGATGACTGCAAACTGGGCCATAGTAGAAAACACATCTGACACAGATATCCTTCAGAAGGGTCTCACAGAAACGGATAACTGGTGCCAGAGCCATGGCCTAAAGTTAAATGCCAAAAATGCATAGTCATACCCTTCGGGAAAAACAAGGTTACCCCTAGCTACCAAATAGGTGGCAATCCACTGAGCACAGAAGAAGTTATCAGGGACCTGGGGACCCAGGTTGATAGTAGTCTGTCATTCGACACCCATGTAGCTAAAGTAGTTAGGAAGACCTTCTACATTGCCCACCTTATCATGAAGGGATTCTCATCTAGATCAAGGGAGGTCATAGTCTCCCTATACTCATCACTCATCAGACCAATTATTGAGTACAATGCCCCATTCGGAATGTATCTGACCCGACACTTGCAGCAGCTGGAGAGGCCACAAAAGTTCCTCACCAAAAGGATAAAGGGTCTCAAACATCTGTCCTATGCTGCCCGACTGAAAGAACTCCAGCTCTATTCAGTCGCTTACGCTTGCTCAGAGGTGACCTTTGCCTAACATACAAGGCCATGTCAAACCCAGATTTGATGAATATGCTTCACCTCAAAAAATCTAGATCCGTCAGAGCCACAAGGGCGGGACACTTAAACCTCGACACGGCTATTAATAGGACGTGCTGGAGGGATAGATTCATCACCCAAAGACTCCCTATGCTGTGGAATAAAATCCCGGTATATGTGAGGCAGAGCACCTCGCTGGCCTTGTTCAAGAGAAATCTTGACCAATGGATGGGAGATCGCAGATATACCCCAGGGATTACCTCAGTGTCACTGCTCGACAGAGGCACAGCAAAATAATGGGTATAGTTCCCCATACTAAAGGGGTGGCGTAAGCCACAAAACTATGGGCTAGGCTTGTAAATGCCCTCGGGCAGATAGCCTAGTATGAACCTATGAACCTATGAACCTATGAGTGCAGGTTAAATAAGTGTGTAAAGGAATACTTACAGGCATCAGACGGGGATATGCTGTGAGAAGGCAAGGAACCAGTGGCAAATCTGTCAACCTCCTCTGTTTCCTTCTCTATCAGTGAACATTGAGCAAAGATTTAAAGCAGTCATTCTAACTTTGTTTCATTTCAAGCCAGTATTAAATTCTGCAGTTGTAATATGACATGGATGCTGTAATACAGAGTCATCAGTTTTGGAGCAAGGCTATACAAACATCTCATTGTTTCTTTCCAAATCTGTAAGTTCTACCCAGTTAAACTTGGATTGGTTTAAACTACTGTGTATTGCGAAATCTGTCTTGAAAGGTCACACCTCAAGGTAGCCATGACTATAAAGTGTAAGTAATAGTCAAGGCTTGAATATTAAATGTAGATTAAAGTCTCTAAGTACAACATGCTATTATACCAGGTAATGTAAGCTTACCACACTAAGCCACACTGTATTATAACATGCTGCTAAAATAAAAATATACATTGTGATGTGTTTCTTGCCCTTGTAAAAGAACAGTGCAGGTCTGACTACATAATGGATTTGGATATTCTTTCCAGTGCCAGCCCCGATTAAAAGAAAGGCTTTCTTATCTGCTCCTTCAGCAGCATAAAAAGTATAATTTGCTCTTAACTATTGTGCCACTGCAGTCCAAAATATACAACATATGCAGCTTAACAGACTATTTGTTCAGATTTATACGTTTTAATTGTAAACATTTTTTAAAATGCAATTTTTTTCTACTACTTCTTTAATCCAAAGTTGATTTACTGGTGGTCTCCTTTCATATCTTACAGCCAAAAATGGACTGGTTCTATTCATTAATTCACTTTTGACACTTGAATTCCATTTTGTGCATCCCAGTTAGTGATGGGTATAAGGCAAAGACCCATCAACGGATGGGGTGCCAATCCATCACAGGAGCCACAGATACATATTCACATGTACACCAAAGTTACACCTACAGATGGTTTGGAAGGTTGCCAATTTACCCGTGTAAACATAATTGCAAAGTCCCATGCCTACTCCCCTCCATATAAGCAAGGGCAAAATGTTAATCAACTGTTCCATAGCCAGGACAGATTTTATATCATTCCTTTTGAATGACAGACACATCTGTCTGGTGTCCTTTCCAACAAACTACAATGTACTTTCTCAGTAAGTGAAGCCCACTCTCCTGTCCCTCTTTGGAAAATGGGAACCACCCCTATAATTTGAAATCTAGAGATGCTTTTTTTGCTTTCCATATATCACTGAAAAGGAGTAATAACCATGGCACCCCAACCATATCTAGTGTCTTCATCATCTGACTCTGCAGACTTTCTGCTGTGGAACTGTTTAATCATAGCAGTGATGTCATTAACAGAAATGGATACAGTCTCCCCCATTGCTTCTGGCACTGCTTTCTCAGAACAGTGATGTCATCTACCGAAATGGATACAGTCTCCCCCATCAGGCACTGCTTCCTCAGAGCAGTGATGTCATCTACAGAAATGGATATAGTCTCCCCCATTGTTTCTGGCACTGCTTCCTAAGAGCAGTGATATCATCTACAGAAATGGATACAGTCTCACCCATTGCTTCTGGCATTGCAGCAGTGATGTCATCTACAGAAATGGATACAGTCTCACCCATTGCTTCTGGCATTGCAGCAGTGATGTCATCTACATAAATGGATACAGTCTCACCCATTGCTTCTGGCATTGCAGCAGTGACGTCATCTACAGAAATGGATACAGTCTCACCCATTGCTTCTGGCATTGCAGCAGGTGATGTCATCTACAGAAATGGATACAGTCTCACCCATTGCTTCTGGCATTGCAGCAGTGATGTCATCTACAGAAATGGATACAGTTTCCCCCATTGCTTCTGGCACTGCTTTCTCAGAACAGTGATATCATCTACAGAAATGGATACAGTCTCCCCCATCAGGCACTGCTTCCTCAGAGCAGTGATGTTATCTATAGAAATGGATACAGTCTCACCCATTGCTTCTGGCATTGCAGCAGTGATGTCATCTACAGAAATGGATACAGTCTCACCCATTGCTTCTGGCATTGCAGCAGTGATGTCATCTACAGAAATGGATACAGTCTCACCCATTGCTTCTGGCATTGCAGCAGTGATGTCATCTACAGAAATGGATACAGTCTCACTCATTGCTTCTGGCATTGCAGCAGTGATGTCATCTACAGAAATGGATACAGTCTCACCCATTGCTTCTGGCACTGCTTCCTCAGAGAATGGCGTGTCAATGAGGTTTTTTGAAGGTGTTGTTCTTGAGTGAAGGTGGAGGGGACTGGGAGATTCACTGGTATTTAGGGGTAGCAGATTGCAGGCATTGTACTGGATTGTGATGGTGAAGCATGTGCTGAGTTCTAGGATGGAGCTCTCAATTTACCAATGAACCTGAGTCTCCATTTTTACGTATTATCATAAGCTTTGGTTAATGTCTGAAATGATGAGATCACAGCTACAAGCAGCAGAAATGAGGTTCCTTCATAGGGTTACCAGGCTCACTCTCCATGACACAGTGAGGGGTTCATCAATCCATGTAGATCTCAGAGTAGAACCATGGCTCTTCATGACTGATTTGGGACAGTTAATATGGTTTGGGTCACTAGAGAGTATATCACCTTTATATCTCTCATGGGAGGCATACCAGAAATAGCCCCCTTGGAGGAGAACTCAGGGCAGACACAGGATGCACTGGAGGAATGATACTTTTCAGCTGGACTGGAAATACCTTGGCATCCCTTAGCAGGAGCTCTAGGCCATTGCTTGGAATAGAAAAGTCTGTTCTGTCCTGTTCAGCATGCTGTCACAGTGACCTTCACCAGAACAGCCAGTTCATAAAATGGATACATGTCAAAGGGAATAATCATATGAGGGCATAGCTGTAGCAAGAGAATTTGGTGCTATGTGCAGTTCACGTGTTTGGCACTACACCTTCCTAAAGCAATATATCAGGTGATCCAAAGACTAAGAAACAGTATGAAAAACTCAGGAAGACAAACTATTGAGATGAACCAAAAAAATGAGGTACCCCATTTTTTTTCTGTACAGACTGTAGGTGATATCCTTTCTGGAGTGATATATATTGCCAATGACAGCCACCGATTCTACTCCTTCATTTTATAATGTGATGGAATGTAAGCATATAGTATCTACGTTAATAAGGTAATCAGACTGGTTATCACAGTTTTAATGTTGCATCTTAGGCACTTGCTCTTTGTTGTAAAGCAATATTTTGGATTCTTTACTTGTGATTTGAACACAGCTTATTCTGTAGAGCTTTTTCATTTTTGTTTTCTGGCATTCTATTTTGAGAATACTTAACAATGGGCATCCTTTTAAAGCTACTTACTTCATTTATCTCCACTGTACTTACATTGTTTAGCCAAGCAGATTACTACTGCAGCGAGTGAACAAAACTGTTATTTTAACCTACTTTTATGTATTTAAAGATTAATGAAAAGCCCTTAGAAATGTTATCATCAATACAAGAGTACTCATGAGATATTTAGAAATGACTTTTTTGGTCCCTGGTATGCCTCCAGCTGGATATTATCTGCTCACTGTTGCTCCTATGTTCCTAATTCTTTGTCCCCAGTATTACCCTAAAGGGTTGTTTGAAGGGTTGAGAGCACCTCAGTTGTTGAAGGGTTGGGGAGGGAACTGGAAACTCAGTACAGCGATAGCAGCCTGTAGTGTCATATACAAAGGCATGTATGCCTGGGCATTTACTTAAGCCCTACCCCCCCCCCTCGTGTGGTGTCATTACATTGTGAGGCTGGATGAGCACTGAAGAGTGGTTTGTTACATAGGCTCATAGGTGATCACTAGGCTAACAACCCCAGGGTGCCTTTTTAAACCTAGCCATGCCTTCCAAATGTATCTGACATGTTCTGATACCCTAGAGTTATTTTAACGGGTATATGTAGGCTTGGACATGGGTGGTCATGCATTTACAGGCTGCGTCTGTCTAATAGAGACATAAGTGATGGACTAGGGATACATTTCTGAATCCCCATTCACAGGTCTAAGTTATACTTGAATTGGGTTAGGGAAGAACTCTGCTTCATATGGATATAAAGCCTGTGCCAGAGTAGGGGTAGTCTCTGAAACACATATCTGTCTCCCCAGCATGTCCTATTTACACTGCAGATGGCATTTAGGTCCATAAATCATGTACATTTGATGGTATTAAGTATGTGCAACAGGTCTATCAGAGTGGGATCAGGGGATGCTTTTGTAGGTTTGGCATAGATTGTATGTGAAGAAACTCTGTGGATACTCCAGTTGTTGCATATGTCTGGTGAGGTACATACCCAAAGGGGGTGTTATACTCAGTGAATGGTCTGAAAAGGGACAAGTACAGATGAACAATGACATCCATGGACTTAGATGCCATACTCTTGTATATAAGTTGTGCAACATAGAATGATTTCCTTACTACCATAGATGGTCAAAGGCTAGATTACTGTTTACCCAAATCCCTGGCCAATGTGTTTACTCTTATGGGTCCATTATTAGTGCAGTAGTTTCCAGGTGTATGTGCCTTCCTAAAGGATAGTGTTATATACTTCTTGGCATTGTTTTATTTTGTGGCTCTGGCACAAGTTATTAGTTTGTGGCATGCCTTGTTGGAGGGTATTTGTGTCTTTGGGGGATTTTGTGACTGTACCCAGTTTGCAATCCTCTGCAAACTTGGTCTGGAAGTGGCCCATGATGTTGTCATGACTTTAGAGAGGAAGAGGCCAAAAACGAGCAGCCCCAGTATTCAGCCTTGCTTCGTTGTGGAGGTAGACTCCTTAGCCTAACTTCTTGAGTCATATCTGTGAAATAGTGACATACAGGTTTATGCCTAATTTCTTGAGTTTGTCTGCAATGCCTGAGTGGGATATTGTGTTGAATGTTTTGACCAGGTCAAGGTAGGAAGTATGAACTATTTTGCCCTTGTCCATTGCTTTTGATGACTTTCTCAAAGAAGTCCACCAGGATGAATGGGCATGTCATGTCCTTGACGAAACCAAACTGGGCAGGATTAGTTGTCTGAAGGTTTATTATGACATTGTTGACAAATTCCATGATAATTCTTTCCATGCCTTTGCATATGAAACTAGTCAGACTTATGGATCAGTAGTTACCCTGGTCTGTAGATGATTCACCCTTGTGCAGAGGGATGACTGTTACAGTCCTCCACTTGGCTCAAAGCCTGTCTGGAGGCTATGTTTAAATATTAATTCTAGAGGTCCTGATAGGTTGTATTTTATGGTATTAAGGAGGCATCCTACAATATTATTGGGGCTCATTGCTGCAGCGTTCTTGTCCTCGGAGAGTGCACTGATGACCTGTTGACTAGAGAGTAATGGTTAAGGGTAGTTCCTGAAGGGTGTTGGGGTGGAAAAATCGGAGCTACATTTTTTTGCCAAATTGCTATATATTTCAGCTCAGTATAGCTGGCTCCATTTACAATTAGTCTGGCATATTAGGTAAACAGCAAAACACCACCAATTCACAAACCATAAAAACTTGTTAAAATCAAAAACGTGAATGAAGACCCACAAAAGACTGCTAACACTGATGTTAAAGTTAAGCGCTGTCTTTCATTTAATGTGAATGAACTTCTTCAGAACAAACATTTTCAATTACCCATTTAAAAACAAATGAAAAATTATTCATCCAATCACATCCAGTGCCTTAAATTAGTAATAGTTTTCCAATAAATGATGACATGAATGAAAAGTCATATGTATACACATTTAAAACAATATGTACATATATATATATATATATATATATATATATATATATATATATATATATATATATATATTATGATGTTTTTTACTTGAATATGTCATTTTTCTTCTAATAAAAGTTAATTTTAATAATACAATCTATTATTTAAAAGGCACTTCACATGTAAAGTGCCATTCAACCCAGGAATTTGATCAGCTTTTAAAAATAGTTGCCATTTTAACTCTTTAATCTCAAGAGTATTATTGTATTTAGTTACATAAGGTAACAAATCAATAAAATCCAAGACAAAAAATGTAAATTTCTTAAAATTAAGACATTCCATAGCAAGTTTGGCTAAAGTGTTATTGACATTATTTCTAATAGCCGAACGATGTTCATAAATTCTTTTGTAAAGTGCTCTAACTGTTTTTCCTACATAAAAATTGTGACAGGTGGAACAAGTTGCAAGATAAACTATTTCACAGCTCTTACAATTAAATCTAGCTTTACTAGTCACCATTTTCTGAATGTGAGGAAAAAATATATTTTTTTGAAGAATCTATGAACCTGGATTGTTTGCAGTCATAACAAGGATAGGTGCCCACAGGCCCTCTAACACTTTTGTGCTCACCAATTTCTAAAATAGATTTGACACTAACTACTTTCTTATAAATAAAATTGGGGTGGTCACCTATAACCCTGACTAAATCACTGTTACCTAGAATCACTTTCCAATTGTTGTAAATAACTTGTTTGACCCTATAGGAATCTAAGCTGATGGGAACAGGGAAGGCACAGTCCATCTTTTTATCCATATTAACATTGTTTTTAGGAGTAAACCCACTGATTAAGTTAGGTGGGAACTTGTCCATTCTGACCAACAGAATTTCTTCCAAGATACTTTTTAATGTTTCATATGGGTGCCCCCTCTGAACAAACATTAAAATTAATTTGTTTGCTTCACATATAAATTTATCATGTTCAGAAATTATCCTGCTGAGACGTATAACTTGCCCTCGGACTAAATTTAACTTCATAAACATCGGATGTCCATACTGGTGAATTTCTTTTCTTTGACATCCATGGTGAGGTCTAAATCCAGGAAGCGCACATTCATGCCTACTTCACTTACCACAAATTTAAGTCCGAGCATGTGTTCATTGATGTCTTCCAAAAATGAATATAATTCTTCAGCAGGGCCATTCCAAATGAGCACCAAATCATCAATAAATCTCCTGTATAGGGAGACATGTTTAAAGCTTTCTAGTTTGGTCAGAAAGGACAACTCCCATTGACTTAGTACTAAATTAGCAAAAGCGGGTGCTACTTTGGCACCCATGGCTACCCCACAAGTTTGATGGTAAATCTTACCGTCAAACAAAAACAAATTATTCCCTAGAACCAAATCCAGTAATAGACAGATGGACTGGACCATGACATCACCATAAGTAGTGTGTTCTATCAAAAAACTCTTAATAGCTTCCACTCCCATTTTTTGACCTATAGAAGTGTATAAGGAAACAACATCAACTGTTACTAGTAATGTTTCCATACCTTTAAATGAATAGTTTTTCAATAGATCTAGAAATTGCCAGGAGTCTTTCAAAAAATAGGGAGTCCTGACAACCAAAGGATTTAATAAATAGTCTAAATAATGAAGAAATGGTAACAGTTTTACTTTTCTTTGCAGAAACAATAGGCCTAAAGGGTGGATGGGTGGAATTTCTATGAATTTTTGGAATTCCAAACAGCACTCCCAGCATAGGCTCTTCAGTATACAGGAACTCATAAGTGACCAAATTGATATAACTTTTATTTAATAATTCCGATAACTGGCTATCTATGTCCAAAAATTTTTTTCAAACCATATCCTTACTAACCATTTGGTAATTCTGTCACTTTAAAGCTTCTTTATGCAAGACTGATAGTCTATTGCTTTCATAATAACTAATCCATTCCCTGTATCGGCTTTCATAAATTGATACTGTTTACTTTTTCTCAAATTGACTAAGCCTTCCATCTCTCTCCTGTCCCAGTAAGTTCTTTTCTTTATGTTCCTGTTATTACTGTCTCTTGTAAATGTTTTACAGTTGTTACAAACTTCCTTAAGATCTTTATCACACAGTTCATTAAACATATTTAATGAGGCATCAATTTTGGATTGATGTTACTGGGTTTCTTACAACCTCCATTGTCCCTTTGTTCAACCACTTCAAATGCATAACTTAAATCTAATTTCCTGACATATAACTTTAAGTCTAGTGTAGTGTCAGTTAATGGTGCCTTGACTGGGGGAACAAAAGAAAAACCTTTTTCTAACACTTTTTGTTGAACATCACTAAGCACTAAATCACTCAAATTATAAATCTTACATAAGGAAATTACCTCTTCCAGTATTTCCCTTTCTTTTTGGTCCCCACATTCCCCTTCCCTTTCACCTTCCCTCCATTGTTGTTTATCTCTGGTGACTTTAAGGAAAAAGGATTGTTGGGGCCCTGGGCTTTATTTATATTGGTGCTAATACCTTCTCCTGCATCACTCACAACACTGGTGTTGATAGCTTCTTCAATATTTTTATTATTGCCGTTACCAACATTGTTGCTAGTAACTGCCTTTTGTTCGTTGTTTATGTCAGATACACCCTTCTTAGTATTTAATAAAAAAGCTGTGTTATTGGCATAAGCCAAAGAATCTCTTGCTAATTTGTTCTGTTTTCTACTGGTTTAACTAGCCACGTGTGTCTCTGCAATTTAGGTTCAATATCATCATACAAAGCTTTATACGAACAAAAATTAGCATCACTGACAATACAATTGTTTACATCTCTAATTTCTGATTTTAACAGTTCAATTTGACTAAAAGTGTTTAACCAGCAGTTTTAAAGCTTATATTCCTGCATTGTTGTATAAACTTACTAGTTCAGCAAATATAGAGTCTGTTTGCTTAAAGCCGTTCGGAAACCGATAACATCTGAGACCAAATGGCACTTGCATCCTCTCTATACATGTTTGTAAATAAAAGCTGTCAAATTCTAATGACCATAATTTCAATAGCTGTTTTCTAAATGATAAATGTTTAACTTAGATTTAGATACCCTTCCATATATTTGTTAGTGTCCATGAACATTAAATTGTTGTTATTAACATTTCCAAAACAAGCAAACGGATTCACTAGGTTTCTGTTCAAGAAAGAATCACCGTAATCCAATACATTTGCTGCAATAACAGTAGTTACTACCAGAACTGTCAGTGGAAGCTTTCCAGTTATTCGCATTTTGTCTTGAACTAACTGCTATAGACTGAGATGAGGCAGAAAAAGTACTTAATCTGTCCAGAATCAGTTGTGCTTTCTGGATAACATCAGTCAGGGTACTAGCAACCAAACTGGCATCTTCCATGAGACTATAAGTGCTGACATTCAAATTACTGTCTGTTTCACGTAAAGGAGATACTGCAGAGTTTGAAGACATGACCAGTCCACCGTTTCCAGTGATATCAGCCATAAGGAATCCAAGGTGAAAAGATCAAACCAGGTAAACAGCAAAACACCACCAATTCACGAACCATAAAAACTTGTTAATCAAAAATGTGAAGTCGGACCCACGTGTACATATATGTGTTTTCATTTATGTCATAATTTATTGGAAAACTATTACTAAATTAAGGCACTGGATGTGATTGGATAAATAATTTATTCATTTGCATTTAAATGGGTAATTGAAAATGTCTCTTTGTTCTGAAGAAGTTCGTTCACGTTAAATGAAAAAGGTGCTTAACTTTAACATCAGTGTTGCAGTCTTTTGTGGGTCCGAGTTCACGTTTTTGATTTTAACTCGTCTGGCATATTATTGAGCTCTTTAAGGATGAGAACATACTGTAGCTGAAGAATGCCTTGTAATTGTCCTTGGTCTGGAAGACTATTTTTGCCTCAAGTTTGGTTTTAGTAGACATAAATAGTCCCCTGAGTTGCTTGGTTATATTGATGAGGGAGTTTTTACATTGTTGGGCACTGTACTTCCTAATTTTTGCCATGATTTTCTTCCTTTTGTTGTATAAGTTACTGATATTGGGATTCCACCAGGGTAGCTTGTTTTTTGAGTTTGTGCTTATTCCTGGTAGGTACAGCTGTCTCTATGTAGCCATTAAGATGATTGTGCAGGGTTTCTGTGAACAATTCTGCATTGTTCTCAGTGTTTGGGGGATCTGAAATTTTTCTAGGGCATAATTTAACAGTAGGAAGTTTGCCTTAGAATAATTCTTAAAAGTTTCAGGGTTAGTTGGGATATCAAGCATACTTCTCAACTTCTTAAAGCAAGACATCTGGACAAAGTCACAAATAATGGGAGGATAAAGGCCCCAAAATAGGGACACTTTTTAAATATTGATCTCACATGCTTAGAAAGTTGATAGACTAACACATTTTGAATTTTTCAGAAGATGAATGCAACCACACTGCTGAGTGGATCTCCCATCAAACGAAATAAAAATGTAGAATATGGAAATGGAAGATCTAGCCACGATGAAGTTCAGTAAAAAATCTCGAACACCAAATAAAATCAAGAGCAAGTTTAATGGTATACAAAAGTGGAGATGAGCACTTTCGCGTAGTGTAACCTACGCTTCATCAGATAACTTTAAACCAAATACATTGTACTTAAATACATATATGCGCGGGAAAACACTTCAGTGCGTATTTCAATATAACAATTAACAATTAAAATAGATGATGTAGACAGCTGGAATCCATTACTATGCATATATACATCGCTTTAAAGGGCAATGCTACCAATTTAAAATACATACAAGTAAATAGCAGCAGCATAAACAAACTGTCAGAAATACAACTCTAAATAGACATATATATTACTATAGATTACATAAATTATATATTTATCAATATACTTATTAAGCTGTGGCACATGAATCATATATATGGATATTATAAAATTATATATCACTAAATTCATGTGCTGATGTTTCAACATGTAATGAACAATTTTGTGAGTCATGCAATGGTGCCAATATTTCAATGATCTAGTAGCTGTAACTGCATTAATATATAATTTCATAACAAATATGTATATAACGAAAAAACAATAATAAAAACTAAATATATATATATATATATGAATATTGAAAAATATACGTAAAACACTATGAGACTGTCTAAGGAAAATATATGTAAACTATACTTATACAAAGAATAACTATTAACTTCTACTGTCAAGGACCGGTTTAATGGACAGATGATTATTTATACCTGGAGATAAATGTGCACTGAGTCTTAAGATCCACTTTAATTCAACTAAAGCCAATTCATTGTCTGAATCTCCGCCCCTTTGATTTTGCCGCACCACCTGTAAAACTCTAAAGCAAAACCTATGGGAGGGATATTCGAGCGTATGTTTCGCTAGTGCATTAGCTTCATTACCTTTACGAATGTCGTAAAGGTGGTTGTAAATTCAAATTAAATTCTGTGCAATGATCATTGTAATATGAATGTTCCTGATACCTCAATATCATTGGCCTATGGTACTTTTGCATGCAACCAATGCAATAGATGTAGCTACATTACTAGCAGTCAAATTTATAAACATCCTAGCATTGATTTTATTTTTATTCCTAAATTTTATGCAAACTGTAACACACGTAACCTTATTTATCTTGCCAACTGCATGGCTTGTCAAGCCTTCTATGTGGGCTTGACAAAAAGAAGATTACAGGACAGAATTTACAACCACCTTTACGACATTCGTAAAGGTAATGAAGCTAATGCACTAGCGAAACATACGCTCGAATATCCCTCCCATAGGTTTTGCTTTAGAGTTCTACAGGTGGTGCGGCAAAATCAAAGGGGTGGAGATTCAGACAATGAATTGGCTTTAGTTGAATTAAAGTGGATCTTAAGACTCAGTGCACATTTATCTCCAGGTATAAATAATCATCTGTCCATTAAACCGGTCCTTGACACTAGAAGTTAATAGTTATTCTTTGTATAAGTATAGTTTACATATATTTTCCTTAGACAGTCTCATAGTGTTTTATGTATATTTTTCAATATTCATATATATATATATATATATATATATATATATATATTTAGTTTTTATTATTGTTTTTTCGTTATATACATATTTGTTATGAAATTATATATTAGTGCAGTTACAGCTACTAGATCATTGAAATATTGGCACCATTGCATGACTCACAAAATTGTTCATTACATGTTGAAACATCAGCACATGAATTTAGTGATATATCATTTTATAATATCCATATATATGATTCATGTGCCACAGCTTAATAAGTATATTGATAAATATATAATTTATGTAATCTATAGTAATATATATGTCTATTTAGAGTTGTATTTATGACAGTTTGTTTATGCTGCTGCTATTTACTTGTATGTATTTTAAACTGGTAGCATTGCCCTTTAAAGTGATGTATATATGCATAGTAATGGATTCCAGCTGTCTACATCATCTATTTTAATTGTTAATTGTTATATTGAAATACGCACTGAAGTATTTTCCCGTGCATATATGTATTTAAGTACAATGTATTTGGTTTAAAGTTATCTGATGAAGCGTAGGTTACACTACGTGAAAGCGTTCATCTCCACTTTTGTATACCATTAAACTTGCTCTTGATTTTATTTGGTGTTCGAGATTTTTTACTGAACTTCATCGTGGCTAGATCGTCCATTACCATTTTCTACATTTTGAATTTTCTGAAGGATATTAAGTCTGAAACTCAAATGTCTGTCATTATTTTCTGAATTCAGACCTCGGTGATTTGACAGAAAAGTCATAATTTTATGAGAAAGAGGCCAAAAGCATGAGGCGAATATCTGAACATTCTGCGGAAATCTGGACAGTTAACAAGTATGATCCCAAGTTTTTATTTTTTTTTTCAAAGGAGGCAGCTTTATGGTCTGACCTGACCAGTGAAGACATTGTATTGGGATTTGCAAAGTTCTCCAATGTTTATGAGGACCAGGTCAAGGACATTAGTGCCTCAAGTGGATATATGAACTAGCTGGTTCAGGATGTTTACATTTACAAAGTCCAGGAATCTGTGGGCTTGCATGTTTAAGGCTGTGCATGTGATTCCCAGCTTATAGTGGGGTATTTAAGGTCTCCCACAAATATAGTGTTATGTTGAATGGGGAGTGCTTCCATAAGTTTATGTATGTGTTATAGGTCTCTTGGGTCAATGAGGGGGACCTATAACTTTTAAGGATATGGTATGTGACTTTGCCTATGGTAATTTGAATGTGGAAAAGCTCAAGCACATCATACTGTTTGACCAGCCTTGAGGTGCCCAAACTGAGTTTGAGGCCAGCTCCACCTCAATGACCATTCCCCATGCCATTTCCAACAATCACTCCAAGCACTGGACTCCACCAGAGTTTAATGTGTGATCTGCCTATAGTATCGCAGTCCCTCCCCACAGGATAGGCATGCCCATCTCCCATTCTGCCAATGTCAGTAATTCATCCAGGTTCACCTGGGCAATAATTAGGGCTTTATCCCTCTATGCCACTACAGCAGCTTTGAGATACATATGTAGAAATTCTGAAGAAAGGATGCTGTGTATTTAGTCTTAAAGACAACATCTAATCAGCATGCACTCCAACAGGGAATTCATATTTGACATAAACTACAGTAGGTGATAGGATAACAACAGCACATAGTTCATATGACAGGACTGGTAATTATATTCATTAAGCCTTGGAACTAGATTCTTCAGTAGCAGTCTATTGCTCCATCCCTTTACTACTGAAAAGAAAACACAGTAAAATGACCAATGACTTAAAAACAGCTATACAATGTCAAACATAAATCACACACTCTAAAGAACTTTAACACAAAGAATGAAAGTCATAAGATGCTAACAGACATCATCCAGTAGTCATGGGTTTAGTTCCCTCAGTTTCCATTTGCCTATGGTGTGACTCAGACAAGTTACTTAATCAGATAGTGCTTCCCGGAAAACCATTAAAAGAAACAGTTGTGCCTGATTTGTTTTAACAAATCTAACTTAAAATTTATAAAAGGACTTGAACTTTTATATACATGCATACACAGAAGCACATGCAGTTAGTTTCCCCTACAAGTGCTAAATGGCCATTTAATATGGTTATTACTGCCCAAACATAGCTGGTCAAAGTTACTTTTGACATAGATCATACTGTTGAGATGTAGACATTGCAGGATACCTGTTAGTGTGAGACCACAGTGCACTGTATTGGGGAGTTTCTCCTTTTTCCAGTGACGTGTAGCCATATAGTATAATTTATTTATTTATTTATTTGAAGTTTGATGACTGGGAATGTCCGATTGAGCAGAAGCCCTTTTTCAATGGTTAATGATATGTAACCATGGAGCTTGTGTATATAAGGGGTGTGGGGGATTGCCACCCACTGGTTAAAAGGTGGTTTACCTCTCTAAAAAGAATGTATTTTGATGGATCTGGGCAGTTTACAGGTGACTGAAGCTTTTAATCAGTTGCTTTTAAACAATCGTTTCAATCATTCAAAGGTGAAGCCATACATGTCTGTGTGAGCACACAAAATGGTTTTCACAAATTGCATCTACTGAGATGCAAATGCTTCTTTGCAACATTACACAAATAAAATATTTAAACATTAACAAAAATATATATTTACATTCTACCAGCTAGAACAGAATACTTATTTTGCAATCTATTATCAGTTCCTCTGTTCATACTGCTTAAAATAGTAAAATATCCCCATTTGCAGCAGCTGTGATTGCCAGGATGAGCCATGGCATTATTAATTACAGTTTTTAGAATAGTTAAGCAGTTCAGAAAGGTTAAATATGATGTAGAAATAATTAAGTGATGATGAAGAGCAGTTCTGTTTTAATTCTGACTGCAACCACCTCTTCAGAATAGATGGGATTTTATTCACCTCCTGAAAGATGTGACAAGTCACATTCTCATAGTCGAGAAGGTAAGTTCCGCAGGACAAATATATGGCAGATGAAAAATATGTAGAACTAAATGTGTTATTGCTGGATCAGGATGCAGTAATTCTCCTAATTCTGTACTACCCCACCTATGCAAATATATCATATTCCAATGGTATAGTGTAACATTCATAGCCATGACTATTAAGAACATGGTTGTAACAGAAGTATTTTGTTTTCTGTAATTAACTGGTTCTTCAGACTTATGTGCCTGGGAATGCTAATGCAAGCACCACAATTAATATAAGCTGAAATATGCACCCATTACACATAAAAACTGGAAAAAAAAAATAACACCTTACATGAAAATGCATACAAAACAAATGGATAACTACAACATGGAAAATTTGTGATAAAATTAATTTCTTAACTGCCTGTTCTAGATGTGCATGAACTTAGTGTCAAAATGAAAAGCTCAATCAGAGTACACTTGTTGGAAAAATAGGAGTTTTAAATATACAAATGATTAATTAGATTTATAGAATTATACTTTGTGATGAAAATAAACATGCTGTTAAAAACACTGGGGGATTACTCATAGTGCAGATAAGTTCATAAAGTGGAAAGCCCATTCACAAGATACTGCAGTTCAGACAAAAAGAGTCATTGAACACACAAAACAAGGAAGCAGGGAATCACTCTGCCATGTAAATTGTCCAAGCAAAGGATTTAGAACAAAACATGAGGAGAGAGTCATTGGTACTGCATGGGGAAAAATAGTTTCCTGAGGATAGTACATGATTTAAGTGCGACAGCAGTTACTGAGTTGCTCCATACAGAGTAACTCTGTACAGAAAAAAAAAATGCTGTTATCCTGCTAACCCTGTTTTGAAGAACTGGAGAATTTAGAAGGGTGGAACAAGATCACAGGATAAAACCTAGCAGTTCAAAATGAGAGCAGAGATGGATAGTACCTCATTATTTCTTTGCATCCTACACCCTCACACAGCAACTTAGGCAGTCCCCAAGGGCCCCACTAGCTGGGGGGGGGGGCTCACTGGCCAGGGGGGCTACTAAAACATTTACTTTTTAATTTAAAATAAAAAAAAAAGTACAAGTCTTCTTTAAGGGGGTTTGTCTTTAAGAAAATACCGTATGTGTGCAATGTTTACATCTCTTCTTGCATCCACACACACCTGCTGGTACTTGGTTCTTCTATTCCATATCTGCGCACAGAATTTAAACACATGACCATTCCTGCTTCTTCTAAGGAATGCTATAAGAAGCACAATCGTGAAGGTGTTCAGCTGGTGTGTGTGTGTGTGTGTGTGTGTGTGTGTGTGTGTGTGTGTGTGTGTGTGTGTGTGTGTGTGTGAAATGCCCTAGTTAGGGCTGTCAGGTTAATTAATTTAACCAGGCTTAAACCCTGTACCTTAGTTACAGCAGACAAGAGGTTGAATCCTCTACATCAACTACCAGACTCTGAGTTTCAGTACATTTTCAAAGAATTGTGAGCTTCGGTAGATTATCATTACCCTGCCTAGGGCCCCATTTGGCCATGATTAGGCTCTGCCCTCACATAGTTTCTCACTACCTATTGTCATATATAAGAGATATTCATTGTATTCTATTCACCACAACAGACAGAAATGAAAAAAAAAATCAAGTTTAATGCTGCTGTAGTGTGTATATTAAATATGACTGAAAAAAAATATTGCATCCTTATGGCCATTTGCAAACAACTGGACTCAGTAGAGAGAACTGTGTGATCAGAAAGAACTATTTAGCCACTAAATACCTAGTAAAATGCTGCAGCTATAATCCTAAATTATTGATTAGGAGGAATAGTGTAAGCTGATGTTATCAGGGTTCATGATGAGTGGTTCCTAATGAAGCCTTGAAGGAGAAGTACTTCATTGAGGACACATTTAAAGATGTTCACCTATTTAATTTATTTACTTTTTAATGACGTATTCTGGTTTCACTGGCCCTAATCTTCTTTTTCAGAGTAAACCCACAGTGCTACTTACATAAAGAAGGGTAAATTTAGCCAGAAAAGAGACAGAAATGCCTATACTTTTTTCAGAACATCCACTTAACCTACCATAAACTCAGGCAGCTTGGGTCTTGGCTTAACAGATCATCTGAAGGATGGCAGTACGTAACCATTCTAGTTTCTTTTTATACAGGTTCTAATTCAGACAGCACATAATTTTCCCCCTTCATGTTGTCTGTATCTTTGCAAAAATGAGTTGTCGAGAAATACACTTATTCCCCTAGAACAAACTTTGCAAACTGAATGCAAACAATTTTTTTTTTATTTGGCTTTTCCCTAAGCATCTCACTAGCCCAATACCCACCCTTGCAACACACTCACACTGCTTGCCTACCTTCAACTTATCTGATATGATTAGCCCCAGGTCCTGTGCCACTTTTATTGATGTGAAAGCCCATGAAATTTATTTTGGGATCCTGCATTGTTACTGGGGAAGAAACTATCCATTGGAGTTAAATTGGTTATGCTTGTGTCTTAAAAAAACACACACTCTATACTCGAGCTCTAGGCATAACCCAGTATTCAGAATTCATTAGTGTTAATATCCATTTTGCAATGCAGTAAGTGCACATATTTTCTTTGAGTTATGAGAGCACAGCCAGCCTAGAAAGTACTCTGTCTTAAAATGCTTTCTGGGCTTCAAAGACACTAATTGCTCATGCACACTGATTATATTACTAGAAGAAAACATTGTCTTAATTGTGTCTTCTTATTAAATCTATGCAATTCCTCTCATATACAGTACATGCAAATCCTAGGATACTCTATGAAGTGTAAGCAAGCAGTACCTTACAGAGTATCCAGAAAGGTTTATTTGGAAAGCTGAATATTAACATTTACACATATGAAGAGGCAAGCTTTTGTTTTCTAAAGACATCTTTTTACTGTACAATTACTAATATAACTATACATGTATCAATGGTTCAGAACAAGAGCTATAGAAACATGTACACCTGCATTTCAAAGCAGATAGGCTCCTAAAACCAGAAATTTAATTTAGTTTTAAAAATATTTTTTTTACGCTAAAGTCGTTTTTTCAGTTTGTTTTTTGGGCTGCCAGTGTTTTGATTTTAGTTTTCTTAGTTTGGTTATGCTAGTTTATTTGGGATTCAGTCTGTTCTTGGTTTAGTTTTAAAAATAATTTGCCTCAGAGAGAAACTTTACAGCACATACTCTTACAGTACAATGGTAGGATGAAAACAGGAAACAAAACGTTTCTAAAATATATTATTTTACAAAAAGAAAATGTATGAATAAATAAAAGAAAGAAATTCTAGGAGCATAGCAGACTATGGATAAAACAAGCAATAAAATCACTAACACTGCTGAAAGGAGGTGGGAGTAGGGAATTAGAAATAAAACTGAAAAAAAATATTCTAATCTATCTAGCTATCTTTCTGTCTGTCTCTATCTCTTTTTCTCTCTCTACCTGTCCATTTGTATATTTATTGCAGTTTGGAATTAAGTGACGTATACATTCCAATAGTTTGGGTAATACTAGTCAAAACTGGATACCCACAGGTATTCTGAGGCATGGCATTCCAGGCAGTGGGCTTCACTGTCTGTAGGCCTAAAGTGTCACATTAAAACAATACGTGAAGTTGTTTTTGAATGTTATTTGTAATATTTATGTTTAACTGTAATATTTTGATATTAAACAGTTGTGTTGCCTCATTTTACAGTAAGCTGCAAATAAATATTTTTTTAAGTAATGCCTCTTAACTTGTGCTCACCTCAGTTGTCAAGAAGAAAACTATTTACACGTTAGCACTGCTTGAGTTTTTTTGGAATTTTAGTTTTTATGTATCATAGGTGGACTGTTAAAATTTAGGGCTGTATCATAGGAAAGGTTTGCAAAATTGTTTTTTTTTTTGTTACACAACAGTACATTTTTTGTATTTTTTCAGGTGAAATGATGAGACACATTTCACAGGACAGCTTTTTACTTTCTTTAAACAGCATAATCAGCTGTTCAATGTCTGATTTAAAGATATGCCTGTGCTGGGGTCAGGAACAGGACAGAGCAACCTTCAACTTTCTTATAACTGGAGCACACTGTGTCTGCACAGGGAACAAATGCAGCTCATAGTTTGCACTCCTTCTACGTTATTTTACAGCGTGATTGGCTGGGTAATATGGACAGAGTTAATCTGACGTACAGGATGAAGTCAGTGAAATGGGGCAAGAGTAATGTGCTGCAGCTTTCTACCACTCTTTATTGTGTTGTGTTGTATGTGTGTGTGTGTGTGTGTGTGTGTGTGTGTGTGTGTGTGTGTGTGTGTGTGTGTGTGTGTGTGTGCATGTGTGTGTGCATGTGTGTGTGTGTGTGCACGCGTGCGTATACACATGTATGCATGCTTGCAGTTTTTTCTCATTGTATATTGCTGCTATAATATACTTTTTAATACTTATACCCTGCATCAGATACGAGTAAGAGTTAAGTCCTTTAAGTCTATTCAGTGACTCAACAGGTAGGAACACTTACACTCAAGGCTATGGGTCTTATTCCTACACTGGATATTTACCTTCTTCTTGTTTATAAATGCATTGGTGACTAATTTAGGAGCAGAGTGATAAAAGGGATTTTTTCACTCTGTTTAAATTAAACTCCTTTACATTACTCACAGAAAGGAAAGCCACTATTCATTAAATAAAAACAGTTTTACCTGCATATTAATATCTTCATGTAATGTTCATTTACTCTTGATGTGAAATAAATAAAAAAAGTTATTTGAAACAAAAAAACAGTTTTTAGTAGTTTCATGATTTGGCTACTTTTGTCTGGCATGACCTCTGCCATTAGTGAATTGGTTGACAGTGAAGTGATATGCAGAGGAGCTGTATATACTTGCGGGGGAGACTAGTGCAGTCCATCTGCAGAAGACTGCGTGCTCTAATGGGGGAAGTACCAAACACTCTGTCAGAAGTTTCATCTAATGGTTTAATTTTCTCTTTCTTTTTACTTTTTTGGATCCAGGCTGCAGCTTTACCTGTTTGCCACAAGGTGACGCTCCTACTGCTCAAACTCTAATCCCAGCACAAACCTGTGCTAGTTGGGAGGAAAGGGAAGATGGGGAGTGTTTCAACACCAGTACTATCCCTGGATTTACAGACTACCAGTGGGGTGGGATATGGAAGACAGAGGTTTCCTGAGTGGAGTAAAGCAGCACCTTCAGTCAGCCCTCTTCCAGATTGGATATTTTTAAGGACTAACTCACTCCATGATAAACTGAGATGGCAACATCAGCTGGGCAACATCACTCAATGGAGAGTGACTGCCAGCATGTATCCTTGCCACAGGGCCCATACAGCAGTCATGCATTCATCCATTCTCTGCTCTTTTACTACCAGCTTGGCATCACACCCTTAAGTTTCCGTCTCTGCTAGAGCTACAGAGAGATGATCAGCACATTCCCACCAACTCGTGACATGCACTCCCATCCTCATTCTCTTGTTACCAAACTCCTGCATCACTTATCAAACTCAGGTCACTTGGGTCATTGTGAGGGCTTTAGCCTTCTATACCACTGGTGAGTTTTTTTTATTGCTGTTACAAAATTCTTTTTCTCTGTCAATTCTCAGGAAACAGGGCACTGATTTTTACTTCTGTAAGTAGTGAGAAGGAGGCAAGTCTTCTTCTCTCTGTGAGACATGGCAAATTATCCTGATGTTCTAATTAATGAGATGAGCGTTACTTGCTCCAGTTAAAATCTTGATTGGTTGGTTACTCTAAGACAAGAAATGGTTCTCTAAACTGGCTGTGTCAGCAGTCACCTACATTTTGTTTGCATGGAGTGTAGAAGACTAGTTATTCAATACTTTTTGTGTTTTCTTCTTCTTACTATTAGTAGCTTATGATTACCCAATCGAGGAATTTCTGTGCTGATCAGAGGTAATAGTAAAGTTAACAAACTAAGCAGATATTGACAGCCTTCTGTTTGGGACTGTCATGCAGTTAAATTTTTGAGAAGACACAAAATCCACAAATCTCTACCATGGTTTGCTGGGGTCTTTGCCCCCAGAAAAATTGACCGAAATTCCCTGTCAGTAATAATTAAATTGGAACCTGGATACCATGGAGTTTCAGGCATTTTGTGGTGCTTTTTAGAACATTTTCTACTGTTTAATCCATGTATGTAATGTACCAAGCAGTCCCTCATAAAAACAGGGCCTTGCTTCCTGTTTCAAAGCTTTTAATGTTTAGCCATTTTAATGCCATATATAGACAGCAAGGAAATGGAGGTCAGATATAAATTACGTGATCCAAATGTAATATGTGTTCATAGTAGGGAGACAATCTTTCGGCTTTTCCTGGTTAGGGGTCACCACAGTGGAACTCCAGTTTGGTAATGATTGGCAATGAATTTTTACGGTGCTGAGTTGCTAGCCCGACACCCAACCTTCAAAGAAGGCACACCCATTCATGCACATACCTACCTGTCTTTAGATGTCACTTGACCATGGGGAGGACATACAGACTACACACAGAAGGTGCTCCAGCCAAGAATCAAACGGGAGAACCTCTGGCTGTGAGGCGGCAATGCTAACTGCTGCATAGGCAGACAATAATAATGTTTATTCTTAACAGATTGACTGTTTCTGCTACTCCTTTATCTTCTCAGACTCAGAAAGTATTAAATCCAATAATGAGTGTTTTCAGAAGAACTGTCCCAAAAATACTGGTTGGTTTTGCCAATTTCCTCTGCTTCAAGTACCACATAACAACAGTACTTAGAAAACCTTCCTATTTAGCACAAGTATTACCTAAAGGCATTATCCAAGTCAGAAAAAATTATTAACCCTCTGGCTACAGTCCTAAATAGACCAGTTATTGAGTACAATGCCCCTTTCAGGATTTACCTTTCTAGACAAATGAAGCGATTAGAAAGTTCCCAGATATTCTTAACCAATGAACTTGGACTAAATTTATTTTTTTTATTTTATTTATTTAACATTTGTTTAACGGGAAAGTCTGACTTGGAACAAAGCCAATTTTCAGCAGAGTGTTGTAACCTGACGAGGATAAACAGGCAACCAGAAGATGACACCAACAGACAAAAGCAGGATGCAACCCAACAAAGTTCAAAAAGCAACGTAAACTCCAAGGATAAAATAAATTACAAATCCATTTATTGTGACAACGAATATTACCTAGGTTTCGTTCAAAACAAACTTCTTCAGACAAATACCCTAAGTGAAACACCTTCCTTAAATACAATGCTTTGCGCTAACCTACATCAAATTGCCAACAATTAACCACATTCATTTTCCAATTAAAACAAATTACATTAAAGGAATATATGTAAAAAATATATATAATATATGTATATATGTATACAAAATGAACTTCTCTCCTTTTACTATTTACATATAAAACGTCATGACACACTGTTAAAAACAAATTGAAATACTAATGGTGTGTATCGCTAAACACCTGTTTATAATGCACAATGTAATAAGATGAAATAACCACCTACAAATGACGTGATGTAAATATGAATTGAAATTTTTACACTACAATATTATGGATAACTGTGAATATATATAATCTAACCTACCAATTAAATAACATACAAAGTTAACATGATTAAATTCCTATGCATGAATTTATAGTAATGAATGTGATCATTGAAAAATGAAGAATGAAGAATGAATAATAAATGATGAAAATAAAAAATAAAAAATGAAAATATGTATATATGAGAAATGAAAAATGTATATGTGAAAAAAGGTAATGAGTGGGGAAAAACTGATGAAATTAAAAATCAAAATTAATAATGATAATAAAAATGGTGAAATAACAATAAAGAGTGCACCATGTAAGCCAAACCGAATAAAACTCCAAAATCTTCAGGTAAAACCAAAAGTCCACGCTTTATTGAACAATAGATGAACAGACTGCAGTGGTATAAGCGCTTTCGCGTTGCTTCTCAACGCTTCATCAGATATAAATGCAGTATAAAACCCCCCTCCCTTTATACAAAAAACAGGTAGTGACATCACAACATTCAATAAAACAATTAAAAGCTTAATTAATGTTAATGCTTTAAGGACCTGGAAGTTAAGAAAGGCTTAATAGATAACTTCTCATTAAGCCCAAACCTATGGGCTTGTAACCTCATTATCCAGTGGCTCACCCTTTCCTCAATCCTATTTTTTATGTTGCCTAGCCTCTTCCCTGTGTTAACCAGTTCTAACACTTGAAAACTGAAACCATGTGTATTACCTAGCTCTGATATATGTTTCAAGTGCATTGACAATATTGCACTTGCTAATTGCATAAACATGCTCTCTGATGCGCTCTGTAATGACCTTGTGGTCATCCCCACATAAAACATCGTGCAAGCTTTGCGTTGCTACATATACTAGACACAAAGACTTACAAGTGGCATGTTGTCTAAATAAGTACCTCTTGTTAGTTATAGGATGAGTAAAAGTGTCAGTAGTAGATACATACTTACATTGATTGCACATATGGCATGGAAAGGTGCCTATTCTATTGCTCTGAGGCATCAGAGTGACAGCGATCATAACATAACAGCCTGTTCAATGAAGGCATGTTCCTATATGCCACCCTAGGTCTTACGTCAACTAAAGAACTAATCGTGTCATCTGCCATTAAAATACTCCAATGCTTCTTGAATACATTCAGGATGCTATTATTTCTATTGGTGAAGGGAATAATGATCCTATTATGGTTATCATTAGTCCTCCTATTGACAGAGTGAGAACGTCTATGTGTTCTATTGATCAAAGGTGCTCCATCAGATAATCTATGTGAGTCACCTAAATAAATGGCTTCGGATACATGTCTCATGTTGTAACCTCTAGATAAAAAGTTCCTAGTAAGTGTCTGTTTGTGTTCATTATAAGCTGTCGTCTGAGATGTTAGTTTGGAGATCCTGACCACTTGATTGGTAATAATGTTGTTGTATATGTGCCGAGGATGCATACTCTCACGATGTAACAGGTTGTTTCTCCAACATTCCTTCCTATAAAGTTCAGTATCAAAGCCCTGATGGGTATTGATTATTCTAACATCCAAAAAATCAATGGTGTTTAAAGAATAAGTACATTCAAAACTAAGGAAATCTGTGGTACTATTGAGGTATGCTACGAAACTCAAAAGGCTTTTTAAATGTAAAATGGTTACTGTTAGTTCCTGTCCCTTCCTGCCCATAAAGCATCTTATTATCTGATGGAGCACCTTTGATCAATAGAACACATAGACGTTCTCACTCTGTCAATAGGAGGACTAATGATAACCATAATAGGATCATTATTCCCTTCACCAATAGAAATAATAGCATCCTGAATGTATTCAAGAAGCATTGGAGTATTTTAATGGCAGATGACACGATTAGTTCTTTAGTTGACGTAAGACCTAGGGTGGCATATAGGAACATGCCTTCATTGAACAGGCTGTTATGTTATGATCGCTGTCACTCTGATGCGTCTCAGAGCAATAGAATAGGCACCTTTCCATGCCATATGTGCAATCAATGTAAGTATGTATCTACTACTGACACTTTTACTCATCCTATAACTAACAAGAGGTACTTATTTAGACAACTTGCCACTTGTAAGTCTTTGTGTCTAGTATATGTAGCAACGTGCAAAGCTTGCACGATGTTTTATGTGGGGATGACCACAAGGTCATTACGAGAGCGCATCAGAGAGCATGTTTATGCAATTAGCAAGTGCAATATTGTCAATGCACTTGTGAAACATATATCAGAGCTAGGTAATACACATGGTTTCAGTTTTCAAGTGTTAGAACTGGTTAACACAGGGAAGAGGCTAGGCAACATAAAAAATAGGATTGAGGAAAGGGAGAGCCACTGGATAATGAGGTTACAAGCCCATAGGTTTGGGCTTAATGAGAAGTTATCTATTAAGCCTTTCTTAACTTCCAGGTCCTTAAAGCATTAACATTAATTAAGCTTTTAATTGTTTTATTGAATGTTGTGATGTCACTACCTGTTTTTTGTATAAAGGAGGGTTTTATACTGCATTTATATCTGATGAAGCGTTGAGAAGCGCAAAGCCTTTATACCACTGCAGTCTGTTCATCTGTTGTTCAATAAAGCGTGGACTTTTGGTTTTACCTGAAGATTTTGGAGTTTTATTCGGTTTGGCTTACATGGTGCACTCTTTATTGTTATTTCACTTGGTTCACTTGGATTCTATAAGAGTGCTTTGCTTGGCGGTATTGTTCTATTTGATAATAAAAATGGTGATAATAATATTGTTAACCTTAAAATTAATATTTGTGTATGTTTATGTGAAAAATGTACAAAAAATATATATATACAAAATACATACACTCAACCACACAACACAACATTTATATATATATATATGAATACCTTGTCACAAATAAAACTATTTCCCTTTTATCATATTATTTTGTAATATTGGCTTTATGGTGCAAAATTCATTTATACCCGGTCTATTGTATGCATCTAACAATATCTGCCATTTCAACTCATTAATATCTAAATCATATTGTGTGATTCTACCTTGTATATCATATACTAAATGTTGAATGACACAAAATTTAAATTTGTGTCCCTCATTACCTTGTATATGCCTGGCGAGTGCGTTAGTGGTTTTTGAGTGTTGGATGTCTAAAAGACGTTCTTTCAGCAGAGGCCTGGGGAGAAACACTCCAGATGCGTGTCGGAGTACCCAGAAAGAAGCCCACACGAACGCAAGAAGGACATGCAGACTCTGCACAGAAGGCACTCCAGCCAAGAATTGAACTGGAGAACCTCTTGCTGTGAGGTGACAACACTACCACAACACCACTGTCTGAGTGCATGAGTTACCAAGAAAGCAATGAAGCGCCATTCCTTTATTTTGTTTATTATAAGGTCTTGTAGCATAATCTATATCTTGCCATTCTGCAGCATTAGGGAATCTATCCTCCTTGATGCCCTGTATCTTCATAAGTTGGATAGCTCCACTAATAGCAGAACATGGGACTTAAATGTCCACCAGCGCATAAATAAAGTGCCATGGAGAGAAAGAGAGAGTCATATTCATTGCTCAGTGCCTACCCCACCTCTGGAACGGCCTTCCACAAATGTTAAACAGAGCAATACCCTAGTATCCTCCAGATTAAACCTGGAGGACTGAATAGTTACTCATTCATTTACTCCAGAACTGACCTAGTGTGCGTTTCTTGACAAGAGGAGTATAGCATGAGGGAGGGAACTGGCAAGTTATCATATTAGACTGGAGACAACCAGTAGCTACACTTTAATTTCAAATTGATTGCTCTAACCAAAAAGAACATTGTGTTAAAGGAGTATAGGAGATCTGGCAACAATGAAACAAATAAAAAAAAACATGAAACATTTATAATTGTGTTGCCTTCATCTGCAGAACACAATTAATAGATACCGTATCATTAAGACTGATTAAACAGAGGAGTTCAAAATAATTTGCCCGTATAATTTCTTATACTCAAATTTTAAAAAGAATACTGATACATTTCTAGTAATGTAGGAGTCAAATATGTCTGATGTTCAAGGAAAAATTCGGATCTCTGTCAGTGCCTGGTCTCTGAGTACGTTAGCAGTTCCGTTGGTGTCATGTAGGCCATTCATTTTCTCAAGATCCTGGGGAAGTAGGTTGTTATTAGCTGAGTCACATATCTGGATCAAGTTGTGAAGTAATACGAAGCAGACTCCAGGCTTTTCAGTTCAGTCCCTTTATTAAATTCTGCAGATGAGCATTTAATGATTTACATTTAAGAACAGGTTTATTTTTAAACAGAAAAAATGTGGGAGTGCATTCTGTGTGTACCACCTTTTGGGCCTATCCCGGGAGTGTGAGGGCCCTGAGGGTGGGTCATTGGAACAATCAAAGTCTGCCCCTTAGAATCTTGTGTAACATTTCTTGGTGCCAAAAAAGCAAAACATTTTTAAGTTATTTTTAAAATATGTTTAGGAATATTTTTAAAAACCTTCCATACAGAAAAATATCCATTTACTATAAAACAACAACATTCTTGAACCTAAGAGATAAAACACAACAAATCTCATAAAACTTGGTGCTGTTGGCATAAATAATTCTATCAGAATATTCTCCCCATATGTTTGGTGCCAAATGCCTGGTGAATGAATGTATGTTGCTTAGCTTTACATAAAAGAACAGTTTCCCATAATTGTTTATATCCTTCATACAAAAGTTTTTTTATTTATTTTATTTATTTATTTATTTTACATTTGTTGACCGGGATAGTCTGACTGGATGCATGTCCATTTTCAGCGGAAGCCCGGGGAGAAAAGCTCCAAGGGTAAGCAGATACGGCATTACATAATACCAGTATTACATATTACAAACAGACTATTTACAGAGTAAGCAAGTTAAACATGTTCCACAGGTTACAGTTAATCCTGAGCACAGGTCAGGATTAAATTAAATTACACAGTAAACTGGTTAACAGATTTTTACACATTCTAGAAAGAGTTAGCCAGGCTTGATACATTGACATAGCCAGTTAAGTGACAAATGTTGTTTGAGTCTAGTTTTAAATTGACCTAAGGTGGAAAGTAAGGTAATATCAGCTGGAAGAGAGTTCCAGGATCTACTTACAGAGTTTGCAAAGAGAGAATTACCGGCTGTGTTATTAATTTCGCTAGTCTGAATTAGTAGTTTGTTAGAGGATCGAAGCGGTCTAGGATTGTTATAGGGGGTGATAATATTTTTAAGTGCAGGAGTATTGTCCGGATTATAGAGGATTTTATAGGCCATAATCAGTTGGTTATACTGGATTAGGCTAGGTAGTTCAAGCCACCCAAGCTGATTTAGATTGATGCAATGATGTGTCCTAAAAGGCAGCCCAGTGGCAAACCTGGCAATGTCGTTGTAGCAAATTAAGAGTTTGTTAAGGACAGTCTTGTTTAAATTCGAGAGTAGAGGGGATGCATACAGAAGGGTTGAAAGAAGGTGAGAGTGAGCTATGACAATTTTAGCTGGAGGGGTTAGGAAGGCTTTTATTCTGTAAAGTGACCCTAGTTTTTTATTGATGGTTTTGATAGTTTGGTTAACATGTAGGTCAAATTTTAGATTATTGTCTATGATGACACCTACTAGTTTTGTAGATGGGTCAGGGGAGATTATTGTGCCATCATTTGATTTTATGATAAAGGTGAAAGTGGTAGACCTATGTGTTGGTGAAAATAACAGCATTTTAGTATTTTTGGGATTTAGGATCAGACGATGTTCAGAAAGCCAGTTTTCTATTGTATTAAAGGTGGTCTGGGTAGCTGACCATAACTCTACTGGAGATGTGGCTGAGCAAATCAGAGTAGAGTCATCAGCATATTGGATACAGCTGACTTTTGGGATGACAGTATAAAGGTCGTTAATGAAGATGGAGAACAGCAAGGGCCCTAGTATAGAGCCTTATGGTATTCCAAGGGTGTTAGGTAGAAGGTTAGAGAGTTTGTTCTGCCACAGGACAGCCTGCTGTCAACCATTCAGGTAGTATTGAAACCACTGGAGGGCTCCAGTATCTAGACAGAATGTTTGCAGGGTGTGGATTAAAAGTTGGTGATCAACCATATCGAATGCCTTGGAAAGATCCAAAAAGAGGGCTGAGGATATATAATTATTGTTGCGATTATGGTGTATGGTGTTGGTAAAGGCTTGAAGGGCTGAAGTAGTGCTGTGATGAGGACGGAAGCCATGCTGAGTGTCTGCCATAAGGCGATTCTGGATTAGGTGGTGCATGAGTTGTCTATGAATACATTTTTCCATAATCTTTGCAAGTGGAGAGAGTATAGCTATTGGCCTATAATTGGAGAATTCAGTAGAGTTTTATTTTGTTTGAGTTTATAGGGAATCCATTGAACATCAGTGCCCCTGTTTCTATGTGCTTTCATAAAGTGAAGCTTCGCCTACACACACTGAGCAGACTGGAGGAGGGGCGTTGACTACAACTCTGATCTGAGATATATAAGTATCTTGTTTTTTTTTTTTGCTTATTTATACTGATTATTGCTTCTAGCAATTTATATATAGCACTTTTTATTGCCTGCTGCATACTTTTTACTGTATTTTATTGCTATTAACTAATCTGCATGGGTAACTGATTTGTTTGTAGTTAAAAGCATTCTGTAGAGTCTATTTGCTCCTTTATCTGTTTAAAAACTTTCATTTTGTGGCTCACTGCTGTCATAAAGATTTCTGTAGTGTTTACTGTCTAAAGAGTGTAGGCTAACAGCTTTAGTATTGTCCTAGTTCAGATTTGCTGGCTCTGGGCCTGTTTGTCTTTACAGTGATTGTTCAAAGCACATGAACAGGCCATCTTGAATTAGCAGAATCCTTTCTTTACCTTTGTAGCTGGATTGTGTTAATTGGCTGCTAGCTAGTGGGGGCTGGTTCTTTTGTGTTTTTTTTTTTTTTTTAAAGTTGTCTAAGGTTGCATCTTCTGGTATTTAAGCCTTAACTTTGAGAGGATTTCTGTCTCTACCCACTGAGCAGAGTGGAGGAGTGGCGTTGATTACAACTCTGATCTGAGATATTTAAGTATCCTGTTTTTTGGCTTATTTATACTGATTATTGCTTCTAGCAATTTATATATAGCACTTTTTATTACCTACTGCATACGTTTTACTGTATTTTATTGCTATTAACTAATCTGCATGGGTAACTGATTTGTTTGCAGTTAAAAGCATTCTGTAGAGTCTCTTTGCTCCTTTATCTCTTTAAAAACTTTCATTTTGTGGCTCACTGCTGTCATAAAGATTTCTGTAGTGTTTAATGTCTAAAGAGTGCAGGCTAATAGCTTTAGTATTGGATACTTGTTGGCTTTGCAGTTGCCAGCCCGTACTGTAAATTTGATCTGGGACACTCCTCCCAGTCTGGTATCATTAGCGCATTCTACCTAATACAGAGAGAACATCTGAGAATGCTTTCTGTTCCTCCTTTCTCCCTTTCCTAAAAAAAAAATAAAAAAATTTGCCTGAATCTCCTTGTGTTCTGACTGTGCTTCTCAAGCATTCTGGAAATATGGAGTATATTTTAGTGCATTTATTATAACTGTATTTGCCTTAATATTACTACAACTCAAGTGCTCTAGGTTGCACTGCATCTGAATTGTTTGTGTGTTTTAGCTGTTTTTATGTATATATAGTCTTCTCTGTATATGTAGACTGGCTACTTATTCTGTCTGTATTACTGCCACTCAAATCGTTTTTCAGTTGTGCACTTGCCTTGCTTCATTTAAAAAGTTTTAAATTGTTAATTTTGCAGAGTTTTAATTGCATTTACTGTTTAGGACTTTTCTGTATTTATTTCCTGTATTATTACATTGTTTAGCCTGTTTTAACAAAAAAAAAATACTATCTTGTTTGCTCGTTTCCCACCTTTCCTAACCAGTCCAGATCCCAGGCTTTGCTTGTCTCAGGACTTTATTTTCTGTGTTCAGAGCTATCCAGACCTTGTTGTGGTAGAGGGAAGTCCTACTGCTTACCAGTGGGAGTGGTGAGCATTGTACTGCCTATCTAACAACAGAGGAGTGGTTTCCAGCCCTGAAATTGTAATTTTATTAGCCTTTTTGAACTGAGTTCTATCCCTTTCAACTTTCTGGCTTAGAAATGCATGTGTTTGCGCATTTTTCACATCGTGCAGCACCATGGGGCTACAGTTAAACTATTCCAGGAACCAGAAAGTCTGCTCTTCAAATTTTCCCTTAAAACTAGCTGGTTTCTCAGTAGTAGCACTAAAATCTGAACCCCTGTGACTAGCATTTGCTCTAGAACCTGCTGAAAAGCACTAGGAAGCCTGAAACTGATACAAGCACTCAACTCTCCTTGTCAATAAGGAGAAATTAATTGTAGGCACTTAACTGCCTATAACTGCAAAGCACCTTACAAAGGTAAGGGAAAACAGCTCTTGTACTTTACAAAAAAGCACCTAAGCAGGCATGTCCAAGGGTCAGCTTCTGGTGATTTCTCCTGTCCACCTGTTGAATCTGGGCATACTGGGGCAATGCAGCAACTGCCTCATGTACACAGACAACCATCTCCCCCTACCACCAAACACTACAACCTGCGAGAGATGCACTTACATAGCCAAACTGAAAGGAAAGCTCTCTTCAGCCAAGATTGTGCTAGACAGTCAAGAGGAGAAGGTTAACACCTGCACTACACCTCAAGCAACTCATAGCCCTTCAAAACACACACCATCAACACTCACACATAGCAACACTAAACCCACATATGCGGAGGCCCTTAACATTAACCTTCCCACTCAACAAGGACTTCTGAAGCTGAAACACAAACACCAGTTACAACCAAAGTGACACATAGCTCACAATACCAGTGTGCCACCCAACAACAGCCCCTAAGGCAAGGTAATGTACCCAACACTTTAGTCATAGGTGACTCTATAGTCAGGCACACTGATGTCCCACTCACCAGGCTGAACAAGGAGAAAATTACAGTCAGCTGCCTGTCGGGTGCCAGGATCTTCCACATAACGCATGCACTCAAGTCACTCCACAACAAGTACAAATATGACTCTGTCATTGTCCATGTTGGAGTGAATGACTTGAGATGTACCTCCCTGGACTACATGAAAAGAGACATGGAAGAGCTCTCGGACCATGTGGCCTAGGCAGGTATGACCCTAGCCCTGAGTAGTATCCTCCCTTCGCCCAGAATGATACCACAGTATAAGGACAAAATGACTGACTTCAACAATTGGCTAAGCTTCTGGTGTCATTCAAAGGGGATCCAGTATCTGTCTGCCTGGCAAGACATGATCGATAAACCACAATGCTTTGCCAGAGATGATCTGCACCTATCACCCCTGGGATTCAGGTTACTGGCAAAAGCTCTTGCCACCCCTATAGTGCCTTTTTTAGGCAAGGTTCAAAGAACAAAACCACCACCATAACAGATACAAGCATGCAAAATCTGAAGGTAATGCTACTCAATGCTAGAAGTCTAAACCTCAAAATGCACTCTCTCGTGGCACTCCTAAAAATGGAGAACATTGATATCTGTGCAGTAACTGAGACCTGGTTCAAGGCTCCATAGAGCACCCCTGCAATACCAGGCTACAACTCTTATCACACTTTTCGGCAACAAAACCAAGACCGAAACACTAAAGGTGGAGGAGTGTCCATATTCACCAAGGATATTCACGCCTCCAGGCTAGTTGCCCAACACAATGCATCTGAAATTCTCCAGGTGCAACTAACACTAGGTAAGACTGCAATCTAAATTGTAGCTTGCTACAGATCCCCCACCATGCCTCAAGATTCTCACTACACCTTTCTAAACATACTGGAAAATATTAAGATACAACCAAATACCCTAATACTAGGTGATTTCAACTACCATTAACTGGGAAAACTACTCGGGTACCAACTTCTTTTCCCAACGGTTCTTGTAATTCATAAATTCCAACGCCCTGGATCAAGTAATCCATTGTCCCACCAGAGGCTCCAATATCCTAGACCTGGTCATTACCAACATGGGAGATAGATGCTCCACATCAGTGGTCACCCCCTCATTGGTCAGGTCTGACCATAAGCAAATCACCCTTGACATCCACATCCCACCCCCACCCCCTCAGTAAGGAAACCTCCTTAAAAAACTTCTCCAAAGCCAACTTCATGCTACTGAAGTCAGAAGTGACAAACTTCATGACACCCATACAGACAGGATCTGAAAGTTCGACTGCTGAATCCTACACTAAGGCACTGTACAAGCAGATCCACTCGTGCATGAATCGTGCCATCCCAAATACAACCAAGATGCTCTCCTCCAAAAAAAGGAAGCCAATCTGGTGGTTCCCTGCTATAAACAAACTATACAACAGAAAGAAGAAACCGTTGCAGAAAAGAGGAAAATCCCAGGATGCAAAAAACTCCCTCACCAGCCTCAGTAAAATGCTGAGATCCCTCATAAAATCCTCAAAAGCTAGTTACAAAAATAAAATTGCCAAAGATTCCAAAGACAACCACAAGACATTCTATAGTTATGTCAAGAATCTAAATGGCAATGCTCAGATCTGCTCTGAGCTGCAAGAGAATGGCATTGAATGTACTGATCCCAAGGATATTGCCAATATCCTGGCATATCGATTTAGTGCCAACTTCACCCCCCCTACCCACTAAAGGGCCCATCTCAATACCAAAAGATTGCCAAATTCCTGTAATCATGGCCACACAGATAGAAACCGCACTCTCCAAAGCTAAGAATACAGCATGCATGGGACCAGATGACATCCCGGGCTGTGTACTACATGAACTACAAAATGAACTGGCACCTCACCTAAGTATCATGTTTAATCATAGCCTCACCTCAGGCTTCGTGCCCACTAAGTGGCACATAGCTACAGTTATCCCACTCCACAAGGGGGGAATCCACCTTGGATCCCAAGAACTACCGTCCCATCAGTCTGACAAGCCTGATCTGCAAGGGCATGGAACGCGTTATTATGGAACTTATAAACAAAGACACTGACAACCATCAAACACTGGACCCCCACCCAGTTTGGGTTTGTGAAGGGCCGATCTTGTCTCCTGAACCTGACTGACTTCTTCAAATCAGTCTCCAGAGCTGTGGACGAGGGTAAGGTGGTCCACACAGCCTATCTGGACCTCACCAAGGCCTTCAACACCATTCCCCCCACTCTGGAATCATAGATAAACTTACTAAGCTGGGCATAAATCCCTATGTTACTTGATGGGTTGCCAACTGGCTTACTGACAGAACCCATACTGTAAAAGTAGCCGACTCCAAATCCAGCTCCAGACAAGTGACAAGTGGAGTACCTCAGGGTTCAGTCCTAGGACCACTCTTGTTTGGCATCTACTTCTCTGAAGTACAGACCAACCCTAAGGGACTCTGGCTAACAAAGTTTGCAGAGGACTGCAAACTGGGAGCCATTACTAAATCCCCAAATGATGTGGATATTCTACAAAAGGGCCTTACAGAAACAGATGCCTGGTGCCAGAGCCATGGGCTGAAGCTTAAATCCAAGAAATGTATAGTTATCCCCTTTGGAAAAAAACATGTACCCATGAATTACCACATAGGTGGCAGTACACTAACCATCGAAAATGTAATGAGGGACTTAGGGACACAGGTGGACAGTGGTCTCACCTTCAATAACCACATCATCACAACAGTCAGGAAATCCTTCTATGTGGCACACCTCATCACTAGGGGCTTTTCATCCAGAAAAAAGGAGGTCATTGTCCCACTGTACTCATCTCTCATTAGACTGATTATAGAGTATAATGCCCCGCTTGGTATGTACCTCACAAGACATCTGTAACAGCTGGAAAGGCCGTAGAAATACCCCACTAAAAGAATCACAGGCCTAAAGCAGATGCCATATGCTGACCGTCTAAAAAAACTCCAACTATACTCTGTGGCATATCGTCTACTCAGAGGCGATCTCTGCTTAACATACAAGGCCATGTCAAACCCTGAGCTGTTGGACATGCTCCACTTAAAGAAATCCCAATCTCTCAGAGCCACATGCTCCAGGGTTCTAAACCTTGTCATTACAATGAACAAACATGCTGGAGGGATAGGTCCCTGACCCAGAGACTCCCCATACTCTGGAATAGACTGCTCATACATGTCAAGCAGAGCGCCTCCTTGGCCCTCTTCAAAAGGAACCTTGATGACTGGATGGGAGATAGGAAATTCACCCTGGGGATCATGTCAATCACCCTGCTAGACAGGGGTCCAGGGAAGTAAATATTGTGAGATGAAATATCCAGGGAATTGTTATGGCTAGGCTTGTATAGGCCCTAGGGCCGATAGCCTAGTTCATAGGTTCATAGGTTGATACTAGGCTATCTGCCCTAGGGCATTTATAAGCCTAGCCAGAGTGTGTTTGGCTTTCGCCACCCTTTTAGATTAGTAGACTGTGCCTCTGTATAGTAAGTCACAGAAGATAGCCCTTTTAAGGTTAGTTTACTGTGCCTCTGTCTAGCAGGGACACAGAAGAGATCCCAGGTGTAAACTTATGATCTCCCATTCATTCGTCAAGATTTCTCTTGAAGAGGGTCAGTGAGGGGCTCCGCCTAACATCAATTGGGAGTTTGTTCCAGAGTGAGGGGAGCTTCTCTATCCCTCCAGCATGTCCTATTTATTTCTGTGCTGAGGTTTAAGTCCCTGAAGCATGTAACTCTAAGGGATTTGGATTTCCTGAGGTGGAGCATGTCCATTAATTCTGGGTTGGACATGGCTTTATACGTCAGGCACAGCTCGCCTCTGAGTAGGCAGTAAGCAACTGAGTAGAGCTGGAGTTTCTTTAGCCGAACTGCATAGAGCATCTGTTTGAGTCCCTTGATCATCTTGGTGAGGTACTTTTGGGGTCTTTCCAGTTGCTGCAGGTGTCGGGTAAGGTACATCCCAAATGGGGCATTGTATTCAATTATGGGCCTGATGAGTGATGAGTAGAGGGGCGCAATGACCTCTCTTGATCTAGATGTGAACCCTTTCGTGATAAGGTGGGCTATATAGAAGGTCTTTCCAACCACTTTGGCAATGTGATTGTCAAAGGAGAGATTACTATCTACTTGGGTCCCCAAGTCCCTAATTACTGCTTCCATACTTAAAGGATTACCACCTATGTGGTAATTTGTGGGCACTTTGTTTTTCCCAAAGGGGATGACTATGCACTTTTTGGCATTTAGCTTTAGGCCATGGCTCTGGCACCAGTTATCCATCTCTGTGAGACCCTTTTGGAGGATGCTTGTGTCAGCTGGAGAGTCTATTATGGCGCCCAGTTTGCAGTCATCTGTGAACTTGGTCAGCCATTGTCCTCCCGTGTTAGCCTGTACCTCAGAGAAATATATACCGAACAAGAGAGGTCCCAGGACTGAGCCTTGTGGGACGCCACTTGTAACTGGTTTAGAGTCTGACATGGCACCTGTAATTCAGACTATGTGGGTTCTATCCCTGCGCCAGTTTGCAAAGCATCTTGTGACACAGGGGTTGATATTTAAGCTGGTGAGCTTATTTATGATGCCAGAGTGAGGTATTGTGTCGAAGGCTTTTGCGAGGTCCAGGTAGGTTGTGTGGACTACCTTCCCTTCATCTATGGCCTTGGTAACTGTTTCAAAGAAGTCGACCAGGTTCAAGAGGCAAGATCTGCCCTTAACAAAGCCAAATTGATTAGGATCCAGTGTCTGGAGGCTCCCAATGTCTTTGCTTATGAGTTCCATGATGATACGCTTCATAGCTTTGCAGACCAGGCTGGTCAAGCTTATAGGGCGATAGCTTCCCGGGTCCATTGTGGCACCACCTTTGTGGAGCGGGGCCACTGTTGCTGTACACCATTCCTTGGGTACATATCCTGTAGTAAGGCTGAGATTGAACAGTGACTTCATGTGAGGGTTCAGTTCTTCTTGGAGTTCATGTAAGATGCAGCCCGGGACACCTTCCGGTCCCATTGATGCTGTGTTTTTTGCTTTGGAGAGGGCAGCTCTCACCTGTGCATCTGTGATGTCAGGGAGGCTACACTCTGTTGGGATAGACATTTGCTCTTTTGGGGGGGAAGGGGGGGATGTTTGCACTGAACCTGTCTGCCAGGATGTTGGCAATGTCTGTGGGTTCAGTGTATTTTTTGTCATTTTGCACTAACTCAGAGCATATCTGGGAGTTGCCACCCAGGTTCCTGACATAACTAAAGAAAGCCTTGTGATTATCTTTAGTGTCTTGTGCAATTTTTCTTTCGAAGCTGGCCTTAGATGATTTTATGAGGGATCGTAGTTTCTTGCTAGTACTGATAAAGGATTTTGCGGTTTGGGCCATAGTTTCCACTGGCCCGGGGGCTTTGAAGGATTCCACCTCGGTTTTGAGAAGTGTGAAGTTTGCTTTTGAGAAGTTCTTCACCGTGGTTTCCTTGACTGGGGGTGGGGACGGGATATGGATGTCCAGTGAGATTAATTTATGGTCTGTTCTTACCAATGAGGGGTATACCTCTGGTGTGGAACATAGAGTCCCCATGTTGGTGATGACCAGGTCCAATATGTTTTCCCCTCTTGTGGGAGTGGTGACCAGTTGTTCCATAGCATTTGAGTTTATAAATTCAAGGAACCATTGGGCGAGGGTGCTTGGGCTTAAATAGTTTTCCCAGTCAATGTTTGGGTAGTTGAAGTCACCCAATATAATGGTGTTTGGAGAGACCTTCATATTCTCCAGTGTTCTCAGGAAAGCCGAGTGGGGTTCCTGAGTTTGGGAGGGTGGTCTGTAGCAGGCTACAAACTGAAAGGCAGTTTTGCCCACTGTTAGTTGCACATGGATGGTCTCTGATGCTTCGTGCAGTGCCACTAACCTGGAGGTGTGGGTATCTTTGATGAATATGGATACTCCCCCTCCTTTTGTGGTTCATTCTGAGGTTTGGGGCTGAAAAGAATGGTATGAGGTATAACCTGGTAATGCTGGGGTGCTCTTGGGAGCCTTGAACCAGGTTTCTGTTACTGCACAGATATCAATATTCTCCATACTGCGGAGCGCCTCGAGTGCGTGCATCTTGAGGTTTAGACTTCTGGTGTTGAGCAACATTACCCTTAGTTTCTTTTTCCTTGTGTTGTCTATGGAGGTGGATTTGTCTTTTGAGCCTTGCTTAAAAAAGGCACTATGGGGGTGGCAAGAGCCTTAGCCAGTATTCGAAAGCCCAGGGGTGACAGGTGCAAGCCGTCCTTAGCGAAGCAACGTGGCTTGTCGAGCATGTCATCCTAGGCTGACAGACACTGGATCCCTTTTGAATGACACCAATACTTTAGCCAATTGTTAAAATTGATCATTTTGCCTTTATACTGTGGCATCATTCTTGGTGAGGGTAAGATGCTACTCAAGGTCAGGGTCATACTGGCTTGGGCTACATGATCAGAGAGCTCCTCTACGTCTCTTTTCATGTAGTCCAGGGAGGTATGTCTCAGGTCATTCACACCAGCATGGACAATGACGGAGTCATATTTGTACTTGCTTTGGCGTGACCTGAGTGCTTGTGTTATGTGGCGGATCCTGGCACCCGACAGGCAGCTTACAGTGACCTTCTCCTTGTTCAGTCTGGTGAGTGGGACGTCAGTGTGTCTGACAATAGAGTCACCTATTACAAGTGTATTAGGTGTGTTGTTTAGCCTTAAGGGCTGTGACTGTGTGGCACACTAACTTTTTGAACTATGTGATACGTGGGTATTGTTGTGGGGTAGCGGTTGCTTGGATGTCTGTTTTGGAGGTCTCTGCTGCTTGGGCAGATTTTTATTTAGAGCCTCCGAGTATGTTTTTGTGTGTTTATGTGTTTGGTTTGCTGATGCGATACGTCTATGTGAGACTGGATTTGTGGTGTGTGTGGTTTCCTTCTTCTCCTGACTGACTGTGCCAGTACTGGGTTGAGAGAGCTCAGCCTCCAGTTTGGCTATATAGTTGCATCTCTCACATATATTTGAGCTTGTTGGGATGAGGAGAGGGTGATCTGTGTACATAAGGCAGTTGTAACATTGCCTCAAGATTCCCAGATTCACCAGCTGGACTGGAGAGTAAACCTGAAGCTGACCTTTGGACATGCAGAATAGTATAAGGAACTACTTTTTGACTGATCAGAAAGGACCAATAGGGAGCCAAGTAGTTAAGGGGAGTATAATAGGGTGTAGTGCTTTAGTTTATTGTTTACTTATGAGATTACTTATACTAGCAAGTGCAGGGCTTTAGAATGAAAATAGAGTGCTTACTTTGAGATTTAGAACAGTTCTAAGAAAAAAAGTGAAGAGCAGACTTTGTGGAGCCGGGAATAGTTTAAACCTGTTTAAGCGGCATTGCCCGATGCTGCGCTATGCACAAAATCACGCAAAACCACACAAATACGGGTTTTAAAGCAGGGAAACTGAAAGAGATAGGAATTGACCCAAAATGGCCAATAAGCTACTAGTTTCAGGGCTGAGACTACTCCTCGGGGGACAGTTAGGCTGCTCAAAGTTCCCCACTCCCATTGGTGAACAGAGAATCTTCCTCCTATCCAAGGAAGGATATGGGCAACACAGGAAACTATACCACAGTCCGGAATTCAGCAAGCCTGAATTCTGGACTAATCTAGTTCAGCAAAGGTGGGAAAAGAGAATATTTTTTTGTTTTTTGTTGTTTTTTTTTCAGGAAACAGCAGAAAAACACACCAAAAACACTGTAAATGCTATAAACAGGCTAGCGCACTTTAGTGTGTAGCCTACAACAGTTATACAATACAAAAACGACTTAATATGATATAAAAGAAGTGCAAAAACTGTAAAAAGCAAAAAGGCAAATGCAATTTAAACTTTTGAAAAGAAAAGATCAGTTAGAAACTCACTTTTTAGATGGGAAAAGGCAGTCGGATTAAAAAAACAGAGAAAAAATACTTAAATCTGGAAAAGTCTCTCTTGGGTCTCTCTGTTGCCTGTATCACTCTGCAGGACACCACAAGGAGCTGTGCGGAGTTGTATACTGGTGCAAAAACGCGCAAATGCAGGTTTTAAAGCAGGGAAACTGAAAGAGATAGGAATTGACCCAAAACGGCCAATAAGCTACTAGTTTAAGGGCTGAGACTACTCCTCCAGTGACAGATAGGCTGCTCAAAGCTCCCCACTCCCACTGGTGAACAGAGAAGCTTCTTCCTATCCAAGTAAGGATATGGGCAACACAGGAAACTATACCACTGTCTAGAATTCAGCAGGCCTGAAATCTGGACTAATCTAGTTCAGCAAAGGCAGGAAAAGAGAATATCTTTTTGTTTTTTTTTTGTTTTTTTTCAGGAAACAGCAGAAAAACACACAGAAAACACTGCAAATGCTATAAACAGGCTAGTGCACTTTAGTGTGTAGCCTACAACAGTTATACAATACAAAAATGACTTAATATGATATAAAACAAGTGCAAAAACTGTAAAAAGCAAAAAGGCAAATGCAATTTAAACTTTTAAAAGCACAGATCAGTTAGAAACTCACTTTTTAGGCAGGAAAAGGCAGTCGGAGCAAAAAAACAGAGAAAAAAATACTTAAATCTGGAAAAGTCTCTCTCTTGGGTCTCTCTGTTGCCTGTATCACTCTGCAGGACACCACGAGGAGCTGTGCGGAGTTGTATACTGGCGCAAAAACGCGCAAATGCAGGTTTTAAAGCAGGGAAACTGAAAGAGATAGGAATTGACCCAAAACGGCCAATAAGCTACTAGTTTAAGGGCTGAGACCACTCATCCAGGGACAAATAGGCTGCTCAAAGCTCCCCACTCCCACTGGTGAACAGAGAAGCTTCCTCCGATCCAAGTAAGGATATGGGCAACACAGGAAACTATACCACAGTCCGGAATTCACCATCCTGAAATCTGGACTAATCTAGTTCAGCAAAGGTGGGAAAAGAGAATTGTTTTTTTTTTTTCAGGAAACAGCAGAAAAACGCACAGAAAACACTGTAAATGCTATAAACAGGCTAGCGCACTTTAGTGTGTAGCCTACAACAGTTATACAATATAAAAACGACTTAATATGATATAAAACAAGTGCAAAAACTGTAAAAAGCAAAAAGGCAAATGCAATTTAAACTTTTGAAAGCACAGATCAGTTAGAAACTCACTTTTTAGGTGGGAAAAGGCAGTCGGAGCAAAAAAAAAAACAGAGAAAAATACTTCCATCTTTAAAAGTCTCTCTCTTGGGTCTTTCTGTTGCTTGTATCACTCCGCAGGACACCACGAGGAGCTGTGTGGAGTTGTATACTGGTGCAAAACCGTGCAAATGCGGGTTTTAAAGCAGGGAAACTGAAAGAGATAGGAATTGACCCAAAACAGCTAATAAGCTACTAGTTTCAGGGCTGAGACCACTCCTCCAGGTACAGATAGGCTGCTCAAAGCTCCCCACTCCCACTGGTGAACAGAGAAGCTTCCTCCTATCCAAGTAAGGATATGGGCAACACAGGAAACTATACCACAGTCCGGAATTCAGCAAGCCTGAAATCTGGACTAATCTAGTTCAGCAAAGGCGGGAAAAGAGAATTTTTTTGTTGTTTTTTTTTTTCAGGAAACAGCAGAAAAACACACAGAAAACACTGTAAATGCTATAAACAGGCTAGTGCACTTTAGTGTGTAGCCTACAACAGTTATACAATACAAAAACAACTTAATATGATATAAAACAAGTGCAAAAACTGTAAAAAGCAAAAAGGCAAATGCAATTTAAACTTTTGAAAGCACAGATCAGTTAGAAACTCGCTTTTTACGCGGGAAAAGGCAGTCGGAGCAAAAAAAAACAGAGAAAAAATACTTAAATCTGGAAAAGTCTCTCTCTTGGGTCTTCTGTTGCCTGTATCACTCTGCAGGACACCACGAGGAGCTGTGCGGAGTTGTATACTCTACCAACCTATGAACCTATAATCAGATCTGCCTATCAGAAATGGTTCGAAAGTTTAAAGGAATGCATATCCACAAGGGAAATATGGAGGTGGACTAATTTACAACCAGAAGAAAGAATGAGGTATAACAGTTCAGGTGGCGTGTTGTGTCTCAGTCCTTGCTAATTTGTTGCAAGCATGCCTGTAAGTATGTCATTTAAAAAAAAATAATCCTAATAGGGCTGTGCTGTTTTGGGCTAATTTTAAATATATATGTCAACTAAAAGTCCAATTATTATCACATCTATCATAAATATTTATTTGAAAAACAACGATGCTGTTAGCCAATCTCCTGATTTGCTTGGCAAAATGGAATTTAAGAATGTTGAATGTTTGGCGATTATGAGTGGCTCAGCTTTCTAGACCAAAACTGTTTCCATTATTTACATAATTCAATTGGATTTCTAAACAGGCTTTATTTTGTTATCTGGGAGTCAAATGTACAGTGTCTTGTTTTAACAGCTTACGCAGAGTGAAGCTTCAACAGTTCTGTCTATCAGAACTGGTTTCAAAGTCAAAACAAAAATGCAAGGGAAAAATATAGAGGTAGTATAACAGAATGGAAGGTGGCTCCTCCACCTTTCCCTCCCGCACAAAGGTTTGTACAAACCAAGGAATGCCACGTAAGTAATGCACATGTTGTCAACAAAATTATCAGGTTGTCCACACATTTTCAACAGGGAAGCACTTGAAACACACTCTTCATTTTGGACAACAGAATGTTAGGTGCCCCCCGACAAATGAATGTTTGTAAAAACACAGGAATATCGCATAATAATGTACAAACATTTTCCACATGATTATCAGTCTGTCTACACATTTCAGCATAAAAGTACTTGAAACACTTCTTCTGTTTTTTTTTTTTTGGCTTTACCATTTGCTCAGTGCATGGCTTAATGCAAACATGATTAACTTGCTAAAAATTGAAAATTTAATGTCAGTTGCCTTATGAAACACAAATAAGCCCAGCAGCATTCCATGATGGTTAGCAACATGGATAGTAATAACAGTAGAAATAAAGTACAGGTGTGTAAAATCTTACCATAACAGTAGATGTCCTTGCCTTCATCACTGCAGTATTCATTACAAATGGGATTCCCTGCCATGAAGCCCACCGTCTGGCCAGTTTACCAAAGTCTACTATTGCTTTAAGGTAAGCTGAATGTCACCTACACATTCCTTGCATAGCATAGGGCATAAAGGTGACATTCAGACGTACCATCCTCAGAACTGATTGCTGCAGTAGGAACAGCAGTCCAAGGAAAACCAAGGAGAACCTGCACATCCAGGAAGGAAAAAAGATTAGGGGGATGGAGGGAGGGAATGTATACTGAAGTGGTGAAGGCAAGGAGATATACCATTATGGTACAATTTTACACAACTGTACTATGTCTTTACATTCACTGTTGCAGTATCCATCATGTATGGCAGAGTGCCAAAGCTCAAGAAGAAACTTGGGAGGAGGAAGCAACAGCAGAGCTCTGGCAAAACCAGCCCTAGCTCTGGAGATACCATCCAACTGGTAATGTTTGGTAAAGGTATGCACAGAAGTCCGGGTAGCAGCTTCGAGAATAGAATTAGTGTCTAAGCCATTGAAAAAAGCAGCAGAAGAAGCCACAGCTCTAGTGGAATGAGCCTTTACAGAAGAAGGAAGGCTCTAGCCATGAAAAGTGTAACAAAAGGAAATAGCCTTTGAAATCCAAGTGGAAATAGTTTGCTTGGAAACAGCCAAACCTAAAGACCTAAGATGAAAGGAACAAATAACTGGTCAGATTTTCTGATAGCTTTAGTTTTATCCAAATAAAATCTGAGCTGTCTATGCACACATAAGGTATGCAGCACCCTCTCACTGTCAGATGTGGAGAGGGGAAAAAAGTAGGCAAATTAGTAGACTGATTAATTGACAACTCATTAACCACCTTGGGCATGACAGAAGGATTAGTATGCAAGAATACCCTATCCTCATGAAATAAAATATGGACAAGTCATAAGGGCTTGCAACTCAGACACCCATCTGGCAGAAGTAACAAAAGAACTGTCTTCCAAGAACAATGTTGCAATGAAGCTGAAACAGCAGGCTCAAAAGGAGCCGGAGTCAATTTTTCCAGAATGAAATTAAGATCCCATAGAGGAGGAACAGGCTTCCTGGGAGGTCTAATATTAAGGGCACCTTTAAGAAATTTCTTAGCCTCAAATCTAGAAGCTAACGGGGGAGTTAAAGGCAGACAAGCAGAGATAACTGACAAGTGGGCCTTAATAGAAGAATAGGCCAAACCAGCATTGAGACACTCAAGCAAATAAGAGAGAACCAAAGGAACATCCACAGAAGTGGATTCAGGTCACGAGAAAGACATCAAATAGAAAACCTCTTCCATTTAGATAAGTAGGATTTCCTAGTAGTAGGTTTCCTGGCCTCCTGCAGGACCTGCAGCACAACCTCAGAAAAAAGGTGTCTATGATGGATCAAAACCCTATCACCCACAGTGTCAGCTGAAGCGTGGACAAGTGGAAAGGATGCGAGACCCCTTGTCTTGTATGAGGAGATCCACCCTGTGAGGTAACTTGTGATGATTGCCCTTGGCTAGATGCAGAGGTAGAGGGAACCAGTGCTGTCATAGCCAAAAAGGAGTCACCAATAAGATTTTGGGAGCAACCTGTTGAATCTTGATCACAACTCTCGGAATGAGAGGTAGGGGAGGGAATGTATAAAGAAACATCCCCTTCCAAGAAAATGAGAGGGCGTCCTCCTTCCATACCAGAGGACCTGGGACTCTGGCACAAAACAGATGAAGTTGTCTGTTCAGAGGGGAGGCAAAGAGATCTACTTGAGAGTACCCCACTGGTGAACAATGTCCAGAAATACATCCCTTTGAAGCATCCACTCATGGGATGGAGTGAAGGACCTGCTCAGATTGTCTGCCACAAAGTTCTGATCTGAAGGAATATAAACTGCCGGAAGAGTCACTTGATATTGGATAGCCAGATCCCATACCAGAAGTGCCATCCAGCAAAGATGGTAAGATCTCGTACTCCCCTGTCTGTTGATATACCGCATGACTGTGGTATTGTCTGCGAATACCTTGAGAGGCCCTGGAGAAAAGAGAGCATGAAAGGCCTGAAGAGCCAGCATAAGAGCCATCATATCTTTGATGCTGATGAGGCGACCACACTCCCTGAATGCTCAGGGAGCTAAATGTCGCTCCACATCCCACATCTGAAGCAACTGTGAACAGATCCTGAGAGGGAAGAGGAGGTTGAAAAGGGAACCCTGGATTCAGAGACAACTGCTGAATCCACCACAGAAATTCTTTCTTGAGACACGGAAGAAGAGGAACAGGAAAGTCTCAAGGATACACATGCTGAAGACACACCAACTTCAGAAATCACTGGAACTTCCTGATGTGGAGTCTGGTCAGAGGGAGTATCAGAATGATGGAAGCCATGAACCCCCGAGCTCTCAGAAACTCCCTGGCTATAATGAAGGCCAGGAGAAGAAGAGTTTGAAAGAAAGAAATGACAGTTAATGCCTTTGGTGGAGGCAGGGATGCCAGCATTGACACCATTAGAATTCTGCTACCCAAAAGACATGATCCTGAGAAGGAGTCAAAGAAGACTTTTTGAGGTTTATTGTGAACCCCAGGCACTGAAGAAGAGAAGTGGCAAAATTAAGATTTTGCAAAGGACCTCTGAGGAAGATGCCTGAATCAGCAGGTCATCCAAATAAGGAAAGATTTGGATCCCTTGAAGCCTGCAAAAGGCGATCACAGGAGCAAGACATTTGGTAAATACCCTTGGGCAGTAGAAAGGCCAAAGGTAAAGCACAGAACTGAAAATGCCAGGAAGCAACAGAGAAAAGCAAAAATCTCCTGAAAAGAGGATGGATCGGAATATGGAGATAAGCATCCTTGAGGTCAGAGTCACCAGAAAGGCCTGAGGTAGCAAGAGAGGAAAAAGGGACTGAAGGGAAAACATCCGAAAGGAAGGCACCTTCAGAAAAGTGTTTAGATGGGAGAGGTTTAGAATAGGTCTCCAAGTACCTTCTTTTATGGGCACTAGAAACATTATTGAATAAAACCTTTCCCTCTTTGGAACACCAGCACCTCTTGAATAGTACCCTGAGACATGAGGTCTTGAAGAACCTCTGGGAAAAAAGGAAGTTGTTCCTGAGGATTCTGAGGAATGCCCATAAAAGGAGGGCAGGAAATCCAGACCATGAAGTACCTCTGCCAAATGATTGACAAAACCGATGAATCCTGGATAATTCAGAGCCAAACTGGAAGAGAAAGAGATAGGCGAAGAGAAACAGGAATGTGGCTGGGAAAAGGTGGATAGTCAGACAGCACCTGGTTTGTCAGGAAAGGAAGGCTTAAGAATCCCTGCAATCTAAGTGGCCTTAGCAGGAGGAGTCTGTTTACTACCCTTTTTACTTTTAGAAGGAGGGCAAGATTGCCTTCAAAGATATTTTTTTGTTTTACATTCAAGTTCACTGCTGGTTGTTAGAAAGAGATAGGTTTTAGACAGGCGAGCTCTAGCCACACCAAGAGGCCTAGACAGCTATAAATTCACACAGACTGCAAAGAGGAAAATCCTGAGCATTTCTAAACAATCCTGTCTTGGTTTGTGATTTTTTTGTGGAGTTGACTAGTAAGACAAGTTTCATTTATCTTTACTGTTAAAAAGAGGTGCGACTGCGAGCTATAGTGAAGTAGTAAAGAAATTACAACTTTTGTCTGGTTCATAGAATTTAATTGGTCAGAACAATTTTATTGTATTTTATTTTATTATTTAGTTGTATATTGCTGGTATAATTTTTTGTCGTAGAAGTTGATTTAAGTTCCTTTGAATTCTTTGCTACTGATTTTGTGTAATCTTTTTCCTTTGCGATATTTTATTCATTTAAAGCTGAATATGGATTCCTTAAATGAGTATGCAATTAACGATTTGCTAATGCACAAGTATCTTGTACAGTGTAATAAATGCTATGCATATTTAAAGGTAACAGCTGATAACACTGGTGATCTGTGTTCCTCGTGTCAAAAGTTGGATGATTTGCTTACCATTGTTAGAAGCAAATCTCGACTTGATGATGATTGCACTTGTGCAATTGGCATGGCTTGGAGAACTGTTGAATCATATATTAATGACTGGACTGATGAACTAAATAATGTTAGGCATAGAACAAATAGAACAGATTTAGGAAATGATGCATCTATTTTCTGCAAAGAACATTCAACTCCTATGAAACAAAATGATGCCCCTGAGAACTATTGAATTCTGGATGCAGATATTCAGCCATCTGAAGATCAAGTTTGTTTAATAGGAAACAAAAAAAGAAAGAAAGGAAGAAGTTCTCAACAAACAACAAGGAAGAAAAAGAAACAGATTAACGACTGTAAAAGAAAAAGAATGCGTAGTAAAAAGGATGCTGTTTTGTTGTTGGTGACAGGGAATGATGATATTTGTCTATCAGAAAACCTTCAGTCTACAGAAAAAGGCATCACCTTTCCAATGGAAAAGGTAGAAAAAAGAGGCAAGGGACAGGTGAAAAGGAAGGAATCAAAACTAAACATGGAAGGATTGAAGAACATCACTGTAAGAAAAAAGAAGAGAAAGACAGATGTTGACTACATGGCTCAAGTTGTGGATTTACAACACCAGCTGGGTGAGAATTTAATGCACAATGGAAACAGTGGAATTAATAAGACTAACAGGGATGAAGATCTGTCCTTTGTAACGATTGATAGAGCAGAAATGACTGTATTAAAAGCTGAAGATTCTTCAGAGATGGCCAGCAAAAATATTCTTGTAATTGGAGATTCAAATTATTAGAGGAATTGATACTTATATTTGACGAGATGATAATAAACATTGACTAGTGTTGTGCTTGCCAGGAGGAAAAATAGAAGATGTCAGACAAGCCTTGGAATGCCTTAATGTAAGGAAGTATGGATCTGTTTTTATTCATGTTGGTAAAAATGATGTCACCCGCAAGGATTCTCTGACTGTTAGTAAGGAACTGATAGCCCTCTTAGACAGTATAGATTGTACTGGTGTTAGGACATATTTATTTATTTTATTTTTCATTTGTTGACCGGGCTAGTCTAACTGGATATATGTCCATTTTCAGTAAAGGCCCGGGGAGAAAAGCTCCACAAGTATTTTTCACAGATCACCTATAGAAAGGATAATCAAATCACTGTGGATGAAAATATTTTTTGGATAAACTCCTACATAGAAAAACTGTCATGCTTTAAGAAATGGAAATGTGTAGAGCATCCAAGCCTTATTTTGGGCCACATGTGTTCAGACAGGATAGTGTGCATTTGTTAAGATCACAGAGAAGAATATTGGCAGCAGATATTATGTAATATTTGACAAACACTAGCAGGATTTTTGCAAGACCGAAAATTTAACAGTTCACAGAAAGCAACATTCAATGCATCTCTGATGGTTGTTAATGCTAGGAGCATTAATAATAAAGTTTTTTTTATTGGTAAATTTGCTATGTCCCCACAAGATTGATGTTATAGTTTGTGAAACATGGTTAAAGAACAATGAATGGAAACCAGTTCTGTCAGGATATAAATGTTTTTACTATAACAGACATTCTAACAAAAAAAAAATCAGGTGGAGGTGTTATGATAGGGATTAAAGATAGCTATGAGACCTGTGATTATTACATGTTCAATAACAACACCAATGCTATAGACTGAGTAACTGTGACAATAAAGACAACCCTGGAACACATAACTGTTGGAGTATATAGACCACCAAAGTCAAGTGCAGATGACCTAGAGGAATTCATACATTTCTTGCATCAAACACAGGAGGGAAGAATAATATTAGCTGGGGACTTAAATTTGCCAGAAACAGACTGGAATAATATTGATTCAACAATGTTAGTAAGGAAATTATTCACACAGTATATTCAGGAACAAGAATTGCTTCAGATTGTAAAAAAAACTACCAGGGATCGGAATGTACTAGATATTGTTTGTGTTCCCAAAGAAATTACTGGGGTTATTAAGGTTAATTTGTCACTAGATAATTCTGCCAAACTGAAATCTAAACCAATGCACAGAAGGTTAATTACAGATTTTATTACTGGGGTTATTAAGGTTAATTTGTCACTAGATAATTCTGCCAAACTGAAATCTAAACCAATGCACAGAAGGTTAATTACAGATTATATTGAAGCAAAACAATCACTATGTAAAACTAAATGGAGTGAGGTGTTCAGTGGAAAAGCTGCAGATGAAATGAGGAAAGTTTTGAAAGAGAAATTGTTTAAGTGCAAAAAGTCGAAACAAATGTTTAACATCAGGATCTAGGCATACAACATCAGGGGGATATATTTCCATAAGAACAAGATATCTGATTAAGGTTAGAGACAAAAAATATAAGAAATGGAAGAGAGGCTGAACTACAACTTTGAAAACTGAAATAAACAAGCTGGACAAACAGATTAATCATAGTGTGAGACAAGATCAAGAACATTTATATAAAGATATTGAGCATAATAGGAAACTTTTTTATAGACACATAAGATGTGGAAGGAGTAAAGACACACAAATTTATAAACTGTGAGTAGATTCTAAAATTTATTCTCAGACACAACATATTACAGATATATTTACAAAATCTTATGCAAAGCAGTTTGGCTACACAAAAGGGGTGATAAGTTGCCCTAGTGACATCCAGGTAACCCCAGATACTGGAATGAAATTAGATTATATCGAAAACGAACTGCGCAAACTGGATCCAAACAAAGCACAGGGAGGAGATGGAATTAGTAACAATGACCTGAGAACACTTCAGCAAGAACTTACACTACCATTATATCTATTATTCACTAGGTCATATAAATATGAAGAGATTCCTCAAGATTGGAGATTAGAGACATGCTTATTAAACCTGTCTTTAAGGGAAAGGGGAGTAGGACAAACCCAGAATCATATACACCCTTAAGTCTAGCTTTGTGTTGTGGAAAATTAACGGAGAAGGTAATATTGGATAAGTTATTGTCAGAACTGGACAGGTTGGGACTTGAAACCATACATCAGTATGCATATGTTGAAAATAGATCTATTACCACCTGTAACATGATGTTCTATAACAATATAATAGCTATGAATGAAAAATTGTGCTGTGATGTAATTTATATAGACTTAACTTTAGCATCTGACAGGGTCATACATAAAACACTGATCAATAAATGAGTAGGTATTGCTGTACTCTTGATAAGATGGATAGCTGCATAGCTTACAAATAGGACATGGCAAGTATCATACAGCAACTGCACAGGTGAATTCCATGGTTAGAGCCAGGATGTCCCACAGGGCTCTGATCCAGGCCCTTACTTGTTTAGATTGCATCTTTCAGACCTAACATTTTCATTTGAGGTGTTCTACAGTCTATACACAGAAGACCTGAAATTGGGTAAACTGATTACAAGTGTTACAGATAAGGCATGTCTGCAAAATAACTTGACTAAATTGACCATTTGGGCACAAGAGAATAACATGCTGATAAATACATCAAAAACTAAGCATATGAGATATGGGAGACATAAAATTAAAGGTGAATATTTAATACAGCACACAGTGATTGAAACGGTAGACTCATTTAAGGATCTGGGTATATGGGTAGATTCAACTATGAGTTTCTTTAATCATATCAACCAATTGGTTAATGTTAGTTATAGAACTAAAGGTTGTATAAAAAGATTTACAGAGTCTAGGAAATTAAAAATAATGAAGTCATTGTTTGTTAGTTACATTAGACCCAAACTTGAGTATGGAATAACAATATGGAAACCCTATAAGAAGATAAGCATGAGTAAACTGGAAATAGTACAGCAGACATATACCAAGGGCATCCATGGATGTGAAAATCTAAGTTATTATGAAAGACTAAAATATCTGAGCTTGTACAGTGTCTCTTACAGAGAGGCTGGTATAATGATTAAGGTGTTTATCTTACAGACACAAGGTGCAGAGTTTGATTCTTACATGGGGTAATTGGCCAAGCTTAAAATGGCCCACAAGGGCAGTTAGTCTAGTACTAGTCTGTGATCCTGTAATCTGTGATCCTAAGAGGAGATCTTATTCAAGTATATAGGATATTTAGGGACAACTACCTCTGTGAATGTTTGGGGTTATCAAAAAGTACTAGAGAATCATCAGACAACCTGTGTAGAAGATTCTATAGGAATGAGAAGTGTACTAATTGGTTCTCTGACAGAGTAGCTGATGCATGGAACAGATTACCAAATTACATTAAAGCAAGCACTAGTTTAGATATTTTTAAGAACAGTCTGGATACTTATTATGGGAACAAGTGTTTTGGTATATTGGCAAGCTAGAAGGGCATTTATGCCCATGCTTGAAATAGCTGTATGTATGTACGTATGTATATATGTAACAAAGGCTGGCTTAGAAGGGTAGTTTCACTGAAATTTAGGCACAGGAGAAAAAAACACATGCTTAAACTCCTGTAAAGCCTCCCCTGTCCTTAACAGACTTAAATAAACCAGAAGCTACTTCACCAAACAAAAGTTTATTATCCAGAGGAGCATCCATCAACTTAGCCTTAATATCAGAAGGCAAAGGTTGAAGCCAAAGCAAGAATATCTCCTCAGAACTGAACCAGAAGCAGCAGCCCTAGAAGAGGCATCTGCTGCATCATAACTACATTTGATAGAATGATGAACTAACTGAGAGGAAGTCCCAAGCAAGGAAAGAGCAGAAGATTTACTCTGACAGTCTGGAAGATCAGAAAGAAGCTGACAAGCCTGAGAAACAAGAGCCATGACATACCTAGAGATATAGGTCTGATAATTAATAGCCCTAAAAGCTAGGGTAGCCGAAGTATACACCTTCTTACCCAGCCTATACATGGTTTTACTGTACTTGTCAGAAGGCAGTAACTTGGATGAAGAAAGTAATTGAGATGGTGTATCACAGGTGACAGACACCACAGAGGGGTCAGCAGGGCATTCAAACAAAAAGGAACAATCCTCAGGTACCCTATAAAACCTATCAGACTTCTTGGGAGCAGGGGGCAGAGAATCCGGTGCTTTAGAGGCATTGGAAAAAAACATCCAATAAATCAGTCAAGACAGGTGTGACACCTGTGCACTGACCAAGTAATCAAGGAGCCTCAATCCTCACCACTAGCACCAGTGAAGGGTGTCCACATTCGGAGGGATAGGAAGCACACACACAGTAAAGTACAATTTCTCATAAGAGCACACAGAGATCACAGTCAGTCTGGGGCTGGTTTCTACCTTTCTCTCCAGATCCCCAATAAGACTCCCCACTGGCACAGCTATGGAGTGGAGTCCTTAGGCAGGGTTCCAAGCCAGGTCCTCCAAGAACTCTCTCTGTCCAACCAGTGCTTTGTGTCCCTGCCCAAGTAGCGGAAACACACACACACACACACACACACACACACACACACACACACACACACACACACACTCACACACAGACACACGCACACACTTTGAGATATTATGTATATACAACCACACAGACATTCCTGGGGAAGGCTGGCACAGGTTCACTAGCTGTGCCCCTTCTGTCCAGGCTATAAGGTAGTAATCCACTGCTACCAGAACCCCTAGTTAGCAGCTACCAATAAGGCCCTTCCCAAAGAGTATCCAATTTTACTGTGCAATATTATTATCCAATTAGTAAGTGTGACTAGAACTTTTAAGGCTTATTGGAGTGGCTTTGTACAGTATCACTATATACATGGGATGTACTATAGATCTTAAATTATCTCTACACAAAACAGCCACAGTTGAAAGGTTTAAAATATTTAATAATAAATAATAAAAACACAAGACAAATCTCCTCAATTCAACACAGTGCTAGTCAAGAGTTCAGAGATCACAGGAAAATGCTTAAAATAATACTGTAGAATAGTCTGACATAAATATAGAAAACAGATAGACTAAACTTACTATTTTCTATCTATTTTTAAGAGAGACACTAAAGTCTAAGATCCTACTTACATACAGAACAAAGCACGTAATGGTGATGTTGTCAGTTCTGAAGACAAATGCAAAATGCCCTAATTCTCTCTCTGAGCTCTCTTAAATTGGTAATACATCATTGCTGACTCATTTTAGATTACATCATTCTTCTCTGGTTCCCAGGCTAACAGAAACTCAGAGTTCTAACATTTATTTGATCTTGCACCTGGCCAGGAAACCACAGCAATAAAAGATATTATACACGTAAAATCTAGCAATTAACTCTGGTCTCAAAACAATAGAAGGAATTCCTTAGTCCAGACATTTTGTGTCCGAGGTTTGAGATGAAACAGTCATAAAATGCTTTACTTTATCAGCTTTCTTCCAGCAGAGTGCACTGTGGTTACATTTTTGAAGTTCAACATTTAACACAGTTTTCTTTACATTTTTGAAACAGCCTGTGGATTTTATTAATATTACAATGACATAGAATTATCTACAAAATTCTATCTAGCTGGGCTGGCAGCCTTTCAGTTTTTCACAACAGCAGGAATGGCCGCAGGTTTAGGAGATTCCATCTGCAGTAACTCATAATACCTCTTATGGATATGCAAAACCTGGGCTCAATCCCAGTTAAAAAAAACTCCATCATCCTAGAGATTGTGTCCCCAAAGGAAATTTCCTCAGAAGGATTATATAGAGTATGAGGGTCATCCTCCTCAGACCCGTAGTCTAAAGAAGAAGGAATCTGGGTAGAATAAGCAAGGGATTCATCATCAGAATCCACCTGTTCCTCAGAAGAATTCAATACTCTAGACCTTTCAGTGGAAGGAGACAACCAAGGAGGAGCAGGAACTGAAACCCTTTGAGGAGGCCATAATGACATTAAAGCACTAAATAATCCCTGAGTAAAAGCCTGCCACTCACTTTGTGGATCCCTAGGAGCAGAAGAAACATGATTAGTTTTCTGTTTCTTTTTTAAGGGGACATCTGCCCAAAAAACCTGAGAAGGCCCAGACTCAGGACAGCATTCCACAACTGTAGTAGGAACCTCTATCGTAAAGAGAGACTGCAGAGCCCCTCTAGATCCCTCAGAAACAGTCAACCGTGGTTCCCCTGAATGCCCAAAATGGACACCTGCAAAGCCTTGTTGGACGTGCTACCTGTCAAATCCTCACTGGCCTCCAATCCAGGCATGGTAGAGGAATCTGACAAAACAACCCGGCAAGCCTCCAGGTTCATAATAACCTTAGGAGAAACTCCTGGCAGAGGCTGGACAGTGGAAGATTCCAGTCCTACCTTATGTACCTTCTTCTTTCCTGATGGCAGCCCCTCAGGCGAGGAAGTTCCGTCCACAGTATCGTTAGCAAGAAGCTTAAGGCACTGGTTCTCAATATACAATGAAGCGGAAGAAAGCCTACTATGAAGAGTTTTAGGGACAAACACCTGACAAATTGAACAAGACGCATGGTCGTGAGCAGCACCTAGGCAAAAAAGACACTTATTGTGGCCGTCTTTATGGGGAATCAGTCTCCCACACTGACATTTACCCTTCCTGGATGTCATCAACCCCAAACAGCACAAAACAATCTAAAAAATAACAAAAAAAAAAAAAAAACTAATTGGGTACTTATCTGCACTGGTGAGGACTTCAGCAAACAGGAGTAATCACCGGAAAGCCAATAAACAGAAAAATGGCAAAAAAATGGATGGAGGTAACAGATCAATAGTTTAAAACAGCATTCGATTGGTGGCAAAGAAATTCTGAGAATGGTATGCCTGAACATCACCTTTATGTCCTACGCTACGCAAGGAATATGTAGGTGACATTCAGTGTACCGTAAAGCAACTGTTGACTTTGGTAAACTGGCTGGACGGTGGGCTTCACTGCAGGGAATCCCATTTGTAATGAATATTGCAATGGTGAATGTAAGGACATCACCTGTGACCCTGACTGTCTTTGTAGCATATGGTGTAAATACATTGAGGTAAACAAGAGAGAAGATAGGTAAAGCGGGGTTGGTGGCAAACAGTTGTTATTTTTTACTATGGAAAAGCATAATGATTATTTACACAAATAATACATGTTCGCTATTGCCTTTTACATTTACCCATTGCCTACCTATGCAGAAACAGGGTTCACAACTTAAGGAAAAAGGTGTAAGATTTAATTTGGTTCGGCTGCTTTCATGCAAACAGGCTCAGCTGCAAGACCTGGCCTTCAGCACTCTAGACAGTACTGAGTGTGAAAAATACAGTTGCTGTCTAGTTTTTCCTGTGACATCAGTTGTAAGTACAATAAGGTCATGGTCAGACTACAGATAAGCTGAGGTTTTAATCCAGCACAATCCACTTTTTAGTTATAGTGTCCCACTATAATTTTTCAAAAAAATGTGATTATAAAGGTAATACTACATACCAATAGCTACGTACAGAAGGTTTACTGAGCACAGACATACTTTTGTAGGTATCATATGTATTATGTGGGTAACTAGTTTATCATGACAATGATGATTATGTAATAAGAATGTAGTTGTGCATATGTAATGGATACACTAGCGTAATGACAATCATTTAAAATTTTCCACAATACAGGTGTAACTGAGGAACAGAGTGTTATGTGAGGTATACCACAAAATGCAAATCTATTACTAAATTTATGAAATTCTATCCATTTCCAATATATTGTCAGACATTAGTCCCGCGTCACAGATGAGAATGCATAAACCAGGTCCTGCATCACAGATGACAATGCATACGCCAGGACCTTGTAATGTCTATCTGTGATGACCATAACTGCCAAGTACTTCTTCTATGGCAACTAGGAAAAAAAATCACCTATGTAGAACCGTATGCTTTCCCTTTTTTACATATGTTTGAATCCCACACTGTACAAATTACTTTTAACACTGCGTAAGTCCCCACAAAATATGTGTCAAGTCATCCCATTGATCCTTCCAAAGTCATGGCTTAAAAGCCAAGTAATTTAGCATTTCAATGTTGAGCACTGAACAAAGTGTGACCAGGTATAGCACCACAAACACCATAAATCAATGCCAAGTGTCAGATTAACACTGCTGTTTCATAAACTCCCTTCCTCTGTTTGGCAATGTTTTTCTTCATTTACCATTATGCAAGTGTGGTTAGCATGATTGTGTGTGTTTGTGCACTTGTCATAAAACACGATATGACAAATTGGTAGGAAAATGCTTGTATTATTGTTGGAGGACCTTTGCAGACATGTCAGGAGATTTGAAGGATGGTGCCAAATTCAGGTCAAAGAGGTGGGGTGTGGAGGAGTCAAAAATATTTGTTGTACTCCTCGTGAACCACAAAAGCTATAGGCTACTGCATGGGTACTACACCAGGTCTCAGTACAAGGCTGATGCTTGGAACAGTCTAGACAAGGCTGTCTCTAGTGTGATTGGCATACCACACACTGGGGGGCAGTGTCATTTCCATTACAGTGACCTGAAACAGTGTAATCAGGCACAACTCAACCAGTGACTGGATGAGTTTAAAACTGCTGACATCCCACAGTTGTGTAAGTATACAGATAAAGCAACTTTAAATGTTATGGAAAGCTGTAGACAGCCAAGGCTGTATGGATTATGCTTTCATGCATTTTTTCTCTTATTCTTTATTTTACAGCTACATAGGAAATTTCAGTGAATATGGAGGCACATGCTGAGAGACTGGAGACACTCAGAGAAGCAAGGGGTATGTATGGAGCACAAATGAACATAACTGAATTAAATATATTGGCATTCTATAGATCAGTAGCAACATAGGCATGCAGATCTTAACTTTAACAACAAGTATGCATACTTTCTTCTGTAGCTCTTGGAAACTGTATCAGGCAAGTGTATTACAGTTATTTAGATTAGATGGGTTTAATTTCTACAAGTAATCCATACAGTCACATTCAACAAATATCATCTTTAAATTTTAATTGCAGTAATATTGATTTTAACACCATGTTGTTATGTTAATCTGTAGTATATTTAAAACCATATATGGAATATCTGCATATTCCAAGGATTGCGTGTAACAAATCATAATAGTTTTTGGGATTGTGAAAGATGTACAGCTAATATAATAATACAAGTATATTTATTATAATAAAGCATGAATGTGACACATAATGGTTCTGTCACAAAAGGAGATACTGCCAGTACAGCTACCTGGAATTTTGTAAATAATTATATGTCATTTGTGAATATCAAAATTATTCATATGCTTGTGTTACACATGTATTAGAACTGTATGTCATACAAGATGGTTTGTACAGATGTGTGTACTGAAGAGGTATTTTACAAAATGCTGTTTAAAGATGCAACCACAGCATGCCCTACTGGGTTAGAACAAAAATGTACCCGCACTATTGTAACTGTTTAGATGTATGTATTTTAACACTGAAAACTGAAACACAAGAGGTTAACTTCAGAAAAAAATAACTGAAATTAAATTCGGATGTTCAGTTTCAGTGCAGTAACTCACCATATCTGCCTTGCTTGCTCTGAAGTAAATTATTAGGGTACAGCAATTCTCTTAGATACAGTCAGAAATATAGCAAAGCTTAGCTTAGATATTTTCTTTTAAGACTGTCCTACAATGGTGTTTTAAATATTTCCTGTGATTTTGAACTCTGTCACTGTATATATATATATATATATATATATATATATATACATATATATATATATATATACATATATATATACATATATATATATATATATGTATTATTACCTAGTTCTTTTATTATTTATATTAAATATATTTAAACATTTCCCTGTGGCTGATCTTTGTGAGACATATTTATTTTCTGAGAGTACTTGCATATTTATTTGGTGACACTGTGTAGCCACTCCTAACAGCCTTGCTCAGTCACACTACCATTTGTATTAACAGTAACATTACACAGTAAGATTGGACACCCTTTGTTAAGGGCCTTAAAGTAGCTGATAAAGAGGTGGCTGGTGGCAGTAATAACTACCTTACAGGCTGGGCAGAAGGGGACATAGATGCGTGTGTAATGCAAATCTCCAGGAGTGTGTGTTAGCTACTTGGACAGGGACACAAAGCACTGGTTGGGCAGAGATAATGTTGGAGGTCTTGGCTTTGCTACTCAGCTGAGATCTCAAATCTATAGCTGTGCCAGTGAGGAGTCTTATTGGGAATCTGGAGAAAGATGGAGAAACCAGGCTTGGACTGACTGTGGTCTCTGTATGCTATTAAGGAAATTGCATTTGATGCAGTGAGCTGCATCTGGAAATATTGTGTGTGCACCTGTTATTCTCCCAGTGTACGTCCCCCACTGGTGCTAGTGGTGAGGATTGAGGATCCTTGATTACTGGGGTGTCACACTAATCATCTCTTTTCTTTTTTGTCTCATCCCATCCCTTATCTCATTTTTTTAAATGGAAACACTGTTCTGATGTCTGTCCTTTCTGCCAAGAAGCCAAACCCTTTTCAGCACATGGAAGTGGTCCAACTGCTGAGGCTTAGCCTGTCAACCCTGCAGCAGCTGCTGTAGCAACACACAGCACCTCTGGGATGCAAGCTGGCAGTACTGCCTCCATAGCCCCTGCAGTACCTAGCTCATCTACATCAAGTAACAATAGATAGCATTACAGCTGCCGGTGCATTTGTACCCTCCAGGACTATTGGTGGAGGTAGGGATTACATCATCTGTCAGGAGGGGCCAGAGATGGTGCATGAGGTACTAGAAACTGGCATCAGTGTCTGTCTCAGTTGTCTAGAGATGTTGCTCCTTAGAATGCAAAAAAGACACTCCACATCAAGCAATCTCACAGGGATCTGAGGAAGGGGACAGTGATGACAGTTCTGAGGATGAGGACTAGATTCTCATTGTTCCACACTTGATGGGTATGTGCCTCCAATGTCCCCATCCCCAATCATGGTTTCCCCAACCTTTTATGTCCATCATCATCCCTGTGTCTGTTTTGTTTGTCCCATTTGTCTGGACCCGCTTCCTCATCTACCCAACCTACTTGACCCTCACATTCTTATGTACCTTTGCCAACATTCCTCTCTTCTTGAAATCCCAAATAAATAAATAAATAAATGAAAATAGGCACTTATCCCATAAAAAATTGCCCCATATGTAACTCTTCAATTTTGCATATGTGTCTTCTTGACACACATGATTTGGTCCAATTGGCTATGCAACATTATTGTGTTGCTGTGACAGTCTAAATCCATCCAGTTTTCTATACATGTTCACACTGCAGTGTTGAAGAAGTGGATATCTATGGTTCTTTCCTAATTACCTCCTACTAATTACTTTCTTGCCTCCCCTTTGTTCTTCCTTCTGCTTGCCCCCCCATTTCACCACTTATCAATCAATTTTTACAACTTCAATGTGGTCAAAAAAACAGAATCACGGGGGTCGTGGCCAAGGATGAACACAAGATAGCAGCAGATTTCTTCAGCTCCACCAATTTCATTACACTGACAGGAATTAATTACTTAAAAAATTAATTTTTGAAGTAATTTTCTTTCTAAATATGTTTGTTTTATATAGTTCTTGAACTATATCTAAAAAAGAAAGGAAATCTTAACAATATTCCTGTCAGAAATCACTTTGGAAATTTTCCTGTCAGTTTATCAGTCTGAAATGAGTTCCAGTAAGACAAATTCTCAAGACTCCAGCATCAAGAAAGAACTTCAGTCTCTGATAATTATAATCCAGCAACTTACTGCTAAGATGGATAAAATGGATACTAAAATAGACATCTTCATAGAAAAACTACAAAACAAATAGACTTGTTACATATAGACCTGCAACAACAGAAGATCCAGATGACAGGCATAGAAGAAGCTGTGAATGACATGGAAAATAGAATCCAAGAAGAGGAAATCAACATTGAGTTTCTGCTGAAACAAAATACACATTTACAAACAAAGCTGGATGACCTGGAAAATAGATCTAGGCAATAACATTAGGATTTTTGGACTGCCAGAAAATATTGAAGGTAACAATATTACTTCTTTTTTTAACAACATGGCTCCCTAAAACTTTAGACTTACCAGAATCATTCTCTTTTGGTATTGAAAGAGCACATAGATCTATAGCTAATACTAACTCTAACAAAAATATCCTAGATCAGTTATAGTTAGATTTCTATCATCTTTTGATAAAGAGATGTTTGTTAAATCTGCTTGGGCTAAAGCTCCTGTTAAGATTAATGAGACAACTGTGCATTTTGACAATGACTATTCTTCCATGGTAATAGCTAAAAGAAAAGTTTTTCTGCCACTAATAAGGGAGCTTAAAAGCACAGTTTAAAACATACCTTCTGTTTCCTGCCAAGCTTAAAATCTTCCTTCCTGATGGTCCTAAAATTTTCGATGACTTAGACTCTGCTTTACTGTTTATCAAAAAAATAAGATTTTTGGATAAAATAGAGGAAATGGAATGGGCTAGTCCTTCATTAAAGAGACTGGCAACTGAAACTTCGTGGAAGACTTCAGAGAAGAAGAAGAGACTAAAAAAATGATTTGTTCTATGTTTTTTTTTCTCTCATCATTTTATTTCATTATTAATCTTTTAAATATAGTTCCTGCATTTCCAAGAAGCCACAAATATTTTGAAAAGATTTAATCAAAGTTATCCTCTGTGTGCAAAGAAATGTTTTGTTTCATAACCAGTCAAAATATCTGAAGATTTAATGGCAAGCTATGATTCAACTTGTTTCTCTTTCTGAAAAGAGAAGTAAGGTCAGTAATTTGATACATTTTTTCTTTATATTTTTTTTCTTCTCTTTTCTTCTTTTCTTTGTTTAAATAATGCCATTCTATTTAGATTATGTAGTGGGTAAAGGGTGGGGAGGGCAGGGAGAGAAGAGTAATGAAAATATGATTAATAGAATAATAACATATTTATTCCTTGTAAAAGTTTATATGTTCTTCAAATGCTATTCCTAATTATACTTTCTTGATTATACTGCTTATGCTTGTTTGTAAATAATCTGTCATGCTTTAACTAATAATAATTAGAACTAAATAATAGTAAATAATATGTTTTATTTTTAACTCTATTAATATAAACAGTAAGTAATATTCCATTGTATATACTTCTTATAGCTTTCTCTTACATTTTTTTTATTTCTGCCTTACACCCTTTTATTTTCTACTCTCTTTCTTTTCTTTATTAATATATAGAAATGCTTTTGATCATATAGACACAGTAAATAATAAGATTTGCATAAAAATTGAGTTGGGACAAAAATATTGAGTTGTATTACTTATTAATAATTTTGGGCTTAATTTCACTTACATAGAGGCTGTAATAACCTGTAAAATACATTGTGAAGGTTTTGTCATGTTTAGATGCATTTACACTGCTAAATGAATGTTTGTCACTAGTTTTTAATAAGTTTCCCGCCAAAATGTTAAGAGAGACAATCTGGGATGTGGGCTGTCTCATGCACAGTGTCCATGAGCTACTTCAAAAGCTTCAACTCTCAGAATTCTCACAGAGAAGCTGAAAGCAGTTAGTCTAACCTTTGACCTAGATATCACACTGACACATCACAGATTCGGGAATAACACTCTACCAGGAAATAGAAAAGATGCAAATGTGACTATGTGAAGGAAAATGAACTCTTTAACATCTAAATGTGAGTTATTTTATATAATTACTTAAATATCTATGTTATAATTCATAAAATATGTCAGTTATAATGAGTTTAAATGATACAGTTTCTTGTAGTAAGTAAATGTCTTATTTTAGAAGGCATAGAAAATGAAACATTTATTCAAGTGTTTTTGAAAATCTACTTAACAGCAGCATAATAATCTGTGTTAAAAACTTATGTTCCAAACATATACGCTACTATAACTCATTTAATTCATCTGATTGAAAAGCATAAATAATTTTATAACTCTATTCTGGAAGAAATTGTCATGTGATATATTTTAAAGCAGTAGTATAGCATGGTTGTAAAATCTGGTTACAAAAATGTGTTTGCTGTGCATTATTTTGTATAAAGCAGACAGATTTATTGTAGGGACAGCAAGTAGGATAGTGCTCAGCAAGGACACAACTCAGTGAGCTCATATATATATATATATATATATATATATATGTGTGTGTGTGTGTGTGTGTGTGTGTGTGTGTGTGTGTGTGTGTGTGTGTGTGTGTGTGTGTATGTGTGTGTGTGAGTGTGTGTATGTGTATGCATATGTATATATATATATATATATATATATATATATATATATATATTTGTGTGTGTGTGTGTGTGTGTGTATGTATATATATATATATATATATATATATGTGTGTGTGTGTGTGTATATATATATATATATATGTGTGTGTGTGTGTGTGTGTGTGTGTGTATATATGTATATAAGTGTTTCTGAGAATCTGCATAACTATGCAGTATGATTTATAACAATTTCTATGAATACAATATTTTATTCTATTGACAATAATGAGTTTGAGTAAATGCTCATATACAAGCAATTCAAGGTTTTTTGGAAGCTGTTAATTGCATTTACATGACAGAAAATAGATGCATCTTAATATATGTAATGTCTGAATCATATTAGCCAAAGTTTTTGATTTAAATGAATGTTAGAACTTATTTTTCTCTCCTCTTGATTTCTAACATCAAGATTATTTGAATGCTATTTGAATACAAGTGTTTTATATTACATAGATGTATATAGTTGTATGAACAGTTTTTTTAAAAAAAAGGTTTATTTTAGTTTATATGATGCTGTTTTACCAAATGTGTAGTCTTGTTTTGCTAGATAATTGAATTGAAAACTGTTAACCTCAGTTAAATATAACTAGTATTAAATTGATAAGGTGGTAGCTGAGGTACTGCTGCTTAGGGTAGGGGTTAACTTGAGTGGTAAATACTACTCTAAGTTGGAGTTTATAACTCAGGCTGGATGCAAGGTTTAATCCTTACATTATTTTCACTTGTTCATTGTTATTTGTATATAGTTTTGACATCCACAATATATTTTGTACATTCATTGTCACTACAAACAAAATTGAATCCTATACAAAATCCCATAAGAGATTCAATAAATACAGCTATATTTAAAGGTACACCTAAAGGAGGAGATGTAACATTACTTATCTTGTTATTTGTTATTTTGATCATAAGATTCTTAAGTTTTAAAAATGCCAAATGACATCTTTAAAAGGAATTTCTTTAAACATTAATGGATTGAATAATCCGTGTAAAAGGGCAAGCCTAATAAGATACATTAATTTACATAAGGCCAACTTAGTCTTCCTGCAAGAAACCCATCTCTTGAAAAAAGATATTGATAAACTAGCCACAAACAAATATACAGTATTGGTTAATTCAGAGCACACTCAGAAAAAAAGAGGAGTGGCTATTTTATGGAATAAAAGTATGCCCATTCCTAAAACCATTAAGTCTTATCAGGATGACAAAGGAATGTTTTGTATGGTTACAATACAAATTAATGGGAAGACTTACACTTTAATTAATGTATATTGGATACCTGGAATTGGTATTAATACAGTGAAACATCATCTTGATAAGATCATATCATTCTCTATAGGAGATATTATTTTAGCTGGTGACTTTAATTGTGTACTACATGAAAGTTATACTACCACTATAGGGAAAAGAAGAATTACATCTAATGCAAAACATTTAAATGATTTTGCTAATTCTTATCATTTGAATGATATTAATAATCAGATAGATTCAAAATCATTACCATACACCTTTTTTTCTAACAGATACAAAACTTATTCAAAAATAGATAGGGTCTTTATTTCTAACCAGATGGTAACAGATTTAATTAATTCCAAAATCATTTCATGTCCTATATCTGATCATAATTCAATTGTTTTAGAATTCATGATAAAAAATAATCATAATGTTCAGATCAAAAGGATACCAGCATACTTAACTCAACTAAAAGACTATAAAGAATATATACTTTCAGAAGTAAAACATTTTTTAGACATAAATAATACTCCTGAAGTCTCCATTGTTTATGTTTGGGATGCCTTAAAATCATATCTATATGGACAAAGTATCAGATGGTATAATAATAAAAGGAAATCTTGGGATAAGGAATTGTTAGATATTCAAAGTAAATTAGACTCTTATAAACATAATAATAAAGAAAATATTATGGACAAGAAAGTTATTGAAGAAATAAACAAACTAAATGAGAAATACAAAGAAATTTTAACTCATAAAGTTAAAATAACTTTAGAGAAATACAAGTTTTTGTCTTATTCAATAAGCCCCAAATACTTACATAGACTTAAACATAAAACAAACAGGTTGAATAAACAAAACCATATCAAAGAAATCTTTTCTCTAAGGAAAAGAAGAATGTTTCTAGTATACCAGAAATACTAGATGAATTTAGAAATCACTTTCACAAAATTAACCATAATAACATTAACATGGAACCTAAAGATAAAATAAAGAAGTTTATAACCACAAACATGAATAAAAGCTTAATAAACAACAGATTAAACTATTGGACAAGAGTATTTCATATACAGAAGTTATTACACAAATAAATAAGCTTAAATCAAACAAAGCACCGGGTAATGATGGTATTATACCAGAGATATATAAAATCCTTTCTAAAAGTACATATTCATTAATACATAAGGTTTTTATTTTGGCCCAAACTGAGTTAATAACCCCCCCCATCTTGGCAATATACATTTATTTCACCAATTTTAAAACCTAATAAAGATCCAACTAGATGTTCTTCATATCAGCCCATCTCATTACTTAATGTTGATTATAAAATGTTTATGAGTATTTTTGCTGATAGATTGAAGACAATCATTCCCGGCATTATAGATATAGATCAGACAGGCTTCATTGTAAATAGAAATACTTTTGATAATATAAGAAGAACTTTAACATTAATAGATTTTGCAAATAGGAAAAGAAAGATTTAACACTTATTAGTCTTGATATAAGTTCAGCATTTAATTCAGTAAGTTGGGACTATCTGTTTACCTTAATGAAGTGCACAAACTTCTCAGATGCATTTGTAAATCTAATTGAGCATTTATACAAAGGAACGTTGGCTTATATTAAGGTAGGAACATATGTTTCACAAAAAATACCCATTATTAAAGGTACAAAACAAGGATGTCCACTTTCTCCACTATTATTCACTTTAGTAATGGAGCCTTGGGCTAATTTGATCAGAAACAGTACTGACATAGAGGGTTTTGAAATAGATGAAAATACAACATCCAAAATTCAACTTTTGCAGATGATGTTCTAATTACATCAGCAGGATCTAATTCTTCTATGCAGTCTCTATTTGATAAAATGATGAATTTTAAAAGTATTTCTGGTTTAATATTCAATGAAGAAAAACTAAAATACTACCTATATATACACAAAAAATATTCTCATTAGTGATTTTACTAAATATGTACCCAATTCAGGTCAGATAACTTATTTAGGTATAATACTATCTAAAGATATTAAATCTATTATATATAATAATTATAATACCTGTTTTCTTAATATACAAAATCTTTTTAATACCTGGAATAATATGTTTTTACTATGGAGGAGAGACTTACAATTATTAAAATGATAATATTCCCCAAGATTTTATACTTAATACAATCAATAATACTTCCACCTACAAAAATAATTATCAAGAAACTGAATATACTAATGTTAAATTTCCTATGGGCACCTAATAGACCTAGGATTGCATTAAAGAAACATACTAATAGCTGGTCTCAAGGGGGTATTTCTTTTCCAGACTTTAATTTATATACTATCTCTTCTATTGTAAAAGTTATTACTTTATTAGTAGATCAGTCATATGTCGCAAAATGGAAAGATTATTGGGAGCTAATTAGTATGCACTTCATGAAAATCTCCTTAACACATAAAAATATGATTGTAAATAACTCCATGTTATGGTTACTAAAGGAATTTTGTACTTCACCTATTACACCTAAACATATGGTTTGTTACCCATTAAATATTATTATTAGCTATCGTAACTTTATATTTATGCACCCTAAGTATAAGGAATGGAATTTTATTATATTCCCTATAATGTATACTCAGGGTATGCTTTTGTCATCTACTTCTGAAGGAACTCATTTAGCTATAGATAATGATCTAAAGTACTGGTATCAGTTGATATCTGATAATAAAGTTAAAAATCTAGATTTCTTAAAACAAGAATTTGATCTAAGAGAAACTTGCTGGTTAGAGGTTCAGACCTTTAGACAACATCTCATTAATAAAATAGATCTAATGTCTATAACAGTTAAAGAATCTATTCCAACACTGATTGATTACTTGATATTAAATTTACAACATAAAGTTTCTGATAAAGGTAAACTTTCATACATACATAAAATTATCAGACAAGAAACTTTTTACAGTGTAGATACATACTGGAATTATTTCACTTCTATTAATGGGGACCCACCAAATCAACAAGATAAACAATATATATTGGAATCTGCCTATAGAACTACGTCTTCCATTGTCTGGAGACTTTATACATGGAAATTTTTACATAGATCTTTTTATACACCTTTGATGATGAATAAAATAAATAATAAAGATAATTTATGTAAGAGATGTAATGTAGAAATTAATGATGACTGGGCTCATATGTTTTATGACTGTATAAAATTGAAAGAATACTGGAATTCAATTAATGAATTTTTGCAGGCTCTTTTTACAGATAATTTCATTATTTCTAAATCTCTTATATTATTCAACACACCTGTACCTCAAAGTGCTAAAAAGGTTAAGCTTCCCTTGTTATGGTCTGTTCTAGCAGTGGCTAGGAAAATAATAACTAGAAATTGGATTTCAGATACACCTCCTTCATTCAATGAATTTAAAAATGTTATGAATATAGTGTGCCATATGGAAATAAACACAATTAGGACAAGAACAACTAGAAAAACATCTTATTATATTGTATGGGATAATTTACAAAAGTTGTTAAAAAAATTCTAATTTCAATAGCATGGTATTTTAGTTTAATTAATTGATCTGATTGTAGTGGATGTCTTTGTAAATACTTTAGTTGTTTTGTTGAATATTATAATAATGCCTATTTTTAATTACTTGTATAAAATTGTTATGATATTTCTCTTATATGTTAAAACAATAAACCTGTTTTGAAAAAAAAAAAAACAGAATCACACATCACACGCGCACACACACACACACACACACACACACACACACACACACACACACACACACACACACACACACACACACACACACACACACATGGCCAGAAATAGCCTATAAATAAGCCTTCAATTTTTGTCCTCTGCATTTGAGTTTGGCATCATGAACCAGTGCCGGGTGGCTGTGAATATATCTATATATACTACGTCAAAACCTAGTGAGTTTTTGCCATCGGCCACACTAGTTTGGTCATCTCTGAGCAGTGTTGCTTAAACTCGCTGTGCAAAGGAAGACAGAGTTAAAGCAGAGTAAAGGCACTACTTTGAAACAGTTACATACAGTTCTTTAAACTGGCGAATGTTACAAAATGCAACTTCCTATGTGCACTGTTGAAATAAATCACTTGACAGAAGATTTTTTTCCAATAGCATCAAGGGTTTGATTACAGATGCATCTCATATAATTTCTTAGTGTGATGTTATATGTGTATGATATGTTTAATCACTCACATCTTAAAATTTGCAGTTATGGGTTCTCATGGAGATATATTGAATACTAGTCAAAATGAGTATTAGAGGTGACATCCATCTCCACAACTATTATATATTTATCCAACCTTGTTCTGCTTGTCATAAGCCTGTTGTCCCTCTCCTAACCCTTCTTTACCCATATATCAGTCACTTCATGTTACACCGCATGACAGGTTAATAATGATAACAGATCAAAAACATATGCATGAATGTTCCATTACACCAAACAATGTGCATGTTCATCTCTCCTTGTATTCATCCCTTCACTCCCACACCTCTTTACATTTGTATACCTATTAGGTTGATGGATGTACAGGTAATTTCATGGTTTCTTCATAGTGACATGACTCTGGTGATGGATAATACAAAAGTGTTACCTTTATTCAATAGTTTACCAGTGCTCCTGTAGTGTGTAAGGTTTACAGATCTGCAGTAGAATTCTCTTCGTGTCATGTTCATGGTGATGATGGATGAAATGTTCATTGTGATGTGGAAATGTACTGTGAAGAAGCATACTGCACATACTTTTCAGTATATCCAGCCATACACAAATATTTTGCATATCTGCTGAGTTATAATAATAATTTCAAAAGCTGTACCACCCCTTGTCATTTCTAGAAAGCTTTACACACAATTACATTTTGATTTGCAGTGAGGCCTGTAAAACAGCTACTAGTTGTACAAGTGTATTGAGGTAGGCATTACTGATACAATTTGGGGAAGACATATACTTTAGTGTAGTCATTGATTGTCATATTTGCAGTCCTGATCACATTTACTTAGCTAACACCATTTGTATAAAAAAGAGAATAATCTGGATTTGAATCTTGGCTCAGTTGTGCTCTGGCCAGATGCTCACTATTCTTACACACTGTGCCAAGCAAAAAGCTAGGCAGCATATGCATTTTCCACACTCAGTACTTTCCAGAGTGCTGATGGATGTGCCTCACTAGTGAGCCTGTTTGCATGAAGTAAGGTGAACCAAATTAAATCTTACACTTTTTTCCTTAAGAATAGAGCTGCATTTGCCCAGCGCTTATCGCACAAATGGGGAAGCCAATGGCAAAAGTTATTAATGTCATAAAGCTTTGGCTACAGCATTTCAAATATAGACTGCAGCATGAACATTACAGCATCTGTCAGCAATTTTCCCATAATATATCTTGCAAACTACTTCACAAGTTCATGTTTAATTCAGAAAATATGAATCACACGTAAGATAACACTTTGCTATCATCCACGCAAATCAGTTTCTCTGTGATATGCTATGTAAAGAGATGTTTACCATGCCTTACTTTGGTTACTGGGCTATTTTCCATTACATGGAAAGACATTCATAAACACAAGAGAAGGCCAGGGATGTGTCTACTTGACTGAACACTTACTTTCTGATACTCATGTGTGCCCTGCAGCAATGCACTTGCAACTGATATAGCAGTACTTGGGCTATTGTCAAGCAGACTACAGAAATACAGAGCATAACTGCATTGTTACATTTTGTATGAGTTTATACTAACACTGGACATTGGTCACCCATGATGATATCACATTGATATTGTCATTAAAATCTATTAATGTGGACATCAATTCACCTAAATATGAAGACACATACCTCCATCCTTGCAATACTGATGTTTCCAAACTGTGCACACGTGTGTGTGTGTGTGTGTGTGTGTGTGTGTGTGTGTGTGTGTGTGTGTGTGTCTGAATGTGTGTGATCTAAACAACATCATGAGAAACAGGTACATGTATGGGTTAATTCTGCCAGACGCATTCATGACAACTTCTTCTAAATAGGTTACCAGGAAGTATTTAAATTTATTTTTGCAAATTGCAATCACACAATCATATCCCAAGTCCTGCCTTTACATACAAGTCGCATAACAGTATATCTTACCTGTGACACTGTGATGATGTCATCCTGTATAAGGAGAAACAAAAGAAAATGGAGAAAAAGTACTGAAAAAAACAACCAGTAATGAAATGAACAGCACCCCAGGAAAAGGCAAGTGCAATACAAAGAAAATATGAACTTTAAGAAATCTTATTTAAAATTAACCATAAAACATATTTAAGTAAGATTTAATAAAGTTCATATTTTCTTTGTATTGCGCCTGCCTATTCCTGGAGTGCTGTTCATTTCATCCTCTATAAAGAGCAGTGTTATAATGATAAAATCAGTCATCTGCGATGGTGTGAGTGTTAAGTACTGTGTTCTCCAGCTTGTGCAACTAGTTAGGTAGGGGACTGAATTGCACAACAGTCAACGTATGTGTGTGTGTCTTTATGTCTGAGTGTGTGTGCATATATAGTCAGAAGAGCTTGATTCCAAGTCCTGCTACTCTCTCTCAAGTATCATTCATAAAATACTTTTACACTGATACTAGACTCCACAGCAATTTCATACAGCCCTCCCAACATCAACCTCTTGCCATACACTAATAATGTCATCCTCTATAAAGTGCACTCTGACACAGTTAAAAAGTCAGACTTGTGATACATTAACTACTGTGTTCTCTAGTTTGTGTAACTAGATTGGTAGGGGTTCTGATCTCACAACTATGAGTCTGGAGCCAATTTTACACTGGGATGTGAGTCCACATCTATGTCACACAATCCTACAACCATCTTCTCAGCATACACTGATCTTGCCATCCCCTATAAAATGCACTCTGATGCAGTTAAAGTCAGACTTGTGCCGTGGTGCTAGCTTTAAGTACTGTGTTCTCTAGTTTGTGTAACAAGGTATATAGGAGTTCTAATCTCAAAGCAGTCAACCTGAGTGCATGCAATCATTCAACTATCACTCCGGGGCAATTTTACATCAGGATATGAGTCCACATCTATGTTACACAATCCTCCCAACATGTTCTTCTTAGCATTCACTGATGGTGTCATCCCCTATAAAGTGCCTCTGATACAGTTAAAGTTAGACTTGTGCTGTTGTGTTAGCATTAAGTAGTGTGTTTTTTAGTTTGCCTAACTAAACAGGTAGGGGCTCTAATCTCACAGCAGTCAGCTTGTGTGTGTGTGTGTGTGTGTGTGTGTGTGTGTGTGTGTGTGTGTGTGTGTGTGTGTGTGTGTGTGAGTGTTCATTCAACTATCAATCTGGAGATAATTCTACACTAGGATGTGAGTCCATATCTATGTCACACAATCCTCTCAACACATCATTCTCAGCAGTCAATGATGATGTCATCCCCTATAAAGTGCACTCTGGCAGTATTAAACTCAGATATCTGTGTTGGCACTAGAATTAAGTAATGTGTTCTTTAGATTGTGAAAAGAGAAAAAGGTTCTAATCTCACAGCAGTCAATCTAAGTGCATGTGTTCATTAATCTCTCAGCCTGGAGACAATTTTACACTGGGATGCGAGTCCACATCTATGTCACACAATCCTCTCAACATCTTTTTCTCAGCATACACTAATATCATCCCCTATAAAGTGCACTATGAGACTAAGTCAGACATCTGTAGTGGTGCTAGTTTTGCACTGTATGGAATCCAGCTTGTATACCTACACAGGTGTTGTGTTTGAATCTGACCTCAATCAACTGTTGTGTGTGTGGTTGTTGGTATATTGCAGTCATTGTATGATATTTTGAATCTCTTTTCATTTGATTCCTACTCAGGAGAACATTTTACATAGCCCAATGAATCTCGCATCCCCTGTTCCCTCTGTCCACATAACATCCTTTCTATGGAACACTGAGGATGTCATTATTTCAAAGATGCATACACACATCGTGAAGTAGAGCCCTATATTACCTTGTGCACACCATCTGCAGATCACTGAATGTGTGATTGCTAATTCTGTCATTGGGTGGTGCACATCTTACATATGGACATAGGCAGTCTGTAATAAAATCAAAAAACATACACGTATATGCACGTACAACTTCTATCTTCCCTCACACAGATATAGCCTTTTTGATTTAAATGGTATGATGGGCTATGATTTTATGTGCTCTTGATCATTAGCCTAGTAATGCCTTATGACCATCTGAAGATTGCATATATTATCAATGTTGTTGTCATCCACATGTTCTATGTTGAGGTGAAGATGTACTGTAGCCCTAAAACAGTGTATTCCAATCTGTGATTTGAGCTCCTGTATTGATTCCCACTGCTGCCATTTGGTTACATGTTCCTTCCATAACAGCTGTATTAATTGCCTCCTGAGGACTGTTGACATGGGATGATGCTAAGTATATTGTTTCCCTACTAAGGCATGTGTTCTTGTAGTACAGTGTCATCAAATAGATATGCAAGTACTAAGTACTCTAAGAGCTTAAATATGTCTCACAGATATCAGCCACAAAGATAGGTTTAAATATATTTAATAATAAATAAACAGAAAAGAACAAGGCAATACTAAATATGTATTCACTGTGACTTTAGAGTGCAAAATCACAGGAAATATTTAAAACAACATTGCAGAACAATCTCAAATAAATAAAGAAAACATCTAAGCTATGCTTTACTATATTCCTATCTAAATCTAAAAGAGTTACTCTGTCCTAAAAACTTACTTGCAGAACAACACGCAGGGAGACGTGCTGAAGTTGGTGATGAGTGAATGTTTCAAGGTCAAAGACAAAATACAAATGCACTCTCTCTCTCTCTCTGACAGAGTTCTTAAATTAACATCAAATTTTACTGCTGGGTTAGCTTGGATGACATCAAGTTTTTGCCACCTGGCTTTAGTTTCCAAGCTAAACCTGCAGTGTAGCATTTGACATCTCCTTGTGAAAAATACACATCTCTCAGATGTTTGCAGATCCTGGAAATCATAAAACAATAAAGGACTTCTGCATCTCAAACCTAGTAATTACTTTTCTTACAAGACAATACAAAAACTTCCAACTCTAGACATTGTGTCTGCTACTGAACGGAAACTGAGAGATAACTTTTATAGCACAATCGTAAAACAGTTTAATTTCAACATATTTTCTTGAAGTTTTGCAAGTTAACTCTGTATGTTCTAGTTTCTACTGTTAAAACATATACATTTGCACAGACATATAGTTTATGTACATTTCTATTCTAAGCCAGCAGTGCATGCTGTGGTTATATTTTAGCTCAGTACTTTACACCTTTACACACACTTCTGTATGAATCATATCAATATTCACAAATGACATAGAATTATTTACAAAATTCCAGAAAGCTGAGCTGGCAGTATCTCCTTCTGTTACATTTCTATATAAATTATATTAATATTCGCAAATGGCATATAATTATTTACAAAATTCCAGCTAGCTGGGATGGTAGAATTTCCTTTTTGTCACACACTCCAATGGAGCTCAGGATGTTTGCACTGTAATTTCCAATGGGCGGAGCCTAAGCCTTTTCACAGAATCAGATTATGTTCTCCCATTTAAACAAATGTTCACATCTCTGGAACCATTATTAAAGAAGTATAAATGGCAAATTCTTCAGCAAAAACTATTTTTATAGTGGTAGTATTCTTTTGGTCCTAGGTCTTAAACTGAATTTTATAAGTCACAATAAACACAGTAACTTTTACATTTATAATATTTTGTAAATAACTTAAAATATCCACAACCACTTAAGTTACACACATACTGTCAGAAGTAATTTATTTGTCTAGCTGGGAGCTTTCAAATGAGGCAAAGGAGTTCTGTCTTTGTTACTTGACTGTTGAGATATTTAGAAAAGTGAAAAGTATATCTATATAAATTAATATCATAAAAACAACAGTCGATATCTATTTACCTGCACTAGACAGAGGTCAAATATTAATTTTGAGTTTACTATTGTGTAAGCTTTAAGATGAAATATTTTAAAATTTTGTACATAGCATGGTTTTGGAATTATTGATGCATATATGAACAAGCAATATTTGATGCCTAGATGCATCAGTGGAAATTAACTGCAGATGCACCTGGAGGTGTCACTCAGATGTAATGAGTTAAGGGTAATACCAAGCTATGCACAGAGCTGGTTGTGGATGTCAAGACCCATACTCAACCATAGGAAACAGACAACCTGCTAGTTGACAGATTTATATCAAACATTAACCCCCTCTCCCCACACGTCCTCAACCAAAGTATTACTGCCACCATTCCTTAGCCTATTATATCAAGAAAGCAAGTAATCTCTGACCTCTCTAGGGGCAAAAACATGACATAAATGGGCACTGACAACATCCCAGGTTGCCTTATAAATAACTTCAAACATGACCTAACAGACCCACTTGGATCCCTATTTAGCAACAGCCTCTAGACAGGCTATGTTTTGGCAGAATGGTGGACAGCAACAGTTACTCCTCTGCACAAGGGGTGACCATCAACATAACCAGGGGAACTGTAGACACATAAGCATGAATAGCCTCATCAATAAGCCATTGAAATAATCATCATGGACTTTATCAACCAGGACATAGGCAGTCTCAGAAATCTGGAACCAAACCAGTTTGTTAAAGGTAGATCATGTCTGTTAAATCTGGTTGGCTTCTTTCAGAAGGTCACCAAGGCCATGGATGAGGGAAAGACTATGCAGCAAACCTAACCTGACATGGCCAAGGTGTTTGGCACAATTTCCCACTCAGGTATTATACAGAAACTCTCTCAACTGGGCATGACCCCTACACGACCAGGTGGGTAGCCAAGTGGATCACCAACAAGGCACATACTACATTATAAGACCAGCAATAAATCCAACTCTGAACCTCCCAGATTCATCACCACTTGTGGACGTAACACCAATACATTGATCAATATGGTCCAACATAATTGGAATATATTAACATGTGAACCCAAACTTCTGGAAATCCTGGGTGATAGATGTTCATTTTCTTTTCGTAAAGGCAAAAATTTATCTGCTTTCTTTAATCATTTTAAACACTGTGATGCCAAAACCACTCACACTATACAAACTACACTATCAGGTGAACCTTTATTTGGATGCTTTCCTTGCGGACATTGCACATATTGTACCAAGTTACTTAAAACTAAAAGTTTTACCAGCCAAAATACCCCAGTGGTGTATAATATAAAATTCTTTGCCAATTGCTCCTCCGACTGGGTAATTTACTTGGCCAAGTGCAACTGTTCTGCATTTTATGTTGGTCAAACTTCAAGACCATTGAAACTACGTATATCTGAGCATCTCCGCAACATTAGGAATAAGAGGGAAACGAATGCCTTATATAAACATTCTTTAAATCATCATAATGCATGTTTCAGTTTTATCATTATTGATAAAATTTTGAGATCTAGAAACAATAAATTAGGTTGGCATGATTTATTGAATTCAATGGAGAAAAAATGGATTATTAAACTTGGTGGGCTCTTTAAGCCTGGTCTCAATGAACATTTGTAATGAATCACATGATTCAAGGAATTTCTTATAAATAGGTTCTTTTTTTGTATTTTATTCAAACACTGAAGAAGGCTCTGTAAAGTAATTGCCAAAACCGGTCTGTCTAATAGAACCTAATACTTTTATTAAAGTATTTTTCATTATTTAAACGTGCCTTGTTTGCTGGTCCATTTCTGTCTTGTGTACTTTCCCTTTAGGACCCTGCAGCTGCCGTACTCACAGAGGCTGCTTCATTTGTGGTGCCCATGTACCTCATAGACAGGGGCAGTTGGTATTACATACCATAGCATAGGCTTATACCTCTGTGAACTTTGTTCACATACCTACTGAAAATTGTTAAACTCATGTTAAATCTGTCTAGGGTTGTATAGACTCTTGGGCCTTTAGCCTAGTGCTGTCCTATGAAGTGCAACTGTAGCCTCAGTACAGGTACAGTGTGACTGCATAGCATCGTGGATATACCAGTACATCCTGTCAGTATTACCACTTGATAGTTTGCATGAACACATGTATGTATGTCTAGATTACATGGCAGTATAACATTTTCACTGGCAATGTAGGGGGGCAGTGATTGTCACATTTCTTGAGGTTTGACATGTGCTTAGAGATGGCACTTCATTAAATGTTTAGTATGTGTACAATGCTACAGTGACTGCTTCCTTGATTATTGACACTTGACTTTGCACTGCTGTACTTTCTGTGCACACAAGCATAACTATTGTCATCATTCTCACATACTGCTGTACCACTCATTATAACGGATCACTTCTTTATTCACACATCAATTGTCGATGATTCAGACAATATCCATTGGTATTACATGTGTCAGATGTGGTTTAAATTTAAAATGTCGCAACACACTTACCCGATTTGAAATGTTGGAAACTGCAAAGCCGAATGCTCAAAAGAGCAAACCTGGTACACAAAAAAAACTTCGACATAGGAATGCTGACTTTGTGAGAAACACCTGTCACTTCCAGATGTCTCCAAAGATTGTTATGTAGGGGGGCAAGTCCCCCTGCACCCTCACACCCCTTGATAATTATATATTATATATATAAAGATCACACTACAGTGAGGGAAAGGGTACATGTCGTGGTCCCCACTGTAGTGCGATCTCCAATCAAAATGCCAAATTCACAACAGCAAATGCACAATAGCATTCGCTGTTATGAGTTTGGCATTTTTCTGTTTATTAATTCGAACTAGTTCACCAAAAAACACGCCAGAACGAAGAAAGCGAAATTATTTTTACGCTATATTATTGGCTGCTGAATTGTGTTCTTTAGCTTTTGTCTGCCATACAATCTTTTAAGTATTAATTCGAACTGTTGAAAACAGACTTTCACTCATCTGAGAGTTGGACAAGTGGACATCGACATTTTAAAGGTAAACCATCAGATGCATGCAATACACAGCTGTATGTAAGGAATCCAGTCATAATAGTGTGGTGTTTGTATGTATTGTTATCCATATGGTTAATACCTATGTCAGCGAAGAATGCTTCAGTCAAGTATATCACATCTGGCACAGTGAGCTCTCACACATCTGGAAGGCCATACAAAACTATTCCTTAGGATGTATACCCATTAGGATTTGATAGTGCAGACCTTCCTTCAAGTTGTTCTATTAGATGCTTGTGTGAGATGTCTTTCTGTATTGCATCCACTAAATACACAGCTCAGTGATGACAGTGATGGCATGGGTTTGATTATTGCAGGAGGTGATTGTGGCTTATATGTCATGTAGACCTGTCAAATGGCCATGACTGGCCCTGATTTCAAATCTAATTTTAACAATGTCCCTCTTAAACCATCCAAAAATTGCTCACTTTTAGGGAAGGGTTTATGAATTCCACTTACAGAACACTGATAATCATTGCAGTTCTGCATGTCTGTTCCAGGAGTCTGTTGCTATGTGTCCCTGATTGGCTGAGAGTTATGGTGACATGTCAGTCATATTTAAGCAAGTCATTTTGCAAATCTTCAGAGTATGCACAAACCCCCAATTTATATACCATCCTTGCTAAGCGTCCTCTCCAGTGAGCATGTCAATGATATTTATATCACAAATTTTCATCTCCATTGACACGTAACCTTGTGTGACCATCACATGTATGTTATAATGTGTGTTTATATCATAATATACTTGCTCAGGACGTGTAAACAGCAGTATATACTGTGCTATCTACATATGTGCTTAATGTTATGCTACTGACTTGTGCTGGAAGTGTACATAAATTTACAAATCCTATTTTGGGGACATTGACATGTTTACCATGCCCTGCTACTCTTTATTCATTCCTATCATACACGTCTGTACACATTTTTATTGGCACACTTTCCCTACCCAGTGTACATTTCCTTGTATTTGTCCTTCCTGTTTAGCATACTCCCCTCCATTATTTTATTATTCAAATATGTTTTATTGTACATTGCAATGAGTACACTTTTCTTTACTGTTATATTTAACCCTGGTAGTCATTGTGGGTGTTTGTGCAATCTTGCTTGTAAGCAAACTTGAAATCATGCTCTGTCTGTGCTCTTGCTGTTCTACATTGTTTCCTGGCCATGAAGCAGTGCTTGTATACATGTACGAATGATGAGCAGCATGAATATGCGATTAGTGCTGCTACTAATCTTGCTAACACTTAAACGCCATTTAGGCTTCACGTGATGCCTGTGTGGAGATTACTGAATCTTGGGATTGAGTCTTTTGATGAATTCTGGCATTTGTAAGACAAAAGCACTTAATCCAGTAAAATGGTTTTGGAATTAGCAGTGGTCTGATTGGTGTTTTCTTCTATTTAAACTGATTGTTCTGCAAATGTTGCAGTTTGTCAATTTCTGGTGATCATTCTGACTTGAATTTAACCCTACCTACGAAAGCCAATACCTATGTACTGCTTCAATATATTAACATTTTCTGGATAAGAAAGGTGGTTATTTGTTTCATCTAACCAAATGCATGAATAAAGAACACTGATACCAAGTAGAAGGCATAATCTCCAATGAGTGAACATCACTCTGCATCTGTCAGAAATGTTTTCCGCTATGCACTTAAAATGAAAGCAATATACATTTTTGTAGAAGCATTTGTAGTTATAATTTCATAAGAATATGCAAGTGATATAATTCACATATAATCTGAATTTGTCATCCAAGCAAAAAAAATAACAAATGTAAGTATTTGCTGTGATAATGGCAAAGAATAGGCAGACCATGTAAATGTATTGGTGTTACTGAGACATATAGGTCCATGTGTCTGGAATGGTTTGGAATTTTCTGTAAACTCTACAAAGATTCATGTAATGATGGTTAGTTACAGCATACACTTAACTGATCATTTTAGATATAAAGACACACATGCAACTTTAACTTTATATAGTGTCTGTCACTGTACAAGTTTAAATTTGGTGATGTCAGGCATAAATCCAGTGACCCAAAATAAGTCTTCCACTGGCGGAATCTATATGAATTTTATTTCTGATGCCATAGCAAATTAATAAGTATATATATTCCTGGCAGTTGTTTTACTTGCAAAGTTATGACAAATCATAGCATCATTCCTTATTGGAAACCATGCATAATGCAAGATTTCAGAATATGTCAATATACTTATGACTTTATATCATATACATTTGCCTGTGTAAGGGAAACAAAGAGTTAGAAGGTCACACTGAAAAACCAATCATAAAAAAATAAATGAAAACTCCAGCCAAGCTAGAACTTCCAATGAGTGACCTCCCAAACCTCCTGTAACAGAGGCACATGGGATATATGCAAATGACCCTTAAGAGAAAGGAAATATGTATCCATCCATTCACAATTCCCTTTTCCCATTTTCTGCACATAGTGTCAGGGTGTCACTTCAGCAGAGACAATCATCTAGAACCAACGTTCACACAACTGAGTGGATAGCATACTTGAAGAAAAAAGAAGAACATAAAGGCATTTGCACTAACGACATTGTGAAAAAATTCTAATGATAGATAAATTAGCACTTAGAAAGTCAAAACACAGGCTATGTCTTACAACAAAACAAGAAATGAGTCAAGCTACACCAGAATCAAGACAGACCAGACTTAATAAGAATTTTAGCGCTTTCATCAGAGTATATCCAAAGACTTCTTCAGAAATGAATTAACCACAATACCTTGCCACATTTAAATACCCCTCCAAATAGTTATGTGACTAACAACCAATTAAATTGACAAGTAAAGTTAAAAAATTAGTAAAAAATAAGCATTAAAAAAACTATACAAAATATACATATAATAGACATTTTATATAAAACAAGAACAAAATTTTACAACACTGGCAATAGATATATAGTCATTTAACCCAGAAAAAGTGCATGTATTTAATTTTATTTGCCACCTGAATTCTTTTAGCAGAATGTCTACTTCAATAAACCCAAACTCATGGTTGGGGTTTTCAGATACATGTCTAGACAAAGCATTATTGTTGTTCCCTTTCCTAATATCAGAAATATGTTCATAAACATGCTCTCTGAACTTTCTCTGTGTCTTCCCTATGTACATTACAAAATGTACAGAGAGCAAGATAGACAATGCTCTTGGTCTTACAATTGCAATGAAAATGTACTTTGATACAAACCTCATTCACATATATCTTGTCAAGTCCAATAAGATATATACAATAGTTACAAAAAACACACTTTTGGTACCCTTCCTTCTAGATGAAAATGGGTTACTACCATGACTAGCAACTTCCAATATTTCCTTAAAACATCTCCCTCCCCTGTATACCATCCTGACACCATTTTTATAAACTTCTCTAAGCTCATTGTAAACTGCAAAAATATGCCAATAAGTATCCAGAATCCTGTGAATAAGTAAGCACTCAGGAGAATAGGTAGTTGTAATGGACAAGATATGGTTACTTTTCAAATTAGTACCTATACCTGTAGCTGGTACAGATAACCTGTTGCTCTGAGCAAGTAAAAGGGGAGCATAAAAACCACTTGCCCTTTTCTGGCTGATTTCAGAGTATAGTGCCTGTACCAAGTCTCTAGTATAGCCTCTAGACAGAAACATATCCATAAGAATGGTAGCTTCACTGGAAAAGTTTCATCATCAGAGGTCATCTTAGTAAGACAAACAAATTGGGCCATAACTATACCCTTTTTCTGTTGGGCAGGATGACAACTATCATAATGTAAATAACAATTCGAGTAAGTCGGTTTTCTATAGATACTGCTGACAAATCTCTTGTTAGCTGTGTCCTTAAAAAAGATGAACATCCAAATAAGATATGTCTGTTTTACTCCAAGTGGAAGTAAAAGTAAGGAAGGGGGTAGTCTGATTTATATATTCAATAAAATGTTGCAATGTGACCTCTGATTCCTTCCAAAAAATAATAATGTCATCCAGGAATCACATATAAACCCCCCAGGTAGGGGATGCCCCAAAATAGTTTAGGACAAATTTCCTCTCCCACTGTAACATGACAATATTTGCAAAAATGGGGGCACAAGCTGCCCCCGTTGCAATACCTTTCCTTTGAAGAAAATAATGTCCATCTAGAAATACAAAGTTGTTTTTCAAAACAAGTTCCATCAACAAATCCAAGACATTAATCTCAATATAACAAAGGTGCCCACCTCCATTAAAAATTCATGAAACCATTCAAGACCCACATCGTGAGGGATTACATTAAACAAGTTGATGGCGTCAATTGTACAAAAAATCAGTTCGTCATCATAACTAATCTGAGATATTTTACTTAAAAAATCCCAGGAATGTTTACAAATATGTGAATACCCCTCCATAATGTTTTTTTTTTATTTTAAAACCACATATCTAGCTAAAGAATAGGTTTTTGACTTAGAGGTGTTCACAGTTGGTCTTAAGGGTGGGTCCCGCAAGTCCTTATGGGTCTTAGGTAATCCAAATATAGAGGATATAATAGGGAATTTAACAACCAACAGAGACCAAGTAACCAGATCAATTTGTCCTTGATCCAGCATGTCTTGTAATATCCAATCAATTCTGCCATAGCCAATATTCACCATATTGAGAGGTCTCCTCGTAAAAATCATTATCAAACAAGTGTAGGTACATTTTGTTCAAATAATCATCTAAATTCATTATTACAACTCCCTCTCCCTTACTGGGCCTCATAACCCAAATAGACTTGTTGTTACATAACTGTTTTAAGAGCTCGTTTTCCTGGTCAGAAAAGTTATTAATATCCCTTGTTTTACTTTTGTTCAACAAAGCCCTGAACTCAAAATCACAAAGTTTTTCAAAAACAAGTAATGGTAAAGCTAATGGGGGGGGGGTTGAAAACACTGCCCCTTCTTAGTGTGATAACAGTGTTGAAATAAAAATATTTTTCATAAACAATTTAAAATTTATTTTACGCAAAAATAGCTTTATATCTATAATAAGATATAACAAGATTATCAGTTTCGGTATGCATAGTCAGAACAAGGTTAAAGCCCTAGCATAGTAAATCAGCCATTGCAAAATCAAAGTTATTACAGGTGTGATTGTAAATACTTAAACACAGATGAGAGAACTGGAATAGATTCTTTTTCGACAAGTCTTGGATATCTGAATATTGTCAGGAACACCAAAGGTGACTTTAGTATGTCCATTAACCGCAGATGAGAGAATTGGAATGGTTTCCTTTTCAACAAGTCTTGGATATCTGAATATTTTCAGGAACACCAAATGTGACTTTAATGTTTACAATTACACTTGTAATAACTTTGGTTCTGCAATGGCTGATTTACTATGCAAGGGCTTTAACTTTGTTTCGACTATGCATACCAAAATTGGTAATCTTATTATAGATTTAAAGCTATTTTTGTGTAAAATAAATTTTACATTGTTGTTTAAGGAAAATATTTGTTTCAACGCTGTTGACGCACTAAGAAGGGGCAGTGTTTTTAACCCCCCATTAGCCTTACCATTACTTGTTTTTGAAAAACTTTGTGATTTTGATTTCAGGGGCTTTGGCGAACAAAAGTAAAACAAGGGGTAATAATAACCTTTCTGACCAGGAAAATGAGCTCTTAAAACAGTTATGTAACAACAAGTCTATTTGGGTTATGAAGCCTGATAAGGGAGGGGGAGTTGTAATAATGAATTTAGATAATTATTTGAACAAAATGTTCCTCACTTGTGTGATGATTTTTATGAGGAGACTTCTCTCAATATGGTGAATATTTCCTAAGGCAGAATTGATTTGGTATTACAAGACATGCTGGATCAAGGACAAATTGATCTGGTTATTTGCTCTCTGTTGGTTGTTAAATTCCTTACTATACCCTCTATATTCGGATTACCTAAGAACCATAAGGACTTGAGACTTGAGACCCTTAAGACCAATTGTGAATGCCTCTAAGTCAAAAACCCATTCTTTAGCTAGATAAGTGGATTTAAAATAAAAAAAAAAAAATTATGGAAGGGTATTCACATATTTGTAAAGATTCCTGGGATTTTTAAGTAAAGTATCTCAGATTAGTTATGATGACAAACTGATTTTTTTGTACAATTGATGTTGTCAACTTGTTCAATGTAATCCCCCATGATGTGGGTCTTGAATAGTTTCATGAATTTTAGTGGAGGTGGGTACGTTTTGTGACAATGAGATTAACATCTTGGATTTGTTGATGGAACTTGTTTTGAAAAACAACTTTGTGTTTTTAGATGGACATTATTTTCTTCAAAGGAATGGTGTTGCAGTTTTTTGCAAATATTGTCATGTTACAGTAGGAGAGGACATTTTTCCTAAACTATTTTGGGCCATCCCCTTCCTGGGGGGTTTATATGCAATTCCTGGATGATATTATTATTTTTTGGAAGGAATCAGAGGTCAAATTGCAACATTTTATTGAATATATAAATCAGACTACCCCCTTCCTTACTTTGACTTCCACTTGGAGTAAAACATACATATCTTATTTGGATGTTCATCTTTTTAAGGACACAGCTAACAAGAGATTTGTCACCAGTATCTATAGAAAACCTACTTTCTTGAATTGTTATTTACATTATGATAGTTGTCAACCTGCCCACCAGAAAAAGCTGTAGTTAAGGACCAATTTGTTTGTCTTACTAAGATGACCTCTGATGACGAAACTTTTCCAGTGAAACTACCATTCTTATGGACATGTTTCTATCTAGAAGCTATCTTAGAGCCTTGGTACAGGCAGTATATTCTGAAATCAGCTAAAAAAGGGCAAGTGGGTTTTATCCTCTCCTTTTATTTGCTCAGAGCAACAGGTTATCTGTACCAACTACAGGTGTAGGTACTAATTTGAAAAGTAACCATATCTTGTCCAATACAACTACCTATTTTCCTGAGTGCCTACTTATTCACAGGATTCTGGATACTTATTGGCATATGTTTGCAGTTTACAATGAGCTTAGAGAAGTTTATAAAAATGGTGTCAGGATGGTATACAGGGGAGGGAGATGTTTTAAGGAGATATTGGAAGCTACTAGTCATGGTAGTAACCCATTTTCATCTAGAAGGAAGGGTACCAAAAGTGTGTTTTTTGTTTCTCTTTGTCAGCTTCATAGGATCATAGGATCATAAGAGGTTACTAGGCTAATGGCCCTGGGGCCCTTACAAGCCTAGCCAAGAGTTTATCCCCAAAAAGAAACTTCAGTCAGCACCTGTTGCCCCTGTCAATGAAGGACACAGGTGGAACCTCTGGGACACACGTATGGTTTCCCATCCACTCATCAAGGTTGCGCTTGAAGGGGGTTAGAAAGGTGCTCTGTTTGACGTGTATGGGAAGTCTATTCCAGAGATGAGGCAACCTCTGGGAGACAAACCTATCTCTCCAGGAGGTTTTGTTGATGTCACATATTAGATTCAGGCCTTTTGAGTGGATAGTACATGAGGAGTTAGACTTGCGAATATGAAGCATCTCTAGTATGGCAGGGTCCGAGATTGCCTTGTAGGGGGGAGACACAAATCACCCCTGAGCAATCTGTATGATACCGAGTACAGTGATAGTGATTTGAGCCTGTCTGCATAGGACAAGCATTGGAGGCCGTGGATTCTCTTTTATGAGGTATTAAAGTGGCCTTTCCAGTTAGTGCAGATGGTTGGAGATGTACATCCCACACGGGGTAATAACCTCCTTTTTCTGGATGCAGTCCCTTTACTTATGAGGTAAACCAAGTAAAAGGCTTTTCTGACCACTGCTGCTACATGATGATCGAATGTCAGGTTGTTATCAACCTGAGTGCCCATGTCTCTCACTACAGGTTGTGTATTAGGGGGTTGTCGTTGATGTGGTAATCAGTAGGGATCATATTTTTGCCAAATGGTAAGATGATACATTTTTTGCATTTAGCTTGAAGCCATGACTTTGGCACCAGTCATTAGTTGCTGTGAGACCCTCTTGCAGTATGTTAACATTATTTGGGAAGTCAATTACAGCACCCAACTTACAGTCATCAGCAAACTTGGTCAGACACAGGCCTTTTGTCTTTGCCTGGACTTCTGAGAAATAGATGCCACACAGTAAGGTTCCCAGGACAGATCCCTGGGGAACCCCACTAGTGACAGGTCTGCTACTGAAGGTGGAGGTGCCTATTTTGACTTTGAGGGTCCTGTTGGTGAGCCAGCTGGTTACCCACCTGATGAAATAGGGATTTATGTGTTAGCTTTTAGATGATGCCAGAGTGGGAGACTGTGTCAAAGGTCTTGGCCAAGTCAAGGTAAGCTGTATGTACTGACTTTCCCTCATCCAGGGCCTTGGTGACAGTCTCAACAGGCAAGATCTCCCCTTGATGAATCCAAACTGGGTGGGTCAAGTGTTTGGAGTTTGCCTATGTCCTTGTTTATGAGATCCATAATAATATGCTCCACAGCTTTACAGATCAGACTTGTCAAGCTAATGGGACGATAGTTTCCAGGGTCAGTAGTGGCACCACCTTTGCGCAAGGGGATGACAATGGCAGTTCTTCACTCTGCTGGAATGAAGCCTGTACCTAGGCTGTGGTTGAATATGGTGCTCAGTGGCGAAGCAAGTTCTTGCTGAAAAAGGTGCAGAATACATTTAGGGATACTATCAGGTCCCATGGAAGTTGTGTTCTTTGCCTTGAATAGGGCCTGTAACACTTGATCTTACGGTGATGTGAGGGAGAAGTATCAGGGATGTCAAAAGGGCCATTGGGGGGGACAGGGGGTGAAGTTTGCGCTGAAACTATCTGCTAACTGGTTGGCTAAGTCAACAGAATCAGTGTAAGTGATACTATTAAGTACTAATTTGGAACACACTTGGACTTTGCCACAGAGGTTCCTGACACAACTGAAGAAGACTTTATGGTTTCTATTTGTTAGGGAGGGTAATTTTGATTCATAATTGGCCTTAGAAATTTTCACCAGTGATCTAATTTGCTTGTTCAGGCTAAGAAGGGAGTTTTTCCAGTTTGGAATTTGTTCCTTTTTACCTTTGGATAACAGTTTCTTCCTTTTGTTGTAAAGCCTGTTGATAGAGGATGTCCACCAAACAGGTTTGTGTTTCCTCGAGGAGCAGGTTTTAGTTCTACTGGGTATGGCTGAGTCCATGCATTTGTACAGGTGCTTGTATACTGCATTGGTGTACTGTTCAGCATAGCTGTCTGCATTCTGTGAGGGGGTGGTGGTGTGAAGCTACAGATACCCTCCCTTAGGAGGGTGTAGTCAGCTTTTGAGAAGATTTTTAGCTTGATTACGGCTTTGGATTTGTTTGTGTTTTTCATTGTGAATTAAGTAGAGAAGGTTTTTTGTTCTGTTTCAGGGTTGTAATGGGGCAAAGTATGTCTTTTATCGAGGTTTCACTGTACCCCTTTCAAAAAAGTCCTTTTGCAGTTGGTCCAGGTTGTGTATGAACTGTATCATTTCCCCAGACACATGGGCTATCCTCATCTCTTGTGACTTTATAACATTTTTCTTTGTGCTTCATCAGTGCATTGGGTTTGCACATAGCAACAGGTTTATCCATGTGGGTCTTCTAAAAAGGTCATTGTTCAACATGGAAAGATATATAAAATAAAGAGATGGTGGGGTGTAACAACATTGTATAACTGTTTTGAGTTGCATTGTACAATTACAAAAAAAATGAAATGTAGCTCAAGCTAGAGTGAATCAAATTAACACGTAACATGCGATGTAAAGTTATGTGTTTGTAGAACTAAAAGTTATGTGTTTATTATCATATTACGCTTTAGAGGACAAGTGTGTGGGACACAAATAATTACTGTAATCTATGTGTTGCATTTACTCACACATGCTAGCAATGGCTGCCATTTTGAAGTCTCAGTTCTGAGTTTATACTGACTAATATATGTATGTGTGCTTTAACTGTTTAGTGTTTTTGAATGTAAGTTTCACTGCTCAGATTTGTGTGTGTAGAGTAATGTCATGCTGTCAACTGCCATTCTCCATTGTACATTAAATGCTTGCTGCCTCTTTGTGCTACATATTCCATTACTAGGGGACTATACTACCTACCTGTAAGATGTGTGCATAATTTTTTCCACTATGTGCACATGACTGTTATCATATGGGATTATTTCAACCACTACTGGATATATTGCTGGTGAGTGACCATGAAGACATTTCCATTTTAGTGCCACAATGCTGTATCATTCTATTTTTGGCCACTGTATCCCTGCACAAACAGAAAGAAGACATGCAGTGCAAACACAAAGGAATATACACAAATATAATCTGTAATGACCAGACTCATGACACAGACTAAGAACTGCGAATGTGTCAGTATTTCTGTGTCACTGCATGCAAGGCTAAATTGTATGTTGGAAATATAAAGTGATTAGGTGTGCATGCATATCCACTATCATGTCTGTACCTTGTGAAGGTACAGGTGCACAGTAAGTTAGCCTAGCAATGCAGATGAATGATGTATACAGTGTGGGTGTGTGAATATGTATACATGTGCCACATGATATGTATTCATGGCAACATTAGCTGAACAGGCTGCAAGTTAAATACCATTCCTATGGAGGTATTGTGTACAATGATGCACATGTAGTCCATGAATCTACACTGGTACCTTTGCCCATGATGTTGCAAACTTAATTTCCTTGATAATGGTATTAAAATGCTAGAGGTTTATGGTCAGCTCCATTACATTTGCCTCATGAAGAAAATCTAGCCAGCCTTGCTCCTGTTGCAGAAGGTAGATATGTTCACACAGGTACATCTACCTGTATGACAGCAGTGAGAGTAGCCTCTGATAACATGCCTCTATCTTGTTTGTGCTGATAGCTGAGCAGTTTCAACATCTGCTATACTCCAGACATTGGGCAGGAACACTGGTAGAAGGCACTGCACTTTGGAGTACCTTTCCCGAATCTCCTCCACTTCCCTGAGACATAATACAGGTAAAGTACTGCAGCAGAGCATTGGCCTTGCTCTGAATCTGCTTGCAGTGTTTACCATATAGTATCTTGCTGGGATCCAATTAAGTGAACATTGTTAGGCACTTAATTTGTAGGCAACATTCCAGGGAACAGAGCTCTAAATCTGCTTCAGTGCTACCTGGTCAAGTGAAACCTACACACCTTGGGACAATGAGAAGGGGAAGCTGTTCCACACTGCACTAATGATGCCATAGTCAAAGTCCAACAGGACACAGGTGAGTGTCAGATCAAGTCTGAAGCCATTTGCAGTCTTCTGAAAACTGATGTGTACATACACTGTGATTTGTTAGACATCAGCACATACACTAGTGTGCTATCCTTTATTTGCTGTCACACTCTGCCAGACATGCATTATATACAGTTGCTAACAGATGTGAGCCCTGGTAAGAATATTATCTCTTTCAGCCTCAATTGAGTTCTATGCAGGATGACTTCATATCTGATCAGGATGACTACCATCTAAACATCCATGTACATATAGTCCACAATGAAATAGACATTTCAAAAAAGAAATGCCTTGGGGGGATCACCTTGCACATCTTAATACAGCTTATTGCTAATGCCAGACACCCCCATAAAGCATCTTTTGGTTGAGTGTCATCTCCAAAGGCAGGGACTGGGCAACCTGTGCAGACACACTGGTAGTGGCCTCTTGGATGATCTGTTCTGGAGTCATTGTCACCATAGTCACTTTAACCCTGATCTTAGCCATAGCTGTGTACATAGCTCATATGCCCTTGCATCTGAGGTGTGTTGATGTTGATGCTTGGATCATTAGTAGATGGTTATTGTCAGACTTTTGCTCAATGATGATCCATCTTTGGCATTATCTGGACCACTGGAAAGCACATCATTAGCATTTACCCCATGCTTAATTTTTTGAGGTGTGTAAGAAATCTCTTACTACCAAAATTTAATGTCTGCCTTGACCTCACTGCCTGGTACACTGTATTGCCATTAAACAGTGTTACTAGCATGGGACATGCACCCTCCTTGCCACTGTAATGATCTTGTATTATTTCCATGTTTGCTTCCAGTGGAGGATCTATACCTCTCAACTGTACAGATTTTTGCAGAATGTCCAGATTTTTGCCTCATATTATTCGTCCGTTCCTCATAAAATGTGTGTTTTTCTGGCAAATCACTGAGGATTGAAGTCACTAAATAATGACATTCATTTGAGTTGCAGACTTCATATCATTTGGAAAGTGCAGTCATTCTAGCAACTTTCTAAGTTTGTAGGGCAATATTTAAAATCTGTCCCTATTTCTGAGACTTTGCCCCCCCCCCCAAATTTTAGGCATTGTCCAGATTTCTCACACTAAGAGGTTTAGAGGTATGGGAGGATCCCTGTCACTACTACTGGCTTCCTTTAAATCCTGTTCCCCTATGTGTGTGGTCTTCATGGGCTATACTTTACCTGATGGCTGCAATATAAGACGTAGTGATGGTGTATGTACTGTGTTGCACTGATAGTGTCCAGAAACCTCAGAGCTATGAATAGCAATCACTGTCCATCTCTTCTGGAATATATAGGCTAGTCATGCCCCATTCACTGCATTTTCAGGTCTCCCACTCTGACATCCATCTGTACCAGAGGCACATCTTTTCAGCAATCATGCTGAATGTACATCAGTCAGGTGACACTGTGTACTATCAGCCTCTTGTAGGACTATGCTCCAGAATGCTTTGTCCATGTAAGGGATGGATTCTGATGCCATGTGAATGGCCATTTTGGCAGCCTTTGACAAAATACAATGTTCATAGGTTTATAGGTGTGTACTAGGCCAATGGCCCTGGAAACTTTAAAAGCCTAGCCCATAGAAGTGTCCTGACATCATGCTGCCATTAGTTCCTGGTGCCGCTATCAAGTAGAGCCACTAGAGTGATTCCCCAGGGTGAACTTTTTATTTCCATCCACTTATCAAGATTTCTCTCGAAAAGGGCCAGTGAGGTGCTCTGCTTGACATGTATGGGAAGTCTATTCCAGATCATGGGCAGTCTCTGGGTTATGAACCTGTCCATCCAGCATGTTCTGCTGATTGTGGTAATGAGGTTGAGGTCCCTGGAGTGTGTGGTGCGGAGGGATTGGGATTTCTTTAGGTGTAACGTTTCTAACCGGGCTGGGTCAGACATGGTTTTGTAAGTCAAGCAGAGATTGCCTCTTAACAGATGATATGAGACAGAGAAAAGCTGGAGTTGTTTGAGTCTGTCCATGTAGGGCATGTGTTTAAGGCCTAGTATCCGTTCGTGAGGCACTTTTGTGGCTTTTCCGGCTTTTGCAGGTGTTTAGTGAAGTACATGCCAAATGGGGCATTATACTCAATGATTGGTCTAATGATGGAGGAGTAGAGAGAGATGACGGCCTCCTTCTTCCTGGATGCAAAACCCTTGGTATTGTGATGTGCCACATAGAAGGATGTGACAGGCTGGTGAGTTTGTGGGAAGTTGGGGTGAACGGGAACCATGGATAAGCAGTTGGGCAGCAGCAACAGATTGATTTTGCATGTACCAAAATAGTTTGAAGAGTAAAGTCACCCCCTTCAAAAAAAATGAATAAAACATCACTGCAGTAACATATTGCCACAGCTGTTGAAGCAAATCTCCTTTGTAGTAGCTTTGCCAACTAGTATTTTGTTAAGAAAGCCAACATAGACTTTAAACTGTAGCAAGGCAGTGATTTTACTTGTGGAGAATAAACCCAGAATAAGATGCAAGTGGTGCATAATACACTTGCATGGGTACATGGGATCCACTTTGAATCTGGTATGCAGCACGAAGCAAGTACACATAAAGCTCTTTCTCTGATGTTTCTATACCAGGGTACATGGGATCCACTTTGAATCTGGTATGCAGCATGAAGCAAGTACACATAAAGCTCTTTCTCTGATGTTTCTATACCAGGGTACATGGGATCCACTTTGAATCTGGTATGCAGCATGAAGCAAGTACACATAAAGCTCTTTCTCTGATGTTTCTATACCAGGGTACATGGGATCCACTTTGAATCTGGTATGCAGCATGAAGCAAGTACACATAAAGCTCTTTCTCTGATGTTTCTGTAACAGATATACCGATGGTAAAATGCAAGATTAGTCTACTGAATTCAGAAAACCAGTATCCAGAGAAAAGGTTTTATAAAATGAAATGTTTACATCAATGTTTCTGTTTTGTTAGAGGAGGTGCAGGGGGCTACAGCAACACCAGTGATTGCTGTCCTTTCCAGACAGCTTTTTTATCTCGGACAATTTTAATGCAATTCTACTCTGCATATAAAGTTCCTTCATCTGGTGCTGGATCAAAGACATTTTGCTTCTCAATAAGTAGCATTTTGATCTGGTGTCCCCAATTTAGTTTATGTACCAAAAGGTTCATTGATGGGATCTGCGATTCAGATGTACTAAACAAAACTGAAGTAAGAGAATCTAGTGCTGAGGATGACAAATAGAATCCCTCCACCCTAGTTGTGAAATCTTTGGAAATCACATTTTACCAGCCCAACTGACTTTCTTTTGTGTGGCTACTTGATCTGGGTACTGCTCTAGATGTGGTCTAATTAATATCTTACAAAATGGAAGGAAGAACTTAGTACCTCTGGATTATTTTTCAAGCTATGTAATTAAATATTGTATTGGCTTTTTCCACTTCCTTTTCCTGCTGGACTGCACCTTTTGGTCTAGTAACTTGATTACACTCAAATAATTAGTCAAAGGTGGCATGCATCCTTCTCTCCGAATGCAATCTTCACTGAAAAGGTATGGGGCTTAGACCTATTCCAAGGTATTTTATATCTTCTACTCACCACAAGATTTCTAGTATGGAAGGGTACTTTCACGTGTGACATCTTAAATTAATAAAACATCATCCCAAAGAATGATAAACTGTTACAAAGTAAATCAGCCCTACAACTTAATATTTTAACAGCAGATACTCAGCTGAAAAACAAACTTATTGCAGTTTATGTCAGCAAGAGTGACTTTCTGCCTCTTTTAATGACTAGCCTTCTACCTAAACTACAAAATATTGATTTTTGTGATAATGTTAACCAGATAAGCATTGGCACAAATAACACTACTGCATGCCTGTGGTATTTCTCTGGCAGATATTACATTTATACTGCAGCAGGACTGTAATAAACGTCAGAAGTAGCTCCAGTACATACAGCCTTTCTAATGTTTAAAATGACTATCTTTATGTCAAACTCTCTAAATGTTCCCATTTACTAATTTCCACTTATTGGATAGTACAACCCTAGCAAATGTTTTATTATTTAGGTAAGTTATGATCTAACTAGAGCAGCATTGCAATTTTTCTCTCCATGAGAAAACATTCCCGAACGGCCTGCATTTTATTTCCAGACAGTCTTGCAGGAGTACAAAAGGTATCCCTTCTGTTTTGGTCTAAGCTAATGCAGTATGTAGTTTTTCACTCAACTCTGTCCTAACCAGAAATGTCAGTGTCATTTACTTTGGTTTTATTTTATCCTATTACCCTCAGACCTGTCTTTGAGCTCCATCTACAATAAAATTCACTCTCACTCTTTCTCCTTCCCATGCTCTGTTCCTCAGTCAATTTTCCATCTTTGATGCCAGATGTTTCATATTCTCTAATGCATTTACATCTAGAAATTGAATGTTGTTTAGGGATTATCTCCTTTACTTTATATTTATATACCACAGCTGTCTTTAAATATTAGACTCCCAACTATGTGTCACAAAACCGGATAACCAGTAATACCGCAATCAATTATTTTACCACCAATGTCATTGTCATCAAATGTTCAGTTCCCTATAGCTTTTAAGAAGTAACTATATCACTTTCTAGCATTATGGGCATGTTTTGGTCCAGAAGATATACAATGTTAAAAGCAGAAAATTATACTTATGTGTACAAGGACATTACAGATAAGGAAGCACAGATCCAGTCCAATTGTTTATTTGTGTTATCTCTAACAAGTGGTAGTCCAAATGGGGGCATTATATTATCAATGGAGATTCAAGGAAAAAACTGCCCCATAAAAGTTACTAAAAGAACATGATATAGTTGTACAATAAAGATGTAAATGTTCAGAATAAATTCACAAAAGACCTGTACAATCATCCTATACAAATAGCTGAAATATTCAAAGGTCTTAATGCCTCATAATGTGGGCAGTGACCACTAATTCTCACACAAGGTGGATGGATAAATAGCACATTACCAGAAAGTAGTAAACTATTCATCATTAATAATAAAGTGATGTTTAAACACAGATGCATTGCCTTACCTCACCCACCCCCAAAAAGGAGACAACCTTGCAATGCAGAATTTATTTGTGTTATTGGTCGCTGCAGCTATGAAAGCCTAGGTAGGCTCAGTACTAAAATCACATCCCACTATCCAGCTAATAATAATAATAACAACAATAATAACAATATCAACATGACCAACACTATCTAAAGTATAATAGTCAGCCATTTGACAGGTTGTTTACAACAGCTATATTCCAGCATCTGGCAAAAATAATGGTGGCAGCATTTTGAATGGGGTAGTACATAAAACTTTTTTTTTAATTGTGGCAGAAAATGAGTCTGCAACAGCCTAAAATAATGCACTCTATACAGATGCAGCAACAGAGATAAAGGTTTTGGATGAAGGTATTTTAATACTTGCTCTCTATGGTCATAAGAAAATGGATGCATACAGCATTCTCACTGCCACTTTCAAGTTAATCCACTAGCAGCTAGCAGCCTTCCTGGGGGCAGACAGGATTCAACCTTCTTCATTTTACAAGTGACTCAATATGCCTATTTTCCTTTTTGATACATACAGCATACACAAAAGAAAAATAAAGTAGTTGACACAATTTTTAGTGCGCTTTTCTGAACTCCTGATTATGCTGACTGGTTGTCCCCTCCCTTTGTGTGGCCTTGTTCACCTGCTCTTGTTGTCATTTATAATGGCTAACTACTCCATTTGAGGTAGACTCTGCATTGATCGACTCAGCTGTGCTTTTTTTTGGCTCACACCCTTTTAAATATTATCACTCATATCAAAGATCTTTGCTTCCTCCTGTTCTCTTTATCTGTGATTTATTTGTTTAATAACCATGTATGTATGCACCCAGTATCACTTTTTGGTGACAGTCCAGAATGCATTTTGAAAAAGGAACAGGAAAGTATCAGACACAGAGCTGAAGAATGAAGCTGGTCAGTAGCACACAGCATTAACACTCTGTACTGTTGGGTCAGACATTTCTATGTAGTTCACCAGCATTCAGAATGTCATGTCAGTATGCATGCAAAATGCTGGGGGTTTACTTCCCACATGTAACTGTAATCAGATTACCTCACAAATCAGCATGTAAGAAAAAGCCGTACACATACCTCTCAACCTCTTAACATAAGAAATCTGGACACAGCCAGATATAATTGGGTGAATTCAGATCAAAATCAGGGACAGATTTTAAATATTGCTCTTATAAACTTAGAAAGTTGATAAAATATTAGGTTTTGTATTAGCATGCATTTTCCAAAGGATATGAAGTCTAAAACCTAAATGACCGTTATTCTTAAATGACTTCAGTAGTCAATGATTTGCTATAAAACCACAACATTTTTGAGAAACAGGCCAAAATATAATGGGGAAAAATCGACATTCTGCAAAATTCTGTACAGTTAAGAGGCATGGCTGTACAGTTCCATAAGGCTGGTGATAAACTGTTGTATGAAAGTTGTTTCATTAAATAAAATAAGTCTAGAGTTGGTTGTAGGGATAAGGATTGACAGACGGCAGAGGTTTCACAGACTTCATAGACTTTATAGATATTCCAATGCCATTGAGTCATATGACAATTTACGCCTTTTCAGAGCTCTCCCTCAGGCCAAATCCTCTTTCTCCAGGAGGGCCATATCAGTCAATCCTACATTAAATTTGTGAAAACACATCTAATTGTGTAGGTTATATTTAAACAAAAATAGTGAGTCACTGTTTAACATACTGACAAGGTTTATTCCAGAGGTTTGGGAGGTGCTAGGTTACAAACCTGCCCACCCCTGTATTTTATTTATCTGTTGGTGAATTATGGGTCATTGGTTTTAGTACTGGTGGAACTATTCGAGTTATGGAGATACAGGAGGTTCAGAACAACCAGGTCTGTAATGTCAAAAGTAAGCTAGACAAACATTTCCCCTTAAAAGTCTAAAAGACAGTGAGAAAAAGAGATAGAGCTTCCAGTCCCTCTTGACACCTCAGAGACTTTAGACCTGAAATATTTTGGTTAAGAATCTTTGCATTGTATGAAACATTTCAGTTGGTTTGGTAAGCTGGTTAAGGTGTTTACCTCATAGACACGAGGTAATGGGTTTGATTCTGATCTTGGGTTATTGGCTAGACTTAAAATTGTCCTTCACAGCAGTTATCTTAGTATTCACCTAATAACGCATTTAGTGAGATACATCCTAAAGGGGCCATTTTACTTGATAAATGGTCTGATCAATGCTGAGTATGAGGGAGTGATTACCTCTATAGACAATTATGATATTCCTTCAGCAATTATTTGTGCTATAAGATTTCCTGACAACCATTATCATATGATGGTCAAAAGAGAGGGAATAATCAACCCAAGCTCCTAGGTCCCTGACTTTTTTTTGTTGTGATGTATTGTCTATAAACGATGAGGGGAGAGGTTGTGTACCAAAAGTAATGATACTACAATGTTTAGCATTTAGTTTGAGTCCAGTTTTAGTGCAGTATGACATTGTTAGGGAAAGTTCATTCTGGAGGGCTTCCATGTCACAGAGTGATTTAATAACCACCAAGTCCAATCTGCAGTCTTTGTCTGACAGATGTTTATATACCATAGCCCCCAAAAACAGAATGGCCCCCTCTGTAAAAAGGCATCATTGGCTACATCTTTTCCTATCCAGTCTTATTGCAGGTTTGTTTTTTCTCTGCCAAAGCTGACTAAACATGATAAATGAGTCAAGAAAATAAAATTGTGGTTTTATATTTATTTGCATTTAGCTGCTGCATGACCACAGCAATGAGGTACTAAATCAGTGAATACCTTCTTGTTTCTGCCAGCAGGAAAATGTGGGTTTTATGTTACTTTATTGAATTATCACCTTGTTGAACATCAAAATCGTGAGACGACTCTTTCAAAAATTCAATACATCGACCTTGCACAACCCTCTTTATTAGAAAAAAATGAGTTGCATTAAATATAGTGCCCACGTTCCATTGTACATAAGCACTCTCAAATCAAATGATCATATAAGCACAATAAGAGAACCATGAAATTTCCAAATAAAATATGCTTCCCTCAAGAAATGCAAACTTTATAATGGCCCAATAGTGAATGAAATGTGCAAATAAAATATGCTTCCTTCCAGCAATGCAAGCTTTATACTACTTCAGTAGTGAATGAAATTTCCAAATAAAATATGCTTCCTTCAAGTAATGTAAATGTTATAGTATTTTAATAATTAAGAAATCAAAGCTTTGTAATAGCACATAAAAGTAGATTGACTGATATAGCCCTCCTGGAGAAAGGGGATTTGGCCTGAGGGAGGGCTCTGACAAGGCATAAATTGAAGTGAAAAAGAAAAAAAGAAAAAAAAATCCTTGTTTCCTGCCTTTTCTGAACTAGAATAGTCCAGTTTTCGGGTATTGCTGAATTCTAGGCCGTGTCATAGTTCCTGTGTTGCACATATCCTTACTTGGATAGGAGGAAGCTTCTTTGTTCACCAGTGAGTGGGGAGCTCCGAACAGCCTATCTGTCCCTGGAGGAGTGGTCTCAGCCCAGCAACTAGTAGCTTATTGGCTGTTTTGGGCCATTTCCTATCTCTTTCAAACTCCATGCCTTAAAACCTGCTTTAGCATGGTTTTGCGCATCTCACGGCGCTGTTTAAGCAGTTTTTAACAGTTCCCAGCTCCACAAAGTCTGCTCTTCAAATTTTCCCTTAGAATTAGTCAAACTCTCAAAGTAAGCACTCAACCTTCATTCTACAGCCCAGCACTTGCTCAAATTTCTCAGTAAGCACCAACAAACTTTAACACTACACCCCCTTATACTATCCAGAAGTACAAGGTTCCCTATTCGTCCATTCCGGTCAGTCAATAAACCAGTTCTTTAAACTATCCATGCATGTCCAAAGTGCAGTTTCAGGTATACTCTCCAGTTCAGCTGGTGAATCTGGGAATCTTGAGGCAATGTTACTGAAAAATTATATGGAGCTTACTGCTTGCTGTGATGGATTTGAAGTCTTCTTAAGACACTCAGTCTTGCTGGCTGGATTCTGCTAAAATTCAAAGTCTGATTATATTTGCATTCACAGTCTGTTGCATACAGAAACTTGCAGAATATACACTGATGAGAGAATATACTTTGCAACATCAACTTTAGAGCAATAACAAATAACTTTTTATAATAAACCAAACGGACTAACGTTGCAGCTTAAAGTACTGTTCCACTTTACTTCTCATATAGTACAGATGATGTGAGAGATATAACATTTACCTCAGGACAAATGTGTCCCTACCATACCCCTAACATAACTGGATTTATACAGCTCTTTATATACAATTTTAGTCATGCACATTTCCTCTTGGTATTCTATTTTGGAGAATTGCTCATCCTGTACAAACAGTACTAATTGTTGCAGATGCTGACGCAAACTGCTGACTTGATAATATTATTTTTAAGCTTCCTTGTTTAACAATGTCTTGTAAGAGACCAGCTTTTCTGACAGTGTGAACATCCTGTATTCTATTTGGATCTTTGTATAAGAACATCTGTTCTTTTGCCAATGCTGATAACAGTGTCCTGTTGTCCATGCAGAAAAACATGTTTTTGAGGAAACACATTGTCACAGTGTCATAAACATGTCCTGTTATTTAAGGAAACATATTGTGTCCATTCTTTTTATATGCAGAAAAACATGTCAGTGTTCTTTAAAAGCAGATTTTGCATTTTTGCTCTTGCATACATCCTGTTTTTAAGTCTGTAAGGGAAAAATGTCCATTCAGCAGGTTCCTTATTTTCCAAGCCATGGTCATTTAGTATGGTTGCTGATCAGATATTACTAAACTCTGTTTCTGCATTTAAGCAAGCTTTTTCTTTCAGCATATTTACAACAGAATTAATTTCAGCCTTATATTCATAATATCTAACAATTCCCTCTGTTTTTAAACATACTCAAAACATTTTATATAGAAAACACATTAAGAAACAAACCTATAGTCTTCTTTTGATACAAGTCAAAATGTAATTTTACATAGTTAATACAATGATATTAAGTATTACTACAAAAACTGAATGTATTTAAAACTTTTTCTTTTGCAGACCATTCTGTGAAAATATTTTATCAATTATGAGCTGTGTCTGCTTTAATGTTATTTTTTTTAACTTGATAATTTATTCTTTTGCAATCACAGAATTCAATTTATGACTTAGAACTGTTCCATTAACTCTTTGCAACTGTTGAATTAACTATAAGAGACAAGAACCATGTGCTACTTCAACCATTTATACACTGCTGAGAATATACAGTTTTAATGTCATTTTAACCATAACATTGTGATCATGTCTCTGAACTGCTCATTAACATCTTGGTTGACAGTGAAGTGAACATAAAGTACTGAACTGGGCTTAGATTTAATGCAATTATTTCAGTATATTTAATACTTCAGGATTTAAAAGAAAACATGATTTATATACTAAAGAATGCTATGTATATATTAGTCCATTAGCTGTATGAGTACAATATTTTAATATATTTTTTTCTCTAACTGGGGTAAAACCAGTGATGTTACAACTTGACAAATTACTTTTGAACTTATTACGATGTATCCTGTATAGTATGCATTTACACAGATTGTTTGCTATTTATGCATTTCAATCTAGTAGGTACCCTGGACCCATTTTTTCTTTAAATATGTTTTTTCACATATATTCATTACTAGACATTAATTTCATTTGTACTGAATTCTTCTGCATTTGTATATACAAAGACTATCATTTGTACTGAATTTGTCTGCATTTGTACATACAAAGACTATAAAGTACATTTAGTCTAATCTTACAAATTTAATAACATTAATATTAAGCAAAATCTTGGAAATTTTTATGTCCCTTTAGAAGTATTTAGTGGAATTGACACCAAATGCATATGTCCTGTTATTTTAAACTACATACTCAGCAATTAAAAATATTCATGCTTTTTTATACCAACATTGTTTTGCCAAAAACATATTAAAATAGTGACCATTCTTGTTCAATTTTTTACATATCTTTACCCTGTCTTGAATAGCTGTAATCAATTTTAAGCCATCTCTTGTTTTTTAAACCATCTCTTGTATAGCTTTACAGTTTAACAGGTTGTAAATACAATTTAATACTAAACAATACAATAATAACCATTATGATAGCTATTAACAACTTGTAAAATATCTTATCCTGTCAGGTTTAATCCAGTTTACCAGTATTTTTAATACACTAATACCTGTTTTTTCCTCCCCCTAAAAGAGTATTGTCAAGAAGGAATGAGATATTATTTTCTGCAGCTTTATTTTAGACCCTTGTTGTTTATTTTTTTTCTGTAGCTTTATTTCAGACCCTTGTTGTTTATTCTTTTCTGTAGCTTTATTTCAGACCCTTGTGCAGTACTGCTTATACAGTCAGTGTAAAACTGAGAAAGTACCCCTCCCCCTGTAGTACTGCAGCAATATTTACCTGCTTTATGCTGTGAGAATAGAATGTATGTCAGCCTAACACTATGGTTATATATTTATTTTATTAAATTATGGACTTTTGTCTGATTTCATAATTTTTTATAAAGCTTTTGCTGTCCACTACCACTAGTAGGCATTTACACCCTTCTGCACAATTGATTTGATCTATATGTAATCTATAGCCCATTTGCTGGCTGCACTTGATGCAACTGAGTTTTTTTTCTTTTAACATTTACTTGCAAACAGATTATCAGTGACATCTATGCACAATTGTGGCATTTTATTACAATTACCAAATAGTGTTGCCTGTAAGCATTTTAACAATTATGTTTTAATAACAATGATGCTTTAGAAGAACTGAAGCTACTTGTCTGGCAATCAGTCTTGTTGTTTATCTCATCTTTCCAATATTTCCTGTAACTATTCATTCAGTCTAGGAAGGTCTGAGCTCACAAATTATACTCTATAAACTATAGTTAATTCTTTTGGCATTTTTCCTTTAATGTGATTGTGATTTGCATAACTATGCATTTATACTACATAAATAGACATTATTTTACAATTAGCTTAAATGGATTTCAGTATTTTTTATGTATTTATCTATTTAACTGTCCTGCCATTAATTTTGCAAAAAACTGTTTGAATAATACCATCTGTGATTTTCTTTTTAAAATTTAGAACTTTAAATGTTTGGTGTTACTATACAATTATAAAAAAAATTGTAAAAAAACAAAATAGATATTAGCTTACTTAACATATGTTTATATTTACATTATTTGTATTTGCTGTTGTTGGCCTGCTATTCTTGTGTATTGTAACAGATGTATTTTAGATGAAAAGAAAATACATTCATGTCTGTCTTGTATCTTTATATCTTCATACAAGCATGTCATTATGACTTTAAATTTTTATTCATTATTTATTTTTATTTAATTTTATACACTAGAACAGTTTTGTTTACCTTTTGACTATGCTAAGAATGGCAGTCATATGCTCTACTTTACTGTAGTACTGATAAATGTCTTGCTTTAACTGAATGAAAGTAAAACATTTGAGAATGATTTGTCCAGACATCAGATCCTACCATCCTACCATGTATGTTTAACCATTTTCAAAACATAAACATATTATAAAATATATTTATTTTGCACAGATTAACTGTGTATGCAGGAAGTTCAAGTCTCTCTGTCAGTTCAGCTAATTTATTTCCTTTATCCTGCAACTGCTGTTGAATTTCCTGTAATGTTGCATGGTCTTTCTGACATTCTTTAGTAAGCTGTTCTGCTGAATTTGAAACTCCTATGCCCTTTTGAAAGGATGTATGTATAACTTGTCTAAGCTTCCTGAACTCAGTGTGTCTGCCTTTTAGAAGTTTATGACATTCGTTTGTAGCAAAATGTACTAGGGGTTCTATCAGTAACTGATTTGACTCACATGTGGTCACAGGACATAACTGTTCAACATCTGAATATAATAGAAACACTTTACCCTTAGTTAATTCTTTGTCATGAACAGATCTGTCTTCATAGTCTATTTTTTTTAGCAATATGATGCAATACTTTTTTATGGCATAATACACAAAATGCAGTTTTTGTTGAAGCACACAATAAACATTTGTCATATTTCACATGGTTTTCTTTGAGATACCAGTCAAATATTGTAATACATTTGCATAATGCCTTACTATCAACCTGCCCTAATAAGGTTTTACATTTACTAATGTGCTGTGTATACCAACATTGCAATTTACTAAAGTTTGGTTTACTCCTGCATGAATTATAAATAATATCCATACTGTCTAATAAAATACAAACTGTCTAATAATATACAAACTGTCTAAGAATATACAAACTGTCTAACATCATCCACACTAAATATGTGACACAGAAAAAAGTCTTACCAGTTAGCAAGAAAACAGGTGATCAGGCTGTTGTTGCTGATGGCTAGAAATTTTTCAGAGTCACTTGAGAAGCTGGTGAAGCACAACAGGCAGCGGATTGCTGTACAAGTAGACATCCACCTTTTCTTGGAGAATTTATGGCACTGCGACTTTCTTGAACTAGTCTCACTCTGGATTTTAGATGTCTAAAAAACTTTACTACTGCAAGCTGCATAAACTGGAATACTTCTGTTTAGGATTTACACATACGTACAAATGTTAGTTACTGCAATTTGACTGAAGTGACCCTCTGCAGGGCTTATCATCACTCCCCCTGTGTTTGAATTGCAGATTTTAGGTTTAAATGCAGGCTAGCTTGCCATTGACAAATTATATGGATTTTACTGCTTGTTGTGATGGATTTGAAGTCTTCTTAAGACACTCAGTCTTGCTGGCTGGAGTCTGCTAAAATTCAAAGTCTGGTTATATTTGCATTCACAGTCTGTTGCATACAGAAACTTGCAGAATATACACTGATGAGAGAATATACTTTGCAGCATCAACTTTAGAGCAATAACAAATAACTTTTTATAATAAACCAAATGGACTAATGTTGCAGCTTAAAGTACTGTTCCACTTTACTTCTCATATAGTACAGATGATGTGAGAGATATAACATTTACCTCAGGCAAATGTGTCCCTACCATACCCCTAACATAACTGGATTTATACAGCTCTTTATATACAATTTTAGTCATGCACATTTCCTCTTGGTATTCTATTATGGAGAATTGCTCATCCTGTAGAAACAGTACTAATTGTTGCAGATGCTGATGCAAACTGCTGACTTGATAATATTATTTTTAAGCTTCCTTGTTTAACGATGTCTTGTAAGAGACCAGCTTTTCTGACAGTATGAACATCCTGTATTCTATTTGGATCTTTGTATAAGAACATCTGTTCTTTTGCCAATGCTGATAACAGTGTCCTGTTGTCCATGCAGAAAAACATGTTTTTGAGGAAACACATTGTCACAGTGTCATAAACATGTCCTGTTATTTAAGGAAACATATTGTGTCCATTCTTTTTATATGCAGAAAAACATGTGGTGTTCTTTAAAAGCAGATTTTGCATTTTTGCTCTTGCATACATCCTGTTTTTAAGTCTGTAAGGGAAAAATGTCCATTCAGCAGGTTCCTTATTTTCCAGGCAATGGTCATTTAGAATGGTTGCTGATCAGATATTACTAAACTCTGTTTCTGCATTTAAGCAAGCTTTTCCTTTCAGCATATTTACAACAGAATTAATTTCAGCCTTATATTCATAATATTTAACAGTTACAATTGCCTTATGTACACAGACAACCCTCTCCTTCTTCCAACAAACTCAAATATCTGTGAGAGATGCAACTATACAGAAAACTGGAGGCCGAGCTCTCTCAACCCAAGACTGGCACAGTCAGTCAGGAGAAGAAGGAAACCACTTGCACCACACAACCAGTCTCACATAGACCAAACGCACCAGCAAACAAGACAAATAAACTCACAAAAACATACTCAGAGGCTTTAAATAAAAATCTGCCAAAGCAGCAGAGACCTCCAAAGCAGACATCCAAGCAACTGCTACCCCACAACAACTTACATGTATCACATACTTCACAAAGTCAGTGTGCCACACAGTCGCAGCAACTAAGGCTAAATAACACACCTAATACACTAGTAATTGGAGACACTATTGTCAGGCACACTGAAATCCCACTCATCAAACTGAACAAGGAGAAGGTCACTGCAAGCTACCTGTCGGTAGCCAGGATCCGCCACATAACACAGGCACTCAGGTCACTCCACAGCAGGTACAAATATGACTCTGTCATTGTCCATGTTGGTGTGAATGACCTGAGACATACCTCCCTGGACTACATGAAAAGAGACATAGAGGAGCTCTCTGATCATGTAGCCCAGGCCGGTATGACCCTGACCCTGAGTAGCATATTGCCCTCACCAAGAATGATGCCGCAGTATAAAGACAAAATGGTCAATTTTAACAATTGGCTAAGCTATTGGTGTCATTCAAAGGGGATCCAGTGCCTGTCAGCCTGGGATGACATGCTAGACATGACACATTGCTTTGCCAGGGACGGCTTGCACCTGTCACCCTTAGGCTTTGGAATACTGGCTAAGGCTCTTGCTACCCCCATAGTGCCTTTTTTAGGCAAGGCTCAAAAGACAAACCCAGCTCAATAGACAATACCAGAAACAAAAAACTAAGGGTAATGCTACTCAGCACCAGAAGTCTAAACCTCATGCACTCGAGGGACTCCTCGGTAAGGAGAAAATCGATATCTATGCAGTAACAGAAACCTGGTTCAAGGTTCCAGAGAGCACCCCAGCACTACCAGGATTCAACTCATACCATTCCTTTTGGCTCCAGAACTTGGACCGGAATACTAAAAGTGGGGGAGTATCTATTTTCATCAAGGATACCCACATCTCCAGGTTAGTGGCACTGCACGAGGCAGCAGAGACCATCCATGTGCAACTAACAGTAGGTAAAACTGCTTTTCAGTTCATAGCCTGCTACAGATCACCCACCTTGTCTCATGATCCCCACTCGGCATTCTTGAGAACATTGGAGAATATGAAGGTCTCACCAAACACCATAATATTGGGGGATTTCAACTACCCAAACATTTATTTATTTATTTATTTAACATTTGTTGACCAGGCTAGTCTATCTGGATATAAGTCCATTTTCAGTAGAGGCCCGGGGAGAAAAGCTCCAAAAAATGACAAACAATTTAATACAAATTAAAGTTAGAGGGCACTTGTGATCATGAAGAAAATCCAAAATTGTTTGGTTATGTTAACAATAACAGATAAAATAATTAGAATACAACAACAGTTAAATTCACAATAAAAAATCTCATCCCATTAAATCCACAACAATAATATTTTTTTTTTGTTTTTTGTTAATACAAGGAGTAGAGAGGGGATTAGTGATGGTACAATGAGACAGAAAGAAAAAAGGGGAGGGGGGATACATAGAGGTTTGCTAAGAATAAGGTAGGAAGGAGAGGTAGTGTATCTGGGAGAAGTAGTTCAAATTTGCAGGTCATGTGGCATATAGAATCAGAATAGCACAATGTGAAATAATTTAGGAAGAGTAATCTAGTAATATGCAGGAAGGGAGATTTTTAGTCAGGGTTGCTGCATGGACAGAGCCAGTGGTTTGTGAGATAAAGTTTTACCTTCTTTTTGAAGAGTGAGGAAGAGGAGATTGTAGTGAGGGAGGGAGACATTGACTGGGAAAACTATTCAAGTCCAAACTCTTTTGCCCAATGGTTCCTGGAGTTTATAAACTCAAATGCCATGGAACAACTGGTCACCACTCCCACAAGAGGGGACAACATATTGGACTTGGTCATCACCAACATGGGGGCTCAATGTTCCACACCAGAAGTAAATCCCTCGTTGGTAAGATCAGACCATAAACTTATCAGAATGGACATCCACATCCCGACCCCCCCCCCAGCCAAGGAAACCACTGTGAAAAATTTCTTAAAAGTAAACTTCACACTTTTCAAGACCAAAGTGGAAAGTTTCAAAGCCACCTGGCTAATGGAAAATGCTACCCAAACCGCAGAATCCTTTACAAATGCACTCTCTGAACACCTACAGGAATGCATGGATTGTGCCATCCCAAGTAAAACCAAGACTCACTCCTCCAAGAACAGGAGACCAGTCTGGTGGACCCCGGCCTTAAATAAGCTATACAACAGAAGGAGGAAACTATTACATGACAAGGCAAAATCCCAAAAAGGGAAGGCATCCTTGATCAGTACTAGCAAGAAACTTTTATCCCTCATAAAATCATCAAAGGCCAGCTTCGAAAGAAAAATCATCAAAGACTCTAAAGATAATCACAAAGCGTTCTTTACCTACATCAAAAATCTGGGTGGCAGCTCTCATATCTGCTCTGAGCTGGTGCAAAATGGCACAAAATACACTGAACCCACTGACATTGCCAACATCCTGGTGGACAGGTTCAGTGCAAACTCCCCCTCCCTTCCCCCTCAAAAGGGCCTGTGTCTATCCCAGAAGAATACCTCCCCCAGACATCACAGACACACAGGTGAAAGCAGCCCTCTACAAAGTAAAAAACACAGCATCAATGGGACCAGATGGTATCCCAGGCTGCATCTTACACAAGCTCCAAAACAAACTAAACCCTCACATGAATTCACTGTTCCAACTCAGCCTTACCACAGGCTATATACCCAAAGAATGGCATACAGCAACAGTGATCCCGCTCCACAAAGGTGGCGCCACAACGGATCCTGGGAACTATCGCCCTATAAGCCTGAGTAGCCTGGTCTACAAGGCTATGGAGCGCATCATCATGGATCTCATAAACAAAGACATTGGGAACCTCCAAACACTGGACCCCACCCAATTCGGCTTTGTTAAGGGCAGATCTTGCCTCAAACCTATTTGACTTCTTCGAAACAGTTACCAAAGCCTTAGAGGAGGGAAAGGTAGTCCACACAGCCTACCTAGACCTTGCAAAGGCCTTCGACACAATACCCCACTCTGGTATCATAAATAAGCTTACCAGCTTAAATATCAACCCATATGTCACAAGATGGGTTGCAAACTGGCTCAGGATAGAACTCACATGGTCAGAGTCACGGGTGCCATGTCCGACTCTAAACCAGTTACAAGTGGCGTCCCACAGGGATCAGTCCTGGGACCCCTCTTGTTTGGTATATACCTCTCTGAGGTACAGGCAAGCCCGGGAGGACTGTGGCTGACCAAGTTCGCAGATGATTGCAAACTGGGAGCCATAATCAACTCTCTGGCTGACACAAGCATCCTCCAGAAGGGCCTCATGGAGACTGATACCTGGTGTCAGAACCATGGCCTCAAGCTAAATGCAAAAAAATGCATTGTCATCCCCTTTGGGAAAAACAAAGTGCCCACAAACTACCATATAGGAGGTAATCCACTAATTACGGAAGAAGTAATCAGGGATCTGGGGACCCAAGTAGATAGTAACCTCTCCTTTGACAATCACATTGCTAAAGTGGTTAGAAAAACTTTCTATATAGCCCACCTAATCATGAAAGGGTTCACATCTAGATCAAGAGAGGGCATTGTGCCCCTCTACTCATCGCTCATCAGGCCCATAATTGGGTACAATGCCCCATTTGGGATGTACCTTATCGACACCTGCAACAGCTAGAGAGACCTCAAAAATACCTCACCAAAAGGATCGTGGGCCTCAAACAGATGCCCTATGCAGCTCGACTAGAGCTCTACTCAGGTGCTTACCGCCTACTCAGAGATGATCTCTGCCTGACATACAAGGCCATGTCTAACCCAGAATTGTTGGACATGCTCCACCTCAAGAAAACCAAATCCATTAGAGCTACACACTCCAGGGATTTAAACCTTAGCACAACAATAAATAGGACATGCTGGAGGGATAGATTCATATCCCAAAGGCTTCCTGTGCTCTGGAATAGAATCCCAGTCCATAGGTTCATAGGTTCATACTAGGCTATCTGCCCTAGGGCATTTATAAGCCTAGCCAGAGTGTGTTTGGCTTTCACCACCCATTTTAAATTAAATTTGCGATGCCCTTTTTCTGTCTAACAGTGACACAGAAGTGATACCCGGGGTAAACCTACGATCTCCCATCCATTCATCAAGATTCCTCTTGAAGAGAGTCAATGAGGGACTCTGCCTAACCTGGACTGGGATTTTATTCCAGAGTGAAGGGAGCCTCTCGGTTATGAATCTGTCCCTCCAGCATGTCCTATTTATTTCAGTGCTGAGGTTCAAGTCTCTCGAGCACGTAGCTCAATGAGATTTGGATTTTCTGAGGTGCAGCATGTCCATTAATTCCGGGTTAGACATGGCTTTATATGTCAGGCACAAATCACCTCTGAGCAGGCGGTATGCCACTGAGTAGAGCTGGAGTTTCTTTAACCGGGCAGCATATGGCATCTGTTTGAGCCCTATGATCCTCTTGGTGAGGTACTTTTGGGGTCTTTCCAGTTGCTGCAGGTGTCTGGTAAGGTACATCCCAAAAGGGACATTGTACTCAATTATGGGCCTGATGAGGGATGAGTAAAGAGGCACGATGACCTCCCCTGATCTAGATGTGAATCCCTTCATGATTAGGTGGGCTATATAAAATGTTTTTCTAACCACTTTGGCCATGTGGTTGTCAAATGAGAGACTGCTATCAACTTGGGTCCCCAGGTCCCTAATTACTTCTTCTGTACTTAATGGATTACCACCTATGTGGTAATTTGTGGGCACTTTGTTTTTGCCAGAGGGATGACTATACACTTTTGGCATTTAGCTTGAGGCCATGGCTCTGGCACCAGTTGTCTGTTTCTATGAGGCCCTTTTGGAGGATGCTTGTGTCGGCTGGAGAGTCGATTATGGTGCCCAGTTTGCAGTCATCCGCGAACTTAGTCAGCCACAGTCCTTCCATGTTGGCTTGTACCTCTGAGAAATATATACCGAACAAGAGAGGTCCCAGGACTGAGCCTTGGGGGACGCCACTTGTAACTGGTTTGGAGTCTGACATGGCTCCAGCAATTCTAACCATGTGGGTTCTGTCCTTAAGCCAGTTTGCAACCCATCTAGTGACATAGGGGTTTATATTTAAGCTGGTGAGCTTATCTATAATGCCCGAGTGGGGTATTGTATCGAAGGCTTTTGCGAGGTCCAGGTAGGCTGTGTGGACCACCTTCCCCTCGCCAATGGCCTTGGTGACTGTTTCAAAGAAATCAACCAGGTTTAAGAGGCAGGATCTGCCCTTAACAAAGCCGAACTGGGTAGGATCCAGTGTCTGTAGGTCCCCAATATCTTTATTTATGAGGTCCATGATGATCCTTTCCATAGCTTTGCAGACCAAGCTAGTCAGGCTTATGGGCAATAGTTTCCAGGATCTGTTGAGGCACCACCTTTGTGGAGAGGGACCACTGTTGCTGTACGCCACTCTTTGGGTACATATCCTGTAGTAAGGCTGAGATTGAACAGTAATTTTATGTTTGGGTTTAGCTCTTCTTGGAGTTCATGTAGGACGCAGCCCGGGACACCGTCTGCTCCCATTGATGCTGTGTTTTTTGCTTTGGAGAGGGCGGCTCTTACCTGAGCATCTAAGATGTCAGGGGAGCAGCACTCTGCTGGGATAAATATTTGCCCTTTTGGTGGGGAGGGGGGGAGAAGTTTGCGCTGAACCTGTCAGCTAGGATGTTGGCAATGTCTGTGGGTTTGGACTAATTCTGAGCATATCTGGGAATTCCCACCCAGGTTCCTAACATAACTAAAGAAAGCTTTGTGATTATCCTTAGTGTCCTGTGCAATTTTTCTCTCGAAGCTGGCCTTAGACGATTTTATGAGTGCCCGTAGTTTTTTGCTAATACTGATCAGAGATGCCTTCCCTTTTTGGGATTTTGCTCTATCATGTAGTAGCTTTCTCCTTCTATTGTATAGTTTGTTTATGGCTGGGGTCCACCAGACAGGACATCTGCCTTTGGAGGATTGGGTCTTGGTTTTATTTGGGATTGCATGATCCATGTATTCCTGAAGGTGTTCATAGAATGCGTTTATAAAGGAGTCTGCGGTCTGGGCCATTTTGAGGAGTGTGAAATTTGCTTTAGAGAAGTTTTTTGCTGTGGTTTTCAGGGCATGGGGTGGAGTCGGGATGTGAATATCCAGTGAGATTAGTTTATGGTCTGATCTTACCAGTGAGGGATACACTTCTGGTCTGGAGCATAGAGTCCCCATGTTGGTGATGATCAGGTCCAGTATGTTTTCCCTTCTTGTGGGAGTGGTAACAAGTTGTTCCATTGCATTTGGGCTAGGGTGTTGGAGCTAGAGTAATTCTCCCAGTCTATGTTTGGGTAGTTGAAGTCACCCAATATAATGGTGTTTGGAGAGACCTTCATATTTTCCAGTGTTCTCAGGAAGGCTGAGTGGGATTCCTGGGTTTGGGAGGGTGGTCTGTAGCAGGCTATAAACTGGAAGGCAGTTTTACCCACTGTTAGTTGCACATGGATAGACTCTGATGCTTCGTGCTGTGCCACCAACCTGGAGGTGTGGGTATCTTTGATGAATATTGTTACTCCCCCTCCTTTTGTAGTATGGTCCAAAGCATGGTATGAGGTATAACCTGGTAGTGCTGGGGTGCTCTCGGGATCCTTGAACCAGGTTTCTGTTACTGCACAGATATCGATGTTCTCCATGCTAAGGAGAGTTTCGAGTGCATGCATCTTTAGGTTTAGACTTCTGGCATTGAGTATAGCATTACTCTTAGTTTCTTAACCCTTGTGATACCTATGGAGGTGGGTTTGTCTTTTGAGCCTTGCCTAAAAAAGGCACTATGGGGGTAGCAAGAGCCTTTTCCAATATCCAAAAGCCCAGGGGTGACAGGTGCAAGCCGTCCCTAGCGAAGCATCGTGGCTTGTCGAGCATGTCATCCCCAGCTGACAGGCATTGGATCCCCTTTGAATGACACCAATACTTAAGGCAATTGTTGAAATTGATCCTCTTGTCTTCATATTGTGGTATCATTCTTGGTGAGGGTAAGATGCTACTCAAGGTCAGGGTCATACCGGCCTGGGCTACATGCTCAGAGAGCTCCTCTATGTCTCTTTTCATGTAGTCCAGGGAGGTACGTCTCAGGTCATTCACACCAGCATGGACAATGACTGAGTCATATTTGTACTTGCCTCGGAGTGACCTGAGTGCTTGTGTTATGTGGCGGATCCTAGTGCCTGACAGGCAGCTCACCGTGACCTTCTCCTTGTTCAGCCTGGTGAGCGGACGCCAGTGTGCCTGATGATAGAGTCACCTATTACAAGTGTATCAGGTGTGTTGTTTAGCCTTAAGGGCTGTAACTGTTCGGCACACTGGCTTTGTGAGCTATGTGTTGCACGAGTTTTGTTTTGGGGTAGCAGTTGCTTGGGTGTCTGCTTTGGAGGTCTCTGCTGCTTAGGCAGATTTTTATTTAAAGCCTCCGAGTATGTTTTTGTGTGTTTATGTGTTTGGTTTGCTGTCGTGGTAGGTCTATGTGAGATTGGAATTGTAGTGAGTGTGGTTTCCTTCTCCTCCTGACTGGTTTCGCCAGTACTGAGTTGAGAGAGCTTAGCCTCTAGTATGGCTATATGGTTGCATCTCTCACATGTGTTGGAATTTGTTGGGAGGAGGAGAGGGTTGTCTGTGTACATGAGGCAGTTGTAACATTGCCTCAAGATTCCGAGATTCACCAGCTGGACCAGAGAGGAGATTGACAACTGACCTTTGGACATGCTAGAATAGTATTGGGAATTCCTTTATAATTGAAAAAAAGGGCCAAAGGGGAACAAGGTACTCAAGGAGTTTGTGAGGGTGTAGTGCTTTTAATATTTTAGTGCTGACTTATATAATTGCTTTAGTGAGCAAGTGCCAGGTAACTTAAATGCAATGTGTTTCAGGTAACTTAAATGCAAAAATGATAAACAGTAACTTTCGTTCAAGTGAAACAAGGAAATAAGTACAGTAAGCAATGCAGATATCACTAGGGATCCACAGAAGCGCTGAAAAGCCACGTTTTAGGTGGAATTAGTGTTTCAGGGAAATAACAAGCAAACAAACAAGCAGCATACAAATAAAGCTAGATTCATCAGGCCTGGATCTAGTCTATGCTACAGCAAACAAGGTGTACCAATTTCAGTAAGAAACAGTTCAAATATGCAGGGACTATAAGCCTTTAACCAGAAATTCCCAGCTCAGAAGGGCAGAGTCCAGCCTCTCCTCCCACAAGAGTGCAGACCACGAACCTTCTTAATGTAAAATAACTGGCCTGAAGCCCAAGTGCTTAAACCAGAACTAATACACTTTTAGAATAACAGACACTGAGCCCTCAATCAGCAGTTCCCAACTTAGAAGGATGTAAGCTACCTGTTCTGCCACTACAGTGCAGACCACAAACCTTCTTAATGTAAAACAACTGGCGTGAAGCCCAAGTGCTTAAACCAGAATTAATACACTTTTAGAATAACAGACACTGAGCCTCAATCAGCAGTTCCCAACTTAGAAGGATGTAAGCTACCTGTCCTGCCACCACAGTGCAGACCACAAACCTTCCTAATGTAAAACAACTGGTCTGAAGCCCAAGTGCTTAATCCAAAAGACTTAGAATGATAGCTACACTTTAATCAAGTTACTACCAAGCAGTAATAAATACAATTGAATACTTTAAAGAATGCCTGGATTAGTGCTCAGGTTATACAAACAAAGCTAGATTCAGCAGGCTTGAATCTAATCTATGCTACAGCAAACAAGGTGTACCAATTTCAGTAAGAATCAGTTTAGATATGCAGGCACTATAAGCCTTTAACCAGAAATTCCCAGCTAGAAGGGCAGAGTCCAGCCTCTCCTCCCACAAGAGTGCAGACCACAAACCCTTTTAATGTAAAATAACTGGCCTGAAGCCCAAGTGCTTAAAACAGAATTAATACACTTTTAGAATAACAGACACTGAGCCCTCAATCAGCAATTCCCAACTTAGAAGGATGTAAGCTACCTGTCCTGCCACCACAGTGCAGACCACAAACCTTTCTAATGTAAAACAACTGGTCTGAAGCCCAAGTGCTTAAACTAAAAGGCTTAGAATGAGTTACACCAAGCAGTAATAAATACAATTGAGTACTTTTAAGATGACACAAAAGCAAAATAAAGTAGGAAGAAACACAAATACAGTAAAAGCAGATTTTTTTTTTTTGAGTGAGCAAATGAGATGGGCCCAGGAGTTACAGGACAGAAACAAGTGCAAATGCAGGCCTTCAAATCAGAAAGTTGAGAGAGATGGAAGACCACCCAAATGGCCAATAACTACAAATTCTGGGCCAGAACCACTCCTTATGTGGTAGACAGGTTACCTAGTGCTTACCACTCCCACTGATAAGCTAGAAGGCTTCCCTCCAACACAGAAAGGCTTGGGGGCTCAGAAGCTTACAAATAGTCCTGGATACAGCAAATCTGTATCTGGAACACTAATTACAGGAAAGGTAGGAAACAGGCTTACAATTTATTTATTTATTTTTTTCAGAAAAGTAGCAAAAACAGTAGTAAAAACAATTCACATGCAGTGCAAGCTGGCACACTTGAGTATGTAGCAATATTAGTCCACACACAGTTTGAAAAAATGTAATTAAATTAAAAAGGACTAAAAGCAAGTGCAGAAAGGGTTTATTAGGTAGAATGCGGTAAAGAGATGGGACTGGGGGAGTGTCCTAGATCAAATCTACAGTGGGGCGGGCACTGCAAAAGCCACCAGATTTAATCTACAACCAAGAACAGGAAGGGGGGGATGGGGAAAAGTTTCAACAGAGATGTGAGGAATCAGAGTTCAAATTATAAAACCCAAAAATATATACTGATCTCTGTATATTTGCAGAACACTAAGACAACAGATATCTAAGCAACAATTTAGCTCTATAATACAGAATAATGCAGAAAAATATACTCAGCTCTATATATCTGCAGAAAGTCTTGTAAGGCTGTTCCACTTTAAATGCAGACTGCTGCTATTAACAGTTCAAATTAAGGGAACCTTGAGTTAACAACACACAAGCAATAGAAACCACAATGAGGGGGTGGGAAGAAAGTTTCAACAGAGATGTGAGGAATCAGAGTGCAAATTATAAAACCCAAAAATATATACTGATCTCTGTATATTTGCAGAACACTAAGACAACAGATATCTAAGCAACAATTTAGCTCTTTAAAACAGAATAATGCAGAAAAATATACTCAGCTCTATATATCTGCAGAAAGTCTTGTAAGGCTGTTCCACTTTAAATGCAGACTGCTGCTATTAACAGTTCAAATTAAGGGAACCTTGAGTTAACAACACACAAGCAATAGAAACCACAATGAGGGGTGGGGAAGAAAGTTTCAACAGAGATGTGAGGAATCAGAGTGCAAATTATAAAACCCCAAAATATATACTGATCTCTGTATATTTGCAGAACACTAAGACAACAGATATCTAAGCAACAATTTAGCTCTATAATACAGAATAATGCAGAAAAATATACTCAGCTCTATATATCTGCAGAAAGTCTTGTAAGGCTGTTCCACTTTAAATGCAGACTGCTGCTATTAACAGTTTAAATTAAGGGAACCTTGAGTTAACAACACACAAGCAATAGAAACCACAATGAGGGGGGTGGCAGAGCCCCTCGCTGAGCCTCTTCAAGAGAAATCTTGATGAGTGGATGGGCAATCGTAAATTTACTCCTGGGATCACTTCTATGGCCCTGCTGGACAGAGGCTCAGGAATCTAGTCTAAAAGGGAGGCAAAAGCCAAGACATTCTGACTAGGCTTATAAATGCCCTAGGGCAGATAGCCTAGTACCTACCTATGAACCTATATGACTCAGTGGCCTTGGAATATCTATAAAGTCTAAGAAATCTATGAAATCTCTGACATCTGTCAGTCCTTGTCCCTACAACCAACTCTAGATGTATTTTATTAAACAGTAATGAGACACGTTCCATACAACAATCTATCACCAGCCTTACTGAACTGTACAGCCATGCCTCTCTACTGTCCAGAATGTCAAGATTTTTTTCCATTATATTTTTGATCTGTTTCTCATAAATGTTGTGGTTTTTACAACAAATCATTAACTACTGAATTTATTTAAGAATGACAGACATTTGGGTTTCAAACTTCAGATTCTTTGGAAAATGCATGCTAATGTAAAACCCAGTATTTTATCAACTTTCTAAGTTTATAAGAGCACTGTTTAAAATCTGTCCCTGATTTTGGGCTGAATGCACCCAATTATATCTGGCTGTGTCTTAAATCAAGAAGTTCAGAGGTATGTGTAAGGCTTCTTCCAACATGCTAATCTGTGGTTTAATCTGGTTACTTGTCAACACCTTTAGGTACAGTGGGGGTCACTAAACCAGTTGCACAAAGGCTACATCATATCTAAAACACTGACTTCCCAATAAACTATTTGCAGCATTGTATAGACAAGTTTCTATATGTGTAAAAGGTGTGTAAGACACAAAAATGTGTGTGTGTGTGTGTGTGTGTATATATATATATATATATATATTCAGCTATCTATCTCTATATATCTACAGGTACATATATATAAATATAGTCCAGCTGGCCTCATTTAAAGTGGTTTATGTAAGCACAGCCCCATCAGGGAAGCATTTCTATTCTTCTTTCAGCTTCTCCATGGAAACAACCTCATTTTGGTATCATGTTATCAAACTCCACCCTAAACTACACCTCCCCCCATATAACTACACTAGAACACGAACTTGAAAATGTATGAACTTTGCGCTATCTACTTTATCAGTTTGTCTGGGAGGAAACAATGTTCAAGGCCAATGGATATACAACTATTCAAAGAATTTAATTTTGTTTACATGAACTGAAATTCTAGGAATCATAAAACTGCCTGCGTATTTAATTTATATACTCATATTCCAGACTACTCATTCATAGCCTGTTACCGACCAACATAAAAAAAATTCTCTCACTTCACAGAGTATTTAACTAATGCAAGCTGACAGAAGAAGTACAAGTAAATATAATAAGAAATCCACAATTATGTAGAGTTTGGTGATCTGATTCATAATACCAGATTTCATGGAATTCTGTGTTCTGGTACTCAGCTGTCCACAAATAAATGTTCTGGTAAAAAAAATCTAGCTCTTAAAAAATACATATATATATATATATATATATATATATATATATATATATATATATATATATTTATTTATACACACACACACACACACACACACACACACACACACACACACAAACTATATCTATAAATCTGTCTCTGTCTATTAGACAACAGGTCCATTTTATTTTTTTTTAAAGTCTGTTGTTACTTTAAAAGTTGAGCAGGTAGACTGTTCTGTGTGGCATGCATGTAGGAAATGCATGCAAGTCACACAGAGTAGGCTTCCTGTTCAACAAAATATGATTGGGGCATATTACTGTCAACAAGGATTATATTACTGGCAGACAATCCTAATGAGTTAGTGAAGCAATAGTGGTCATTCACTTTTTTGCAAGTGTGTGCAATCCCAGTGATCATTAGGTTAGTGAAATGAACATTAATTTTTTTGCAAGAATGTGTGAGTTTAGGCTAGTAAAAGTGATTGTTCATTTTGTAAAAGCTTTTCCCAACCACCCTTTGCTGAAAGAGAGTATGTGTGTGTGTGTGTGTGTGGGGGGGGTTCTAAAATGCCCCATTTAAGGGGCATGCAGAATCAAATCCAGCACCCTACCTATGGGAGTCACAATCTTAATCCTCCACACCAACTGTCAGGTATCCTTCAGCATTTTTCTTTATTTGCTGAGGTTGTTGAGGTAGCACACTTGAGGATCACAGTCTGTCAATGTTAAATAAAGTGTCATCATTTTGTGGTTTATAAAACACATGATGTAAAACCAGTTGTTCTGTTAACCTTTTAAGTTATTTAAAGTAGTCTGCCCTTACTTGTTTCCAGTTTTGCAGAAAGTCTCTGATTTTGCCTCATATTTGTTCCCTACCCTGTCTTTGAGCAAGTCACTAAACCAGGTAGTTAAGGTGTAAAGGAAGGAAACTGATTGTAGTAAACAGGAGTACCATCATATGAACCACATCATCCTTGGTTTCCTTGTTCTGTTTAATGTTGACTGTATCTTTGTTATTTAGTTGTGAATAAATCTGTCAGCATAAAGTCTATGAGTTTAATATTAATATTTTAACTATGAAGATGGCTTTATTTAGCTTATTTTTTTCGTAGGCACACAGATGTGAAATGCCATGTTTTTCAGCTACAACAGTATGTCTAGCACTTACAAGAGGTGCTTCCTGTAGTATGCAGTTCAATTCCCTCAGCCTTCATTTGTTTTTTATGTGACTGCCAGTCTACTTCAGCAGGCTGTTAGGAAATGCATTACATATTTTTTTTAAATTCCCGCAACCTCTGAAAAGACGCTAATTAGTACTTCATTGTATGTTATTTGAGTATTAATCTCAGCATGAATCTTGTAGTATAACTGGCTGCCAGATGCATTTTCACTAAATGTGAGTTTCAAGATAAGAGATGTTTGCTGTTTCTCATGCTAAATCTGTTTTCAATGTGAGAGTGTTTTGTTTAAAGAAAAAGTCCAGGATGATAGATATCGGAGTGATGAAGCCTCAAGGAAAAATTTTTGTGGGAGGGAGGCTCCAGGGTATCACCCCCAGAAAATGTTGTAATTTTGCGTTATGAAACGCATGTTTTAGAGCAGTCTTGTGACAGTTTTCTAGTGTAAAAAACCTGTCACATAAGGGCTGTAAAATATGCATTTCTATCAGATTATTTATGCTTTTTTGTTTAACGGATTGCATATCAAGTATTCTAGAAACAACAAACAATACGTCTACAATAAAATCCACCACGGCCAATGAAAGGATCCAGGAAAGAGTGGTCTAACAACAACTTGAGACAGATAATTAACCACTTAATACTTTAATTTTGGCTATTCTAGTATTACAGTAGTATCTACAATTCAAATAACAGTACAAGCACCAAGCATCAGAAACAATTCCCTTTATTGCATCATGTGACTAGTGGGACTGGTCTGCTGCAATGAAGAGTGAAAAAATAGTAATACCAGTAAGTACAGGAACAGCTAACAACAACTATACATGCAGGGAACCACAAACAGAGCTACAGGTGAAAAAATAATACTAGGCCTAATAGCATTAGGTAAGTCTTAATCTACTTCTTTGGTATGGTTTCACTCAAAGACATTGGATGCTTTCTCCAATAATATTTCTTGCTGCTACTTGCTGATAACAACAGCTTGTCATCATACAAAACAAATACGTAAAACTCACTGCAGATCATGCTGTAATTCAGGAAAACGTGCAGTTCGGCATTCACCAAAGCAACGGTGGCTCTGTTTTGTTCCAAACTCCACTTGGAGTTCATCAACGCGAAAACTCTTTCCAGAAAGGCATTGCTCCCAGGCAATGACAACGCAACTGACACAATGTTAAACAAGTTAACTGGAACTACTTCAGCAGTACGGGCTGCACTGAAAAACTTCTGCCATTTGTCACATGGTGATAGCAGAGTCGAATCAGCAACAATGCGTGGTAAGCTTTCTTTAGCCATGCAGAATTCATCGTGCAATGCTTCCAAGTCAACTTCCTGTAATAAGCCCATGGCAGCACACACAGGTTTTGCATGTTTCAATTCTGGTGGATTGCTGAGTGACTTAGTGCAAAAGCGATATCATCTTCTGACTCTGAAAAATTAAACCACTTGTTTAGGCATGTTAAACCCTTTTCAAGAGTAGTGCAAACATTTTCCATGATAGATATCTGGAATGGCTGTATATCTTCATTTTCAAGACCAGTATGTACTTTGGATCCAAAAAACTTACCTGCTGTACTTGCTTAAATTTTTTGTTCTCAAGTCCTGCATTACTGGAAACAGTGCAAAGAATGTAAAATCTTCCCGCTCCACTTTCTGAACAGATAATTTAAAAACACTGCAGATATTTTGCACAAAGCATAAGTAAGCTTCCTTGATGTTAGTCTTCACTGATTCACAATCGTGTGCCTTCTTCTATGCCCAGATTTGCATGAACCCTCTTACGGCATTCACAGCCTAGACAAATTAAATACGAGATGATCGCTGGCCAAGATTCCAATAACCTATTGACAGCAGAACCCAGAGATAGCCATCTGGTTGGTACAAGTCTCAACAGTTCATGGTACTCCAAGTCCACAAATTCAAAAAACTTTTGCAAGTGCATTCTGCAGTTCGCTGATATGCTGAAGTGACTATAAACAGATGTTACCGTTGTTTCAACTTCACAGTCTAGTTTATCACTTACCTTCTTCAGCCCATTGTGAACCACACGTGCGCTGCAGTTAGTTTTGATGATCTTGTCATTTCTTTTCAGCAACTCTGTGAAGACTGACTGCTTGTGCCCATAATTGACACTGGTATTATTGTATGAATTTGACGAAATGTGCACAATGTCAAGACCACTGTCAGCTAGGATGTGAAATATCATGTTCGCTACAGAAGTAGAATGTTCGTCTCTGAGCTCAACAAAGTCAAAAAGTTTTTTTGTTAAAGCCAGTTTCTGCAGAAAAACACTGGACACGTATGGGAAACTTCTTGCAATTCTTCAAATCTGATGCATCTGTTGACACAGAAAATCTTGATGTGTTGTTAGTCAAGTCCTTAAAGACTGACTCGACTGGCGTCGGAGTGAGGACACCGGTCACCAACATCTCTACCTTAGTGCTGCTACAGGTCATCTTCTTGCAAATGGCTGAGTCTGGATACAGCTGGTGATTGAGCTGAGTGACACAGCCTGCAGCATTGTAAGAAATGTAATGGTGCATGGCATGCTAGATCCTCGCCAACTCTGCTGCCATTGCCTATTTATTATCTCTAGTTAACGATGCTGCTCTCTTAAAAAAACTGTCAATGGCAGCTGATTTCACTTAGCAGTATGCTTTCATATGTCTGCAAACAGCTATGAGTTAGTAAGTTACTTTTTCCACTGTATGCCACCGATAAGCTCTTTTTACAAACCGTGCAGTGAGCAGCGAACACGTTCTGGACTGCTTCACACCATGCAAAATCAGGTTGCCATTCATGACAAAACCGTGACATTCTCTTTTTAGCTTTCATGGACTCTACCTTCTTGAGTGGTATGACCATGCAATCCTGGTCTGAATCACTGTCCACACCTGCAATGCCTTCACTCAGTATCAAGAAAATAAATGAATAAGACTACAACAGTAAACAGCAGAAATGGAAACAGAAGGTTTAATGTTGCTGTTTGATAACAACAAAAAAGTGTAACTTTTAAGAACAACGAATCAAAAATGAAGTACCAGTATTTACAGCATGTTTTGAATGGGCCGCATAGGTTTCAACCTCTTAAGGGGCCAGTGTGTGTAATACAGACTCTAGCAATGTGTGACATATAGTCAAAATTTGAAACACCCTATTTTCACACTGGGTGAAAATGTACCATTTCTGTATAGCATGGCTGAAATGGTCTTTCTGCCAGAACTGAACACTTCACAGGTTTTGCATCAATTTACACTCCATAAATAAACACAAACCTCTCTACTTGGCCATCACTGAGACTGCAGTACAATTACTGACTGTACTGTAATTCATTACAAAAGTTACTAGAACATATTTTATTAACCTACATTTGTTACACAATAAGTATGACACTCTAGAATGGTATTGCTGGTTATTCATATTCATATTAAAGAATAGACCCTTAAGATCTAGTAACCAGAACCTCATAACTGTCATCAAACATAAAAACGAAGCTGGTGATTTCCTCTTTGTCAACACCATTGCCAAAACCTGGAACACACTACCAAGCCAAATAACTTCTACCACCTCCTTTAGTCAATTCAAAAAACTCATGAAAACCCACTATCTAAGCAACTGGTTATGCTTATGCCACTCACCAGGCTAATCCATACCAAGAGAATTTGTCAGAGTACAGCTATGTATAAACAGCTTCTCCCCCTGAAAGCTTCCAAACCCGTATACATTTACCTTACAAAACTTATAACTGCAAAAGAAAAAAAATGTACCTCTGATTGTCTACTGTAAGAAATGTTAACCACTAGCATGATGTCCTGTTGTGTGTATACATGCTATATGTATGTTTGTTAATCACCAGTATGTTGTCCTGATGTGTGTATATGCCATATGTATGTATGTTCTACTTCTTTTTACTCTCATGTAATGTATTGTAATGTGGAGCTTTTCTCCCCGGGCCTCCGCTGAAAATGGACCTGTCTCCAGTCGGATTTTCCCAGTAAACAAATGTAAAATAAAAAAATAAATAAATAACAAGAAACTGCATCTAACTCAAAACCATAGTCCAAAACAGTCTTGCATCAACTTAAATTTGCTGAGCAGTAATCAGCATAAAATCACTTCTGTTCTACAATAAGCAGTCAGTTGACACAGCCGGATTACCCAGTCTGTCTTTTTCATTAATCAAATGTCAGACAAATAAAACAAATGATCTCTGCAGAAACAATTCATACATTGCATCTCTAACACAGAGCTACTTATAATGTATCAAGAAATTGCTAAATGTCATTAATCAACTATTTAAACAAAAAGCATGTTCATAGGTTCATAGGTTCATACTAGGCTATCTGCCCTCGGCAATTATAAGCCTAGCCCGATTCTGTATGGCTTACGCCACCCCTTGATTTGAGTATACTGTGCCCTTTTTAAGGTTTAGTTTACTGTGCCTCTGTCTAATAGTGACACGGGAGTAATCTCTGGGACAAACCTACGATCCCCCATCCACTTATCGAGATTCTTCTTGAAGAGATTCAATGAGGTGCTCTGCCTCACATGAACTGGAATTCTATTCCAGAGTGAAGGGAGCCTCTGGGTTATGAACCTGTCCCTCCAGCAAGTTCTATTTATTTCTGTGCTGAGGTTCAAGTCCCTCGAGCATGTGGCTCTAAGGGATTTAGATTTACTGAGGTGGAGCATGTCCATTAATTCTGGATTTGACATAGCTTTGTATGTCAGGCATAGATCGCCCAAGTAGGCGGTATGCAACTGAGTAGAGCTGGAGTTTTTTAAACCGGGCAGCATATGGCATCTGTTTGAGACCCTTGATCCTCTTTGTGAGATACTTTTGGGGTCTTTCTAATTGCTGCAGGTGTCGGGTAAGGTACATCCCAAAAGGGGCATTGTATTCTATGATGGGCCTGATGAGGGATGAATAAAGGGGCACAATTACCTCTCTTGATCTAGATGTGAAACCCTTCGTGATGAGGTGGGCTATGTAGAAGGTCTTTCTAACCACTTTGGCAATGTGGTTTTCAAAGGAGAGATTGTTATCAACTTGGGTCCCCAGGTCCCTAATAACTTTCTCTGTACTTAATGGGTTTCCGCCTATGTGGTAATTTGTGGGCACATTGTTTTTGCCAAAGGGTATGACTATACATTTTTTTGGCATTTAGCTTTAAACCATGGCGCTGGCACCAGTTATCTGTCTCTGTGAGACCTTTTAAAGGATGTTTGTGTCAGCTGGAGAGTTGATTATGGCGCCAGTTTGCAGTCGCTGCGAACTTGGTGAGCCATAGTCCTCCCACGTTTGCCTGTACCTCGGAAAAGTATATACCGAACAAGTGTGGTCCCAGGACAGAACCCTGTGGGACACCACTTGTGACCGGTTTCAGTCTGACATGGCTCAAGCAACTCTCACTCTGTGGGTTCTGTCTTTGAGCCAGTTTGCAACCCATCTTGTGACATAGGGGTTTATATTTAAGCTGGATAGCTTATCTATGATGCCCGAGTGGGGTATTGTGTCAAATGCCTTGCAAGGTCCAGATAGGCTGTGTGGACTACCTTCCCTTCATCTATGGCTTTGGTGACTGTTTCAAAGAAGTCAACCAGGTTCAAAAGGCAGGATCTGCCCTAGTCAAAGCCGAACTGGGTAGGATCTAGTGTCTGTAGGTCCCCAATGTCTTTGTTTATGAGCTCCATGATGATCCTCTCCATAGCCTTGCAGACTAAGCTAGTCAAGCTTATGGGGCGATAGTTTCCAGGGTCGTAGAGGCTCCACCTTGTGAGTGGGACCACTGTTGCTGCACGCCATTCTGTGGGCACATATCCTGTAGTGAGGCTGAGATTGTATAGCTGTTTTATTTGAGGGATTAGTTCCTCTTGCAGTTTATGTAGGACGCAACCTGGGACGCCATCTGGTCCCATGGAAGCAGTGTTTTTTGCTTTGGAGAGGGCAGCCTTCACCTGAGCATCTGAGATGTTTGGGAGGCAGCCCTCTGCCGAGTTACTTGCTCTTTGGGGGAGGGGGGGAGAAGTTTGCACTGAACCTGTCTGCCAGGATATTGGCGATGTCTGTGGGTTCAGTGTATTTTTTGTCATTTAGAATCAACTCAGAACAAGTCTGGGAGTTGCATCCCAGGTTTCTAACATAACTGAAAAAAGTCTTATGATTGTCTTTGGTGTCCTGTGCAATTTTTCTCTCGAAGCTGGCCTTGGAGGATTTTATGAGGGATCGTAATTTTTTGCTAGTACTGATCAGAGATGCCTTCCCTATTAGGGATTTTGCTCTATCATGTAGTAGCTTCCTCCTTCTGTTGTACAGTTTATTTATGGCAGGGGTCCACCAGACTGACCTGCATTTGGATGATTGGGTCTTGGTTTTGTTTGGGATAGCATGATCCATGCATTCCTGGAGATGTCCGTGAGAATGCATTTATATAGGATTCTTCAGTTTGGGCCGAAGTTTCCACTGGCCCTGGGGCCTTGAAGGATTCCACTTCGGTTTTGAGAAGTGAGAAGTTCGCTTTGAGAAGTTTTTCACTGTGGTTTTCTGGGCTGGGGTGAGGTCGGGATGTGGACATCCAGTGAAATTAATTTATGGTCTGATCTTACCAATGAGGGATATACTAGGTGGAGCATAGAGTCCCCATGTTGGCCTGCCACGGGAGGACTGGTTATCCGGAGCAGGTTGGGACTGCTGCGACTCGAACCACATCTTCTTCTGTCCCTTTTGGTTCTTCGAGAAGGACCTCTGGGGAGCTGAGAAGCGGACCCGACAGCAGACAGCCGCCTTCCCGTCCTTCTCGCTTCTGGACTAATGTTTCGCAAACAGTTTTACAAACAAGGCAGAACCATCAAAGGGGCATTCGAAAGTCTCCTTGAAGGGCTCTGCGAAATCACAGTGGCGAGCCAGGCCTGCTGCCTCATGACTAGGCCTGCTCCGCTGGCTCTAGCGGCTCCCTCGGTAGCGTGAGAAAGCAGCCGCATAGATGTGCTAGAAACTGCTCTAAGAGTGGCCATTCGGTGGAGTATACCTGCTTGTCCTCACCCGACATGGACTTAGGGGAGATGCAGCGTATTCTTTAATCAAATCCCGCTGCATCCTGATGACGTGTGCCATGTAGTTCAGCGCTCTCAAAGAGAAGGTTGCTGAACTGAAAACTCGCTTCCCAATGCGATCCATCGAAAGGGACTCCTTGCCCGGAGGATGCATAGAGGGACTCTCCTGGGCCAATTCCCTCTTAGTGGCTGCAGCCATCATCATGGCATCTACTGGGGCCTTTGCTCCAGTGAGTGCGGTCCGCCGGAGGGGAAAGGATACGGTCAGGACACTTGGGTACAGGCTCAACGGTGTCCGGATCCTTCCACGCTCTGATGGATATAAGGTCCACCAGAGGATCGGCAGGAGAGGACACCCAAGAGGTAGATGGGCCCGCCAATGCTCTCCAAGAACACAGACTCGCCTGAGGAGGCCTTGGGGGCAGACCACCCCCCCCTGATCCTCAACATTTCCATAATGTCTCCAAATGAGACGTCTTCAGGGGGTGACCTTGGGGAGCCTTCCCCTTCATTAAAAGTCTGTGTCTTCGGTAACGGACTCGGGGGAGTCCATGTGCCTCCTTTTGCACTTACGCTTCCGAGGTACTTCTTCGGGGGGGCTGTCCGAGGAGTACTCTTCCGCAGCTGGATGTTCCAAGGGAACTACTTGGGACATCGAGGCGGGCTGTCCCTGGGACCGGCTGGTGGGAGCCTGGCCCAACTGCAAGGGAGTGCGGGATGGAGCCGTGGCAGGGACCGGGGTCCGAAGTCCTCAACAGTGCCCTTTCCACTACGCCGAAGGCCGAGGGGAGCCAGCTTCTAAACCCCGAGCCGACCTTCACTGGATCCGACGACGGATCGGAGCTGGAGCCGACCGCCGGATCCGAGAGACCGTGTGCTCCGACCTAGACGGAGTCAAGACACACCAGCTCCTCGGATCCGAGGCTCGGTCCTCGGCTCGAGAGGTCGGGTCCGGCACCAAGCACTCAAGGGATGGGACGGATCCGAGGTGCGCCGACCTATCGGATCCCACCCACCCCGGATCCAACTCTGCCCGGGCGCCGACAGCTCTGAACCCATGGTGTGGGTCGGAGAAGGAGCCAAAGGGGCGGTGGGGTCAAGCCCTCCCGGATGGGGGCTAGGAGCACTCCCATTTGCATTTGGGCCTGGATGAATTTCCTCATCATCCGTCCATGTCTGCTTCACTCATGGAGAAGGTCGATCTAGTCGAGGCCACCAAAGCGGATCTAGAGAGCTGCCTTGGGACCTCGCTGAAGGGCTAGCCTCCTCCTCGGGCCCAGGAGAGAACCGAGGGAGTGGAGCCGAGGAGGAGGGAAGCTAGAAGGCACAGGAGAGGCCCGCTGGATGGAGGAGCCGAACTAGAGGTTTCAGCTCTCCGCTTGTGGTGCCTCTCCCTGTGCCTCTCCTTCTTTCTCTCCCTAGAAGACTCTCTCTCCTCCGGCATCTTAGAGGGAGGTTGAGTCCCAGCCGGTGGAGGAGAGCCCACAGCAACTGTTTGCTGTGTAGAAGGGGCAGAAGCCGAGCGGTATCTGGAGGAGAAGTCCGCCAGAACCAGCTTCACCTCCGCTCCTCAGCTCGGGGTTGAACCCTGCACAAATGGTACAACCAGATGACAGGTGTTCAACCCCAAGATGACCAAGAAGTGTGGCCATCCGCTGGGACAGCTTATGGCCACACTCGGTACATTTAGAGAATACTGCCTTATGGGCTTCAGACATGTTAAGCCCTAACAGGCCTAAAAACACACACACACACACAAACTACGCAAAACCCGAGAAAAAATTAAAAGATAGAGAGAGGAAAGCCTAACACAAACACTTCTAACTAATTAAATTAAAAAAGTTAAAGTTTTTCAAAATTTTCCTGTCAGAAAACTTATCTGCACTAGGAGCTCAAGGAATCCGTCGCAACTTGAAAGCGGCAAACGAAATCTGAGGTCAGTCAGGGCTTGGCAAGGGGTTATGGGTAGAGGGAGGAGCTAGGAGCTCGGAGCCTAAGCTTTTGAAATGCCGGCTCGGATCCGAGGTCGGATCCGATACCCACAGGTTGCAGACAAATGAAGTCTGCCTACTTCAGATCAGATGTTACCGTTGTTTCAGCTTCACAGTCTAGTTTATCACTTACCTTCTTCAGCCCATTGTGAACCACACGTGCGCTGCAGTTAGTTTTGATGATCTTGTCATTTCTTTTCAGCAACTCTGTGAAGACTAACTGCTTGTGCCCATAATTGACACTGGTATTATTGTATGAATTTGACGAAATGTGCACAATGTCAATACCGCTGTCAGCTAGGACGTGAAATATCATGTTCACTACAGAAGTAGAATGTTCGTCTCTGAGCTCAACAAAGTCAAAAAGTTTTTTTGTTAAAGCCAGATTCTGCAGAAAAACACTGGACATGTATGGGAAACTTCTTGCAATTCTTCAAATCTGATGCATCTGTTGACACAGAAAATCTTGATGTGTTGTTAGTCAAGTCCTTAAAGACTGACTTGACTGACGTCGGAGTGAGGACACCGGTCACCAACATCTCTACCTTAGTGCTGCCACAGGTCATCTTCTTCCAAATGCCTGAGTCTGAATACAGCTGGTGATTGAGCTGAGTGGCACAGCCTGCAGCATTGTAAGAAATGTAATGGTGCATGGCATGCTAGATCCTTGCCAACTCTGCTGCCATTGCCTATTTATTGTCTCTAGTTAACGATGCTGCTCTCTTAAATAAAACTGTCAATGGCAGCTGATTTCACTTAGCAGTATACTTTCATATGTCTGCAAACAGCTATGAGTTAGTAAGTTACTTTTTCCACTGTATGCCACCGATATGCTCTTTTTACAAACCGTGCAGTGAGCAGCGAACACGTTCTGGACTGCTTCACACCATGCAAAATCAGGTTGCCATTCATGACAAAACCGTGACATTCTCTTTTTAGCTTTCATGGACTCTACCTTCTTGAGTGGTATGACCATGCAATCCTGGTCTGAATCACTGTCCACACCTGCAATGCCTTCACTCAGTATCAAGAAAATAAATGAATAAGACTACAACAGTAAACAGCAGAAATGGAAACAGAAGGTTTAATGTTGCTGTTTGATAACAACAAAAAAGTGTAACTTTTAAGAACAACGAATCAAAAATGAAGTACCAGTATTTACAGCATGTTTTGAATGGGACGCATAGGTTTCAACCTCTTAAGGGGCCAGTGTGTGTAATACAGACCCTAGCAATGTGTGACATATAGTCAAAATTTGAAACACCCTATTTTCACACTGGGTGAAAATGTACCATTTCTGTATAGCATGGCTGAAATGGTCTTTCTGCCAGAACTGAACACTTCACAGGTTTTGCATCAATTTACACTCCATAAATAGACACAAACCTCTCTACTTGGCCATCACTGAGACTGCAGTACAATTACTGACTGTACTGTAATTCATTACAAAAGTTACTAGAACATATTTTATTAACCTACATTTGTTACACAATAAGTATGACACTCTAGAATGGTATTGCTGGTTATTCATATTCATATTAGAATAGACCCTTAAGATCTAGTAACCAGAACCTCATAACTGTCATCAAACATAAAAACGAAGCTGGTGATTTCCTCTTTGTCAACACCATTGCCAAAACCTGGAACACACTACCAAGCCAAATAACTTCTACCACCTCCCTTAGTCAATTCAAAAAACTCATGAAAACCCACTATCTAAGCAACTGGTTATGCTTATGCCACTCACCAGGCTAATCCATACCAACAGAATTTGTCAGAGTACAGCTATGTATAAACAGCTTCTCCCCCTGAAAGCTTCCAAACCCGTATACATTTACCTTACAAAACTTATAACTGCAAAAGAAAAAAAATGTACCTCTGATTGTCTACTGTAAGAAATGTTAACCACTAGCATGATGTCCTGTTGTGTGTATACATGCTATATGTATGTTTGTTAATCACCAGCATGTTGTCCTGATGTGTGTATATGCCATATGTATGTATGTTCTACTTCTTTTTACTCTCATGTAATGTATTGTAATGTGGAGCTTTTCTCCCCGGGCCTCCGCTGAAAATGGACCTGTCTCCAGTCGGATTTTCCCAGTAAACAAATGTAAAATAAAAAAATAAATAAATAACAAGAAACTGCATCTAACTCAAAACCATAGTCCAAAACAGTCTTGCATCAACTTAAATTTGCTGAGCAGTAATCAGCATAAAAATCACTTCTGTTCTACAATAAGCAGTCAGTTGACACACAGCCGGATTACCCAGTCTGTCTTTTTCATTAATCAAATGTCAGACAAATAAAACAAATGATCTCTGCAGAAACAATTCATACATTGCATCTCTAACACAGAGCTACTTATACGTAGCAAGAAATTGCTAAATGTCATTAATCAACTATTTAAACAAAAAAGCATGTTCATAGGTTCATAGGTTCATACTAGGCTATCTGCCCTCGGGCAATTATAAGCCTAACCCGATTCTGTATGGCTTACGCCACCCCTTGATTTGAGTATACTGTGCCCTTTTTAAGGTTTAGTTTACTGTGCCTCTGTCTAATAGTGACACGGGAGTAATCTCTGGGACAAACCTACGATCCCCCATCCACTTATCGAGATTCTTCTTGAAGAGATTCAATGAGGTGCTCTGCCTCACATGAACTGGAATTCTATTCCAGAGTGAAGGGAGCCTCTGGGTTATGAACCTGTCCCTCCAGCAAGTTCTATTTATTTCTGTGCTGAGGTTCAAGTCCCTCGAGCATGTGGCTCTAAGGGATTTAGATTTACTGAGGTGGAGCATGTCCATTAATTCTGGATTTGACATAGCTTTGTATGTCAGGCATAGATCGCCTCAAGTAGGCGGTATGCAACTGAGTAGAGCTGGAGTTTTTAACCGAGCAGCATATGGCATCTGTTTGAGACCCTTGATCCTCTTTGTGAGATACTTTTGGGGTCTTTCTAATTGCTGCAGGTGTCGGGTAAGGTACATCCCAAAAGGGGCATTGTATTCTATGATGGGCCTGATGAGGGATGAATAAAGGGGCACAATTACCTCTCTTGATCTAGATGTGAAACCCTTCATGATGAGGTGGGCTATGTAGAAGGTCTTTCTAACCACTTTGGCAATGTGGTTTTCAAATGAGAGATTGCTATCAACTTGGGTCCCCAGGTCCCTAATAACTTTCTCTGTACTTAATGGGTTTCCGCCTATGTGGTAATTTGTGGGCACATTGTTTTTGCCAAAGGGTATGACTATACATTTTTTGGCATTTAGCTTTAAACCATGGCGCTGGCAGCAGTTATCTGTCTCTGTGAGACCTTTTTAAAGGATGTTTGTGTCAGCTGGAGAGTTGATTATGGCGCCCAGTTTGCAGTCGTCTGCGAACTTGGTGAGCCATAGTCCTCCCACGTTTGCCTGTACCTCGGAAAAGTATATACTGAACAAGTGTGGTCCCAGGACAGAACCCTGTGGGACGCCACTTGTGACCGGTTTCGAGTCTGACATGGCTCCAGCAACTCTCACTCTGTGGGTTCTGTCTTTGAGCCAGTTTGCAACCCATCTTGTGACATAGGGGTTTATATTTAAGCTGGATAGCTTATCTATGATGCCTGAGTGGGGTATTGTGTCAAATGCCTTTGCAAGGTCCAGATAGGCTGTGTGGACTACCTTCCCTTCATCTATGGCTTTGGTGACTGTTTCAAAGAAGTCAACCAGGTTCAAAAGGCAGGATCTGCCCTAGTCAAAGCCGAACTGGGTAGGATCTAGTGTCTGTAGGTCCCCAATGTCTTTGTTTATGAGCTCCATGATGATCCTCTCCATAGCCTTGCAGACTAAGCTAGTCAAGCTTATGGGGCGATAGTTTCCAGGGTCCGTAGAGGCTCCACCTTTGTGGAGTGGGACCACTGTTGCTGTACGCCATTCTGTGGGCACATATCCTGTAGTGAGGCTGAGATTGTATAGCTGTTTTATTTGAGGGATTAGTTCCTCTTGCAGTTTATGTAGGACGCAACCTGGGACGCCATCTGGTCCCATGGAAGCAGTGTTTTTTGCTTTGGATAGGGCAGCCTTCACCTGAGCATCTGAGATGTTTGGGAGGCAGGCCAATGCCGGGATAGATACTTGCTCTTTTGGGAGGGGTGGAGAAGTTTGCACTGAACCTGTCTGCCAGGATATTTCAGTGTATTTTTGTCATTTAGAATCAACTCAGAACAAGTCTGGGAGTTGCATCCCAGGTTTCTAACATAACTGAAAAAGTCTTATGATTGTCTTTGGTGTCCTGTGCAATTTTTCTCTCGAAGCTGGCCTTGGAGGATTTTATGAGGGATCGTAATTTTTTGCTAGTACTGATCAGAGATGCCTTCCCTATTAGGGATTTTGCTCTATCATGTAGTAGCTTCCTCCTTCTGTTGTACAGTTTATTTATGGCAGGGGTCCACCAGACTGGACGCCTGCATTTGGATGATTGGGTCTTGGTTTTGTTTGGGATAGCATGATCCATGCATTCCTGGAGATGTCCGTAGAATGCATTTATATAGGATTCTTCAGTTTGGGCCGTAGTTTCCACTGGCCCTGGGGCCTTGAAGGATTCCACTTCGGTTTTGAGAAGTGAGAAGTTCGCTTTGAGAAGTTTTTCACTGTGGTTTTCTGGGCTGGGGTGAGGTCGGGATGTGGACATCCAGTGAAATTAATTTATGGTCTGATCTTACCAATGAGGGATATACTTCTGGTGTGGAGCATAGAGTCCCCATGTTGGTAATGATCAGGTCTAGTATGTTGTCCCCTCTTGTGGGAGTGGTGACTAGTTGTTCCATAGCATTTGAGTTTATAATTTCCAGGAATCTTTGGGCTAAGGTGCTGGGGCTTGAGTAGTGCTCCCATTCAATGTTTGGGTAGTTGAAGTCGCCCAATATAATGGTGTTCGGAGAGATCTTCATGTTCTCCAATGTTTTCAGGAAAGCCGAGTGGGATTCCTGACTTTGAGAGGGTGGTCTGTAGGATGCTATAAACTGAAAAGCAGTCTTGCCCACTGTTAGTTGCACATGGATGGTCTCCAATACTGCGGTAATGCCACTAACCTGGAGGTGTGGATATCCTTGATAAATATGGAAACTCCCTCCTTTTGTGGTTCGGTCCGGGTTTTGGGGCCGAAAAGCATGATATGAGGTATAGCCTGGTAGTGCTGGGGTGCTCTCTAGAGCCTTGAACCCGGTTTCTGTCACTGCACAGATATCGATGTTCTCCATACTGAGGAGAGCTTCGAGTGCGTGCATCTTGAGGTTAAGACTTCTGGCGTTTAGCAGCATTACCCTTAGTTTCTTGTTCCTTGTGCTGTCTATGGGGGTGGGTTTGACTTTTGAGCCTTGCCTGAAAAAGGCACTATGGGGGTGGCAAGAGCCTTTGCCAATATCCGAAAGCCCAGTGGTAACAGGTGCAAGCCATCCCTAGTGAAGCAACGTGGCTTGTCGAGCATGTCATCCCAGGCTGACAGACACTGGATCCCCTTTGAATGACACCAAAATTTTAGCCAATTGTTAAAATCGATCATTTTGTCTTTGTACTGTGGCATCATTCTAGGTGAGGGTAAGATGCTGCTCAAGGTCAGGATCATAACAGCCTGGGCTACATGATCAGAGAGCTTCTCTATGTTTCTTTTCATGTAGTCCAGGGAGGTACATCTCAGGTCATTCACACTAGCATGTACAATGACTGAGTCATATTTGTATTTGCTTTGGAGTGACCTGAGTGCTTGCGTTATGTGTCGGATCCTAGCACCCGACAGGCAGCTTACCGTGACCTTCTCTTTATTCAGCCTGGTGAGCGGGACGTCAGTGTGTCTGACAATAGAGTCACCTATAACAAGAGTATCAGGTGTGTTATTCAGCCTTAAGGGCTGTGGCTGCTTGGCACACTGACTTTGTGGGTTATGTGTTGTGTGTGTTTTGTTTTGAGGTAGCGTTTGCTTGGATGTCTGCTTTGGAGGTGTCTGTTGCTTAGGTAGATTTTTATTTAGAGCCTCCGAGTATGTTTTTGTGTATTTATGTGTTTGGTTCGCTGATGTGGTGAGACTATGTGATACTGGAATTGTGTTGTGTGAGGTTACCTTCTCCTCCTGACTGGTTACACCAGTATTGAGATGAGAGAGCTCAGCCTCCAGTTTGGCTAAATAGTTGCATCTCTCACATATATTTGAACCTGTTTGGAGGAGGAGAGGGTTGTCCGTGTACATGAGACAGTTGTAACATTGCCTCAAAATTCCCAGATTCACCAGCTGGACTGGAGAGAAAACCATTGGCTGACCTTTGGACATGCTAGAGTAATAGGGAAACTGAATTTAAGATGGACCAATAGAGGACAGTGTAATCGTAGAGAGTATAAGAGTAAGTAGTGCTTATGGTTTAATAGTGCTAACTTGTAGGATTACTTAATTGGACCAGTGAAGGGCCTTAGAATGAGAATTGAGAGATAGAGCAGTTCTAAGGGAAAAAGTGAAGAGCAGACTTTGTGGAGCCAGTAATAGTTTAAACCCAATTAGGCGGCGCTGCCCGCTGTTGCGCTATGCACAAAAACGCGCAAAAACGCGCAAAAGAGGGTTTTAAGAGAGGAAGATGAAGGAGTTTTGGAATTGACCCAAAATGGCCAATAAAACTACAGTTTCAAGTCAGTAACCACTCCCACAGGGGCAGGCAGGCTGCTCAATGTTTTTCACTGCCACTGATCAACAGAGAGACTTCCCTTTAGCCCAAGCAAAAAATGGCCTCACAGAAATTTACAAACAGTTCAAGAACAGCAAGCTTGTAACTGAACTTTTTTAAATCTCAGAAAAGTGGGAAAAAAAGCAAGATTTTTTTGTTTTTTTGTTTTTTCAGAGATAGCAGAGGTTCACAAGTATCAACAAGTTATAACAGTGTAGTAAATGACCCCACACAGTTTTTAAAACCCCTCCACATTCTCTCCCTTATCAACTAAACCTGTCTAGTGTTCAGTTACGCAAATGGCTGATCTGGTGGCAACCTGTCCATTCAGACTTTCCCAGCAATCAAATGTCAATAAATAAATAAAATAATAAACAAATATATAAATACTAAATGACTTTCTAAGTCAATAACAAATCAGCCCTATTCCTATCTTGGCAGTAGGAGCCATAAAATATACCTCTGCCTAATTAAGTGAAGAAATCAGCTCTAGCTCTCAACCCTCCATCTCCAAAATATGGAACACTTACTAACAGTTTACCAACAACTTCAACTAGAAAACTTGCAGGATGGTTAAAATGCATTACTTTACGGTTATAAAAAGTCATTTTGATCATAGTTCTCAAATGTCTCTGATTTTGCCTCAAATCTTAGCTCTGTCACTCTTAACTTTTGGAGAAAGGGTACTGAGTTACACTTAATAAATGTTGAGTCTTTCGGCTTTTCCCGGTTAGGGGTCGCCACAGCAGAACTCCGGACCGCTAATGATTGGCAGTAGATTTTTACGTGCCGAGTTGCCAGCCCTGACGCACAACCTTCAATGAAGGTACGCCCATTCACGCATGTCTCCACACAGAAGACGCTTTAGCGGAGAATTGAACAGGACAACGTCTTACTGTGAGGCGACAACACTACCGCAGCACGATATAGACTTCTTTTATTTCAGAATAATTCACATATTCTTTTTCAGTCAATGTCTCATGTTAATGGTACTAATATTTTAAAAAGTGTCCCTGATTATTTCTGTACTTGTCCCTGACTCTGGTGAGATTTGTCCCTGATTAGTTAAGAGTTATGATTTTGATGAATTGATATGATTCAAGATTATTTATCATGGATATATGTCAAAAAAAAAAAAAAACTCTTAACTAAACACTAACTGTGTGACAGACCCTATCAATGTGGAACAAAATCAAAGTGATACAAACAACATCAGAAAATCAAATATTCAATTATTTCAGGAATTTTCAGCATGTGTTAACACTAAATAGCTCACCTTTCTTATTCACTAGTTTGTAGTTATCTTGTTATAAAAGTGCCAGTCATCACTCGTCACTTCAGCTCCACAAGTCTACAACCCCCTGTGCTGTAGAGAAGGCAGGCAGGATCATGAATAAAAAAAATTCAAATGGAACAACAAAGACACCAAGAATATCCAGCAAATGGTTTCATATAATACCCTTATCAAAGGTATTGCAGTGGCACAAAACTGTAGCAGCACGCCACTGGATGAGTTCTGTGTGCGTCCTCATTGATGGGCTTTGCACTAGAAGTTATCAGATTTGCTCATATACTACAATGCTGATTGGATGTAATTGAGGGATGTAAATGAGGTATATGAGGCAGTCAAAAAACACAAAGCGGAACCACCATTGTTTAATGCGGAACAGCGGAAAAGTGACTCTTGGCTATGTAAATGGGGAGCATTCTTCACAATCGGAGCACCTAACTGGTAAGATGGGCAGTGCAGCAAGTAATCTACCCCCCCCCATACTGATAATAACATTCAAAATCCAGTCAATACTTTGTTAAACCTCAAATCCAGGACTTTTTTACGTCCTGGACAGGCACTGTCCAGGACACAGGACTGTCCTGGAAAATCCAGAATGGTTGGCAACTGTAGCTGTCAGTGTTTTTTCTGTAAAAATTGAAATAAAAGTGTTAAATGAAATCTAACTCTCTGTGATAATTGTAAAAGTAAAGAAGAAAACGGTGTGTACACTGATAGCTTTGAAAAGTGTGCATGATAACTGGGGATATACAGACAGACAAGTCATGGGATATTGCTACTAGGGTGGTGGGCTGATTTATTACTTGAATCAATACATGATTTGAAGATTGCTAATAATTTTGGGACTAAACCTTGATGGAGCTGTGAAGGTTATAATTTTGTAGCAGGGGATAACTTCTGTATTTTTTCAAAAGGAAAATTTCATATACATGGATTTTTTTACCTGTTGTTCCTATGTGGATGTTTATACTACAGTCTGTCTATTTAAATTGTTTTATATAGGTAGGACCACTAGGATTGCAAAAATAGGAATCATGGAATATTTTAAGGATTGTCAAAATAAGAACATGGCAAACCCTGAGACAGAACATTTATAGAAATGGCATGGGGGTGATGTACTAAGTTTGAGAGTTTTTGTTAAGAGATAGGTGACACAGAGGTCAGGTTATATTTGGGCCTGATTCATTACTCTGCACAGGGCTTCATTTTTCCTCACTTTGACTTTGTTGACTCTAGAGATTTATGCTGCAACAAGGTTAAACCCATTCTGGGATATATCAGATGGGATAGCTATTACTGATGACAGAGAAGACACAGGGAGGTCAAATATGAGATGTAAGCATCCTGCACACATGTGAGCCCCCCATGAGATACAAGTATCCTGCACACGTAAGCCCCCCATGAGATATAAGCATCCTGCACATGTGAGCCCCCCATGAGATATAAGCACCCTGCACATTTGAGCCCCCATGTGATATAAACATCCTGCCATGTGAGCCCCCCATGAGATATAAGCATCCTGCACACATGCGAGCCCCCCAGTATGTTGTATGCAGTTACACTTCTATATGTCTTGTGGGTTGTTCAACAAAAGCTGCTACTGTAGTTTTTTTTTTTTTTTCATTAACTGTTTAGCTTAATTAATTGCACTAAAGAATGGATTAGTTCATTAATAGGCCTGGATTATATAATATAGTTTAAACATGCTGCATTTTAGTAATACAATTTTTTTAAATACATTTTTACAGCCTCCATCAACTGCAAAGGGGGTTGACATTTATCAGGTCATATAGTCTGCATTATTTGGGGTGGTGATCAGAGCCATCTGATCTTCAACATCCATTATGTAGATATTGTTGCATATAACTGTGATATGGTCTTCTGTACAAGACTGGATTGTAAAGGATTTCAGCATTTAGTTAAAAACTTCTGTTCTGGCAGCTAGGGCAAAGAACTAAAGTTCCAATGTGTTAATGAGTTGCTTCCTTTGGCAAGGGTGCATGGTTTGCATCCTTCCACCTCATTTACCTACCAACCCACCTGTTGTCATTGTTTGCCAGCCAGTTCCTACTGCATATTAAGAAATGTTATGGCAATTATCACCAGCACACCAACTTTTTAATGTAACTTATGCAGTTTATTCTTCAAGAGCAGCAGGCACTGCATTTATAGATGATGCACTGAAATGCAACATTGTTTTCAAGCAGTAATCTATGAATTAGTAATAGCTCTCATTTAATGTAGACTTAGATTACTTTTACATCTGTAGAGATTGTGCATAGTGACTTGATATATGTTACTGGGTGGTTAATATTTCTTATGCGCTCATAAATACTCCTATTCAAACTGTGCTACACATTTCTGGGTCATATGGTATGATGCTAGTGACATTTATACAATTTCATGTAGTTCATTCAAAGCTACCAATTAAGTACATGTAATTTATTTCTTCATAACAAAAAAGGGTATACACAATAAACAATGTGGCTATAACTTCTGGTAGGGGTGGGGCCTTTCTGTGGATGAAAGTATCTTATGGAGTTATAAACTGGTCATTTTTAAACAGTCTGGCTTTGCTGGACTAGTGTGTGTGTGTGTGTGTGTGTGTGTGTGTGTGTGTGTGTGTGTGTGTGTGTGTGTGTGTGTGTGTGTGTGTGTGTGAATTAAGCTGGAATACGTTGGCAACAGAACTTGGACCTCAACCTCCCAGCGCATCCTAACCAATGATCATCCCTCACAGTTCAAAGTACTTCTCAAGTCTCACCTAGCTAAATCTTGGCTTTGCTTTTGTCTTCCATCATCGCTCTTGCAATGTATACTTCACCCTTACTTCTTTACAACCTCCTCAGCAGATTCTTATAATATCTACCTGATGTAATCCTATCTCATCACAGCTACTATTCCCTTTATAGCTCTATCTTACATTCCCACTCTGGACTCTCTACTTGATCCACCTACTCTCATCCTAATTTTCCTCCTTGGATCCATGCAATAAATAATCACATCTCTTAATGCCCATAAAATACTATATACATTGTATACTTTTTACACAATAGACGTGTATAGCTACCTACCTCACAACAGTCTAAGCAAATAGTGTTTTTATCCACTGTATATAAATGCTTTGCCATTATTATGTATTTTTATGTACAATATCTGTCTATTTGTACCGTCGATTGCTGTACTCTATACTACATATATCTGTGTTATGTTTTGTTTTGTTCTGTTTTTTTATCTATTGGAGCTTTTCTCCCTGGGCCTCCACTGAAATGGGTTCCTACCCAGTTGGACTTCCCCAATAATCAAACGTTAATAAGTAAATAAATGGGATTTTGATTCAAGATAAAAGCAATTAATTTCAATACATATAATGGCCAATAATTTTTCATTAGCAATAATCAAAAATAAATCACAAAATGTATCAATTTTCAGTGAAGCATTCTTTTATTTTGCCAATAAGCAAAATATGTTTTCTGTTTTTAACTAGAAATTTGAATGTAGCTTTTAAAAAATATGTGTCAAATAATTCTAAATAAAAAAATAAATGATACACATATCTGTTTGGTAAATAAAAACTGTAAAAAAAATTTAATTAGAAATCTGGACAGTAAGAAATTGGCAAAGTAAATTGCTGGAGTATGCATAGTACCCTGCCTTGGGCCCCTCTAATTGAAGAGGTGATGAGGAATACATTACACAGTGGCTGTTCTTTTTTGAGTGCATTCATTCTGCACTAGAGACAGCCGGGCATTACTGCCAGTTTGGGTGGTAACTATTATTATTATGACAATTAGGCATCAGCTGGTTAAGTTTAGTTTAGGCCTTGTATATATATTCTATGGTCCTAAAAAATATATAGTAAACTTGCCTTGTATTAATCTTATGTAAATAAAATATATAGTTAATTCTTAAGAAATGTTGCTAAAAAAAAAAGCATCCTAGCAATGATTTATTCTTGGTAAATGTAGCTTGAGAAACTGAAAAAAAGCTCGTGATTAAAAGCTTATTTAAATAAAAATATATATAATAAAAGAAATTAAATAATTCAGGATTTTAAACTAGAATGAATTAAAAAGTACTTTACTAGTTTTTTAATACAACATCTTCTTGTATTTTTTACACAGAAATATTTTGCCTGAATTTATTACAAGAACTAAAATTTGCTTTTCAAAAATAAAATTCAATTTTAAAAAAAACAATAAACTATAAACAAAAATTAAAAAAAATTAAATTCAAAGAAACAATAAAAAATATTCAAAATTTAAAGTTCTAAATTTAAGATTTTCACTAGATGAAGAAATATCTGTCACTCAACATATGAAGTGAACTAAGCTCTAGAACACATGAATGCTAGGCATCTGTAGCATCACAAAGAAGAATAGCTAATCATGCTTTAGGAGAATATCTTTATCATACTCAGAATATAGTAATGATTCAGAAATATCAGGCATACAATCAGCGAATCACAAATGAAATAATGTAATGACAAAAAGATTGCCAACAAATATTAATGTAAAATTACACAAAAATAAATTTAAACAATAATCCTAATAATATAATGATAACAAAAACTAAATATAGCATTAAAAATGATCTAGTGATAAATATACATGCCTGCTATGCTGAAAAAACAATTCAATGCTCCTCTGAGGATCCTCTAAAAGTCTCCTTCTCTCTGTTCTAAAATTTAAAATTTCTCCTATATATAGGTTGTTTATATTAAAATCTTACGCTGTAGCCTGATATACCAAAATATAAATAACAACCACGAATACAAAAATACAAATAAATAAACTTTACAAACATTGATGTACACAGTACCACAATAAATGCCTGTACTGTCCATATTTGCATTTCCATCCAATTATATTTAGATATTCTCATTTGGCAGATGACTTCATTATTTTTAGAATTTTTTGACATTTGTAATTTTTTCATTTAAAACCATTTAATTTTTGCCTAAAATTATTTAGACAGCAACAGCTAAGCAGCAGACATTCACAGACATGACGAAGACCCTTCACCTATTTCCCAGACTAGAGAAGGGCATTAAAGTTATTTTATACAAAAGCATTATTTACAAAAGGCAAGACTTTTTCTTGTTAAATTATGTCATTGCACAACAGCAATCACAACACAAATAGCCTCATGTGTATAGGTAACCCATGGTTGTTGGCTTTTTGGCTTTGTTTAATTTGGTTTTACATGATCAAACTACCTCAACCGTGGGTAAATCCTGCATTACCCACATCAAGTAATGGATTATTGTTAAATAAACATTCAATAAATTGTTGGCAAACTGCATATACACATGTCCAGAAACAAGAAAAGAAAACAAACATTTGTGAATATCACATGATGGCCTGTTGTGGAACTGAACTAAACCAATACATGTTAAAGATGTGCAGTCTATAAAATGACAAAATATGAAGTATTTGACAAGTGAGTATTATGGCAGCAATCCCTCAGTGCATCCAAATATTGTAACACCCAATGTTTATGATTGGTAGACAATTTTAGCTCCTGTCTTGACCCAATTGTTCACATTCATTCCTTAGCTTAATTATCAGTTGACTTATTTAGCTTTCTTTCCACATCATAAATGATACCTTGGAATGCGATAAAATGTCAACTGCAGAGTTAACAATGTTAGCTCCGGCACGTGATGTATTAGTGTGCATCTATCTCCATTTTAAAGAGTCAAAGTTTGCTGCCCTGAATGCTGAGGTTCCCTGAGGCACAGGCAAATGTACACACACACACACACACACACACACACACACACACACACACACACACACACACACACACACACTGCAATTGTTTGCTCTGAGGGGGATTCAGGAGAACGTAGTTGTGTAATTAAACATACCATAACAGTAGACATTTGAATGATCACTGCTGCATTAGCCTTAGCTATATGGGTTATAACCTGCACAGGATATAACAGCCAACCAGTTTCTAAAGCTTCAGGGCACCTTCCATGTACCCAAACCATCAGTCATCTGAGCCAAGTCCTTCAGAGGTTTTTCACCAACAGAGAATGGGAGGCTAAAGCCCACAGAAGGACAAATAAAAATAAATGTCCACTTTCTGGCAAAAATATATAAAATTAACAGGGATACAGGGAGGGAGCAGCTATTGCAGAAGTGATCATTCAAACATCTACTGTTATGGCAAATTTACTTGCACAAATATATTTGAATAAGCATCCTCAATGGTCCTTTTGAATCTTTATTTACTGTGCCTGTTAAATTGAATTGTATTGCTATTTTCACTGTTTATTAAGTATTTACTGGTATTTTTCACTGTTTTAAAGCTATCTCTTCTGCTTGATCTGGTTTTCCCACCAAGCAATGCTTAAATAACTGATCTGTCAGCTGTTTAAAACATTCTTTAGAGTCTCCTTGCTGATTTTTTGCTCTGTTAAATTTTTTTAGTGTCTCACTGCTCCTTTTCTGCTGTGTTAAGCAGTCTCTAGTGCTTCCTGCTGAAACTAGGGTAGCTAGTAGCTGTAGCATAGTCCAGATACAGGCTTGCAGCTTCTGGGTCTGTTTGTCATGATTTGTTTGTTCTGAGCATGTTTTCAGGGCCATCCTGGATTGGAAGGGGCCTACACTTGACAGGATTGTGTTCATTGGGGCATGTCTGGTAAAGGGAGGCCAGTCTAGGGCTTGGAATAAGCATCATTTGTCCTTTTGATTTTTTTAAAGTATGTTTCAAGTTTTTAGCTTCTGGTATTTAGGCCCTGCATTTGAACAGGTTTCTGCTTGTTTGTGCATCACACAGAACCTCTCACTGCTGCTCAATTGTGCACCAAAGCTGGAGAGTTAAATTCAATAATTTCTCCCTAAAACCCAGGCAGAAATATCCATCCACTGAGCTCCCCTAGTGACAACAGTCTTCAATCTAGCATTACGGGTAGTTGGACCACCCTTGTTTCTCCTGCCAACCTTGGTGACTTGGGTCTCTTGAGGCAGTGTAGCAATTGCCTCATGTATACTGACAACCCTCTACAAATAACTCACTCTAGTACAGAGTGCGGGAGATGTCTCTACACCAGGAATCTTGAATCCATGCTCTCTTGTTCAAAACAGTAACACAGAAAATGTCAACTCACCCACCACTACATATGCACACAGTACCGCTATTCATACACATAGCACTACTCATACACATAATATGCATCAAACATCTATAAACAGGCTTGCACCAGGGTCCATCATCCAAAACACCTCCTCTCACCCTGTTCTCATTGTAAGTAGCCACTTACACTGACAGCAAGTCTTTTGGAATCTGGACCACTATTGGAGTATGGGGCTAATTACTGGGCAGGCAGATGGGGTACAGATGATGTTGTGGGTTAAGATGAGCTGGGTATAAGACAGGTGGTGAGAAAGTTTGAGCTAGATAAGTGTTTTTAGTGATAAACAGTGGTGGGTCTGGCAAGGTTTGTTGCAAGCAAATCTGGCAACCTAGTTGTAGCATTGCTCAAGTTTAGAACTAAGTGAGGCTTGTAGGTTGGTCATGAGAGATGCTTAAAGGTAAGTTGTAGCTAGAGTTACTTTGGCAGAGTCTGTAAGAAATGTCTTTAAACAGTGCCTAGTTTTAATGTGCCTTCTTGATGCTGTTGTGGATATGTAAATCAAAATTTTAAGACTGTCTTTGACTGTCATGCCATGTAGTTTTGCATGTGAGGCAATTCAATCGTATTATTTAAGGAAAAATTAAAGTTGTTTTTTTTCATGGAAATGGGATTTTGGACAAAAGACAAGTAATTTAGATTTTTGGGGTTTTAGTGGCAAGTAATCATCCTGTAGCCAACCTTCAAAAGAGTTAAAGGCTTATTGAATAATTCACTGAAGATGTATGATGTTATCTGAATTGCATATTAGGGTAGATTCATCAGTGTGTTGTATGCGGGAAGGTTGCTGAGGGGATTTATATAGATTGTTAGTGAATATATTGAAGACTAGAGGGCTGAGAATTGATCCATGTGGCATGCCAGTACTAACAGGAAGGAATGGAGAAAAGGTGGAAAGCCATTTAACAGACTGGTATCTATCGGTTAAGTAGTTGTTAAACCACAGTGGTATGGATTGTGATAGCCCGAGGGAAGATAGGTGACACAGGAGTTTTTGGTAACAGACTAGATCAACAGCTTTAGCGAGATCAAGGAACACAGAGGGAATTAGCTTACCTTTGCCTTTGGCTTTGTGAATAGTATCCATGATGGTTAATAAGGCCATTGTAGTGCTATAGGCAGGTCTAATACCATGCTATGTGGGGGTGAGGAGCTTCTCCTGAAGGATGTATTCAAGTAGTTTGTGAATGCACTTCCCCCAAAAGTTTTGACAAAGGGTATAATATGGCAATAGGTCTGAAATAATTCCTGCTTTTGCCCTGGCTGCTGCGAGTCCCTGGCCCTGGAGGAACTCTTCTATTCTAATCTACCTTCCCTCCTGCACTAAGAATTGGAAACCTATCTGCCTGGTCTTTAAGGACCCCTTCCATTAATTTTTCAGCCACTCCAGTGTCAACCCAAAGAAACCTGCTGCCCTAGCACAATTTTCCAGGTTCCAAAGTGAATAAGAAACTTATCTACCTTCTCTCCTGCAGTAAGACTTGGGAACCTTTCTGCCTGGTCTTTAAGGACCCCTTCCATTAATTTTTCAGCCACTCCAGTGTCAACCCAAAGAAACCTGCTGCCCTAGAACAATTTTCCAGGTTCCAAAGTGAATAAGAAAGTATGTTCTTCCCTAGACCTAAATGATAAGCTGAACCTTTTTGTAATTATCTAGTGTTGTATATATTTTAGTGACCAAGCCAGGAATCCAGCAGCCATACCCCTCCCTACCCCTTAAATACTGACCTTCTCTTCACTGACTACTATCTAAGCCATCTCTATCTGCTATCTCTGCCATAGTTACCTATTGCTGTACCCTACTCTTTGTCCACTAGGTGGCACTCTAACCTCAGGCTTGTGCTGCATCCTTTATCCAACTTTTCCCATACTTTATCTCTGACTACTTTCCAATCTTCCTGCTGTATTACACTATTCTTCAGGGCTTTTTTCCCCCACCATCCAGCTATACTTCTATCATTTTTTCACTCTATCCCTCAACTACCAAACAGTTGCATTATCACACCCTACTCACCTGTAAATACCAAGAGTGCCTCAGGAAATATGCTATAAACAGATTGTCTCTGCAGAATCTTCCTTCTCCTGCTGTACCCGCTCCATTCGCCCTGCGGGCTCACTCCGCTTCCCTACCCTACCCCCAAATTCCACCCACCCCAGTGCTCCTACATTTATACTTATCAAACCACACCTCTTCCCTTATTGACCATTAGCACTTCAGTACTCACTTTACATAATTAAATCCTACACACCCACTTTTCATACTACTTATCATTCTACTACCCATGAAATACTATCTCATTCCAAACAAACTCAATATTAGGACCTACATTTTTTAAACTCTATTCTATTCTTCACTGCTAGTATGCCTTTAATTCTCAAACCAAAACTTATTTACCTGTCTCTTTTACTTCTCCTACTACCTATTCTATCTGTACCCCATATTCTTACCTTATATGAAAACCTACATTATAGTGAGTCCCACCATCCCTTAAAGCAGACATTACTACTAAGTCAACTACACTTCCAAAGCCATTTTAACATAACATCCACCTCCACCTACCTTTTACCAAAGTTTCACATGGTTGCCCATATTACTTGCCTACAAGCTAGGAAGTCAAAAAATAGGTTTATACATATTCTGAAACAACATCCTCTACTCCACAGTGACATTCACCCTAACCCTGGACCAATCAATAATACCACAATAACCCCCTACCTACCTCAAGCCAACACCCCATTCACCCCCACTAGCACCCATAATTCTCTGCTCATAGCACATCTCAATATACAGAGCTTAAACAATAACATTAGCCAGCTACATGCCCTGCTAGACATTCATTCGATATCCTATGTTTAACAGAGACTTGGCTCAAACCAGTAACAAAGGACAATTAAATTATCCCACCTGACTATAATATCTTAAGATTAGACTGTACAGCCAAAAAGGGTGGAGGAGTAGCAATTATATACAAATCTAAATTACATGTCACTTCTTTAGATGTAAAACTACATTTTGATAGTAAAGCTGAAATCCTCATCTCTAAACTACAGATCAATGCTAGTAAATCTTTGTACATTATATGCTCCTACCTACGTCCAGGCAATAACATTAACATCCTAGAAAATATCCTTTGCTGGCTTTCTACATCCTTCCCACAAGAAACCATTCTACTTGGTGATCTTAATATAGATTGGAATTGCTGTACCTCATCCAAACTTACAACCCATATCAAACTTTATGGCTTCTCCCAAATAATTACCAGTCCAACCAGAATCCATGAACCCAGTAGCAAAGAAAGTATCTTAGACTGGATCTTAGTAAATAGCCATACTCTCTCTTATAAAGCAGGTACCCTTCCTGATGATATTAGTGACCACTCCCTTACTTACATAATCAAAGAACCTTTATTCCCAACCAGACTCTCATTAAAATTGCCCTGAACAAAAAAGATTTCAATACAGCAAGCTTCAAGCCTGTGACTGGTCACCCTTAAAACTACTCCCTCTTGAGCAAGCAGTAACCTATTTTAACACTAATTTTTTACAAATCATGGAATACCATGCCCCTACTCGCTCTATAAGAACTAGAAGTAAAGCTGCTCCATGGCTCACTAAAGACACTAGGCAGAAAATCTTACAGAGAAATAAAATCTGGTCTAAATGGAGAAACTCTAAAAACCCAACAGATCATCAAAAATTTAAAGAGCTGAGAAATGCCACTAAAAGATCAATAATTCTTGATAAAAAAAATCTACTTTAAACTCCAGGAAAATCATCAACAAAAGACACAAACTTTCTGGTCAGGTATAAATAGACTTCTATACCCAGGCCATTCCAAGACACCAGCCCCATCAGGTCTCTCCCTTAACAGTCCCAGCCAGATTGCTGATGCTTTCAACACCTTTTTTACTGAAACTGTTCAATCTCTAGCAAACTCCGCACCTACTGTTAGCTCAACTCTCCCATCCTCATTACCTAGAATATACCCCACCTTTCATTTAAAACCAGTTCCTACATCCCTTATCCACACCTTACTCCACAAACTTAAACCATGTACCCACTCAGGTGATCTCCTACCAGCTGAATACCTGCAAACTGCAGCAAAAGTACTTGCCTATCCCATTTCCATCCTAATTAATAGAACCATTACTGAAGGTTCCATTCCATCTCTCCGGAAAATCTCTCACATTATTCCACTTCACAAGGGTGGTAACTCAACCGAACTCTCTAACTTTCGCCCCATAGCCTTACTCTCTCCTTTAGCTAAAATTATGGAAAAATGCATCCATCAGCAACTACTTGATCACCTTCAGCAAAATGACCTACTAGCTGACTTCCAGCATGGTTTTAGAACCTGCCATAGTACCACCACTGCTCTCTTATCCTTCTCTGACTGCATTAACAAGCATCATACTAACAACATGCTTTCCTCTGCAATCTTTATTGACCTCTCTAAAGCCTTCGATATGGTTAACCATCAGACACTTCTAAACATACTCAAATTACTCTCTCTTGACACACAGGCACTAAAATGGTCCAAGTCCTACTTAGAAAATAGACATCAAGCTGTCCTTTGGGACAATCACCTATCCACACCTCTCCCCATTACCCTTGGTGTTCCTCAAGGCTCTATCCTGGGACGGCTCCTTTTTTCCATTTTTATTAACGATCTAAATATAAATCTTCCTCAAGCTACTTGCATACAGTATGCAGATGACTCCACACTTATTTGTGCTGCCTCATCTTCTTCTGAACTCCAATCCATAACTCAAACTGTATTTAACCTAGTAGAAAACTGGTTCCTTCAATGGTGTCTCCTTCTAAATGCCAAAAAAAAATTGTTGTTATTTACTCCAACACTAAAATCCTCCCCAATAGACCTCACGGTTACATCTAACAATGGTACTGTTATAGCACCTGACCCAGCCACCAAACTCTTAGGTGTAATAATTGACCACAACCTGAACTTTGACTCCCATATTAACTCAACTATTAAAACTGCAAACAGAAAACTTGGTACCCTTTACAGGATAAAACCTTTCCTTACCCCAGAAGTTAGAACTACCATTGCCCATACCCATCTGATCTCTACTCTCCTCTATGCCTACCCCATCTTTACTAATCTTTCCAAAAGCAACCTTAACAAATTGGCAACCTCCTATAACAACATTGCCAGATTTGCCACTGGCTCCCCATTTCGAACTCACCATTGCCAAAATCTTAAACAGCTAGGATGGCTAGAATGCAATACCAGCTACAATCTCAACAACTTATTATCACCTATAAGACTTTGTATCATCCAGGTAATACTCTTATTCTATGTAGCCTCATCACCCCCTACAAAAATCTTACTACCCTTCACTCAGCAGATAAATTACTAGCATACATTCAAAAATCTTACAACAAAGCAGGTGATTCACTTTTCTCTAATTCTGTTGGGAAAACCTGGAATAGGCTTCTCAGCAAACTAACATCTCTTACATCATTACCACTCTTCAAAAAGCAACTAAAAATACTTCTTAAATCTCAATGGCTATGCCCATGTACTAATCCAGACTAACACCCCCCCCCGTTTATCCTTACTGCTTTTCCTTCCTCCCAATACCCTTACATTTTGATAGTAAGCCTCCTTACTTTGATATCCAGTCTTTCCTCTTCAGGTAACTACCACAGAATACATATTTCTGTAATAATCAACTTGCTGAGACCACATATGTTTTCACTTTGTATATATACTAACGTCATGTTGTTTTTGTTACTTTGAGCATTTACTTTTAAAAACAACTTTAATTATTAGTTTGAATCTGTTCTTTTTCCTAGTCTTCTATATAACTGTCAAACCTCTCCTATGTAAATATGTTTCTTGTAATACTGCATTGTTTTTTGTAAACCTTGTACTGAAGATCGTGATGTTTAATCTCTATTGACAATGTATTTCATTTTTTTATATCTCTTTTGAATTAATAGTGTAACTGGAGCTTATCTCCCCGGGCTTCTACTGAAAATGGACATGTATCCAGTTGGACTAGCCTGGTCAACAAATGTAAAATAAAATAAAATAAAATAAATAAAATAAAATAAAATAAAAATTGATTATAACAGAGAAGGTCACTCCTTTTATGAAGGGGAACAATGAAGATTTTTTCCATATAGAAGGAATGTATAATTCCTTGATGGATCTATTAATTAGGACAGTCACAGCAAAGGCTATGGAACTGGCAGCAAGCTTCAGGTATTTTGCTGGGAGATTATCTGCTGAAGAAGAACAGCGTTAGGAGTAGTGACTTGATGTAGGAGGTTTTGAAGGGTTTTACGGTGAAACAGGAAGTGCTTGTTGTCTGAGGAGAGGGCATGTCAGGATTGTTAGGTGGAAAATCTTTAGTAAGGACTTTAATGCTTTCTATAAAATGTGTGATAAATTGAGCAACTATTTCAGAAGGAGTAGTGGGGTGGGATTGGAAGTGGTGGTTGTTTTAGGGTAGAGTATATTATTAACAGAAGACCAGAATTTTTAGGGTTGGAACATTGATTTATTACGGTGTTACTGTAGTAGATTTTCTTGTCTGTGTTAAATCTGCCTTTTAGTACAGTTATGTATTTCTTTAATTCTGAATTATTAGTTGCCCTACATAGAAGGATTGCCCTACTACTGATGCCACATTGTTGTCAAAGGCGAGGGTATTACTGACACAGGTTCCAAAACTTCTGACTGTATAATCACTTTACAGTGAGGTATTGGCTATAATGTGTGTTGATGGAGACAGCTGTTTGCCAAATATGATGATACACTTTTCACATTTAATTTTAGTACTTTTTCCATGCAGCACTTGTTTACTATGGTTAGCTCCTGCTGTAGTGAATGGGTATCAGGGGGGGATTTCACAATAATACCCAGTTTGCAGTCATCTGCAAACTTAGTTAACCAAAGGTCCTGATTCTCTGTCTAGAAATCACAGAAGCAGATGCTGAAATGAAAGGGGTCCAGTGCTGAGGACTGGGACATACCACTAGTTACCTTCTTACTTTCTGAGGAGGTGCCTTCCAACTTAACTATGTGGTTTCTGTCTCTAACCTATTGGCATACTTTTCAACCATACTGAATTCTTTGGAATTTACCAGTTTTGAGGGTAAAATAATGGGGTGCCACGAATTCCCAAGTGGCCCCTTCAAATCCGGATTTTGTTCTAGTGCATGACTGCCTGTCTGACTCATCGAAGACTTGGATGAAATAAAAAATAAAAAAAAAAAAAGTTGTTTACAGCTGCAGCCCACCCATGACGACTTGTGGCACTGCTGCAGCCAACCAAAGAGGACATAATTGATAAAATAACTACAATGTCAGTATGCCTCACCACAGCTATATCAAGACAGTCATACGCAACTCCTACATCAAGGGCTTTGGGAAAGAAAAGAAAAAGAAAGATAGTTGAAGTAACTATACCCTATTCACTTTTACAGAAACAAGGTATCCTCATTTTGACTGTGGTGAAATGACAAAGCCATACGAAGACCTTATAAAAATTTAAATCACAAATCCTTCAACCTTTCTAATAAAATATTTGCAAACCAGAGTGTAATTTATAAAATATTAAATCATTCATGCCTTAGATGCCTTTTTTAACAAATCTTGAACAACATAATTTCTTCTCTCTCACAATATTTTATTAGGGACAAGAAATGCTCGCTTCCAAATCACTCATGACATTGCCAAGCACCTTACCTCATTTGATGTAGTTTTATCCAGTGATGGTTTGGCTCATGAGTAGTAGGTGTTTGCGGTGTAGTACAAAGTTAAATGTGTGCTTCAGAACTTTTCTTGGATTAATGTGACTTTATGCCCTGGCAGCCAAAATTTTGAGAAGTGTACTTACATTTCAGGGACTTTTTCATGAGGAAAGGCAATAGTATAGGGCATAATTTTGACTACGACTCGATGGTGACAGTGTATTGTCTCCTACAGTGATAAATGCATGTATGGATTTGGGAGGAATTCATAGGTTCATAGGTAGGTACTGGGCTATCGGCCCTAGGGACTATATATGCCTAGCCATAAAGATTCCCTGGCTTTCACCACCCAAAAAAATAATTTTCCTGTGTACCTGTCGGGCAGAGCCACAGAAGTGATCCCCGGGGTGAATTTCCTATTTCCTATCCAATCATCAATATTTTTCTTAAAGAGGGCTAATGAGGTGCTCTGCTTGACATGAATGGGCAGTCTGTTCCAGAGTATGGGGAGCCTATGGGACAGGAACCTATCCCTCCAGCATGTTTTGTTTATTGTGGTGACAAGGTTTAGACCCCTGGAGCATGTGGCTCGGAGGGATTGGGATTTCTTTAAGTGTAGCATGTCCAACAGTTCTGGGTTTGACATAGCTTTGTAGGTTAGGCAGAGATTGCCTCTGAGTAGGCGATATGCGATGGAGTAGAGCTGGAGTTTTTTGAGATGGTCTGCATAGGGCAGCTGTTTGAGGCTGGTGATCCTCTTTGTGAGGTATTTCTCCTGCCTTTCCAGTTGTTGTAAATGTCCTGTGAGGTACATACCAAATGGGGCATTGTACTCTATAACAGGTCTAATGAGGGATGAGTAGAGAGGAACAATGATCTCCTTTTTTCTGGATGAGAAACCTTTTGTGATGAGATGTGCCATGTAGAAGGATTTCTTGACTACTGTGGTGATGTGGTTATCAAAGGGATGACTGTACACCTGTGTCCCTAGGTCTCTTATCACACTTTCGGTGTTAAGTGGACTACCGCCTATGTGGTAGTTCATGGGCACAGGATTTTTCCCAAAGGGGATGACAATGCATTTTTTGGCATTGAGCTTGAGGCCATGGCTTTGACACCAGGCATCTGTCTCAGTGAGGCCCTTTTGTAGAATGTCCACATCATTTGAGGATTCAATAATGGATCCCAGTTTGCAGTTGTCTACAAACTTTGTTAGCCACAGACCCTCTGTGTTGCTCTATACTTCAGAGAAGTAGATGCCAAATAGGAGTGGACCCAGGACTGAACCCTGTGGTATTCTACTTGTCACTGGTCTGGAGTTGGATTTGGAGTCAGCTACTTTCATGGTGTGGGTTCTGTCAGTGAGCCAGTTGGCAACCCATCATGTGACATAGGGATTTATGCCCAGTTTACCGAGTTTTTCTATGATTCCAGAGTAGGGGATGGTGTTGAATGCCCTGGCGAGGTCTAGATAGGCTGTGTGAACCAGTTTACCCTCGTTGGCGGCTCTGGTGACTGCTTCAAAGAAGTCAATCAGGTTTAGGAGACATGATCTGCCTTTCACAAACTCAAACCGGGTGGGGTCCAGAGTTTGAAGGTTACCTATGTCTTTGTTTATAAGTTCCATGGTCTTGCAGATCAGGCTCATCAGGCTAATGGGGCAGTAGCTCCCGGGGACTGTGGTGGATCCCCCCCTTGTTGAGTGGGATAACCATAGCTGTGTGCCATTCAGTAGGCACAAAGCCTGAAGTGAGGCTCTGATTGAACATGGTACGTAGGTGGGGTGCTCGTTTTGTAGTTTGTGCAGGACACAGCCCGGGATGTTGTCTGGTCCCATGGATGCTGTATTCTTGGCTTTGGAGAGTGTATTTTTTACCTGTTTGGACGTGATTACTGGGACTTGGCATTCTTCTGGTATTGAGATGGGCCTTTTAGGGCCTGAGAGGGGGGTGAAGTTACCACTGAACCTATCTACCAGGATGTTGGCAATATCAGTTGGTTTTGTATATTTACTGCAATTGTGCTGTAACTCAGAGCAGATCTGAGTATTGCCATTGAGATTCTTGACATAACTATAGAATGCCTTGTGGTTGTCTTTAGAATCTATGCCAGTTTTGTTTTTGTAACTAGCTTTGGAGGATTTTATGAGGGATCTCAGCTTCTTACTGAGACTGACAAGGGAGTTTTTCCAGTCTTGGGATTTTACTCTTTTTTGCAACAGTTTTTTCCTTCTGTTGTACAGTTTGTTTATGGCAGGTGACCACCAGATTGGCTTCCTTTTTTTGGAGGAGAGCATCTTGGTTCTATTTGGGATGGCACAATCCATGTACTCGTCTATGTATTCATACGGTGCATTGGTGTAAGATTCAGCAGTCGTACTTCTACTTTCCATCTGCATGGGTGTCGTGAAGTTCGCCACTTCTGTCTTGAGAGGCATGAAGTTAGCTTTGGGGATGTTTTTTACAGTGGTTACCTTACTGGGGGGTGGGGGCAGGATGTGGATGTCCAGGGTGATTAGCTTATGGTCGGATCTGACCAATGAGGAGCTGACCTCTGGTGTGGAGCATCAGTCGCCCATGTTGGTAATGACCAGGTCTGGGATATTGGTGCCCCTGGTGGGGGTATGGATAAGTTGATCCAAGGTGTTGGAATTTATGAATTCCAAAAATCGTTGAGCAAATGTGTTGGTGCATGAGTAGTTTTCCCAGTTAATGGCGGGGTAGTTAAAGTCACCCAGTATTAGGGTATTTGGTTGTACTTTAATATTTTCCAGTATGTTAAGAAATGTGGAGTGGGGAACATGGGGCAAGGTGGGGGATCTGTAGCAAGCTACAATATGGACTGCAGTCTTGCCTAGTGTTAGTTGCACCTGGAGAATCTCAGATGCATTATGTTGGGCAACTAGCCTGGAGGTGCGGTTATCCTTGGTGAATATGGACACACCTCTGCCTTTAGTGTTTCGGTCCACATTTTGTGGACAAAAGGTGTGGTATGAATTGTAGTCTGGTATTGCAGGGGTGCTCTCTGGAGCCTTGAACCAGGTCTCTGTCACTGCACAGATGTTGATGCTCCATTTTAAGGAGTGCCTCGAGTGAGTGCATTTTGAGGTTTAGACTTCTAGCTTTGAGTAGCATTACCTTCAGATTTTGCTTACTTGTACCTGTTACGGTGGTAATTTTGTCATTTGTACCCTGCCTAAAAAAGGCAATATAGGGGTGGCAAGAGCCTTTGCCAGTATCCGGAATCCCAGGGGCAAAAGGTGCAGGCCATCTCTGGCAAAGCATTGTGGTCTGTCAGTCATGTTATCCCAGGCAGACAGATACTGGATCCCCTTAGAATGGCACCAGAAGGTGAGACTTTTTGCTGATTAGAACTGAATGTTCTGCATCAGGTGCAGTAAGTAAACTGTCACTGAATTATTTTAATTTGGAGTTTGTATTTTAGTGTGGTGCCTGTGCAGCCAAGAACATATCTTCATTATCAGAGAAGTAGTTGAGGTCTGCTAATATGAATGGGGTGTGACTGTGGTGATCATTGCCTTTGTCTTGTTTTCTCTATGGGGGTATGCTTTATGTAAATATCGCAGTCTTGATAGTAGCCCTTAGTAAGGAGGGAGTGAAATCAGCACCTCTGTTTCTCATTGTGGGTTATCATATTCCACTCTCTTTCTCTGTGTTAAGGTAGTTTATTTCATTTATTCAATTTAAGCAAACTTATATTTTTTAGTGGGGTGGTTGTGATGTTTTCTGGTTTGATGTTCGTCTAAATATATTTCGTATGTACCTTTTTTCGGGGATGACCTGTAAGCACTATCAGGTTAAGTGACTTGCTCACTTACATACCGCTCAACTTTTTTTATTTAGAAATTCTGCATAAATTCAAAAATAATGGGAGACAGAGGCCAAAATCAGGGCCGTTTTTAAATGTTAATCTAGATTTAAGTATCTGGCATTATTGACTGTAATTCTCAGTGATTTACTAGAAAATTAAGTACCTTTGCAGAGACTGGGCAAAAATATGAGGCGCAATCACAGGCGTTGTGTAAAATCAGGGATTTTAAGAGGTATGCTATCTTCAGTCACACTGTAGGCAAGGAATCAACCAAAATGTTCACCATTTTTACTAAAGGAAGCAGCTCAGAACAATAGCAGACTGCTTTTGCCCTACATGACTTTATGGAAAGCAGTTCTTATGTTCATCTGTTTATCTGATATCGTTTCATCCTGCTGAAGGGAATTAAATTTAAATTTTTGCTTGAATTGCTGCCCGATAATTTATAGTGGTATTGGTGATGGTTAGGGAAAGTGTGGGCCAGAACTGCCATACAGAAATGCCATGTAAGTTACAAAACTTTCTAGTAGTATCCGGAATATGCAACACTACACCAAAAACCGCAATAGCTGTCTGTCAGTAAGTTAAAAGCAGAACATAGTTTGTACTATTCTCTTTATTTTCTCTTTCGGCTGTTCCCGTTAGGGGTCACCACAGTTGATCATCTGTTTCCATTTCTTCCTGTCCTCTGCATCTTGCTCTGTCACACCAACCACCTGCATGTCCTCTCTCACCACATCCATAAACCTTATCTTAGGCCTTCCTCTTTTCCTCTTACCTGGCAACTCCATCCTTAGCATCCAATTCCCAATATACCCAGCATCCCTCTTCAGCACATGTCCAAACCAATGCAATCTCGCCTCTCTGGCTTTGTCTCCAAACCATCCAACCTCAGGTGACCCTCTAATATACTGATACCTAATTCTGCCCATCCTCGTCATACCCAGTGCAAATCTTAACATCTTTAACTCTGCCACTTCCAGCTTTGACTCCTGCCTTTTTGTCAATGCCACAGTCTTCAACCCATATAACATAGCTGTGGTGTATAACTTTAGCTTGCTGTAATCACAGCTACTCCTTAAAGTTTCCCTGCGCCATTTATACCAGCGCTATCAAGTATGTAGCACCAGTCCCAACCATGCCATTCATCTTTTTTTTTTTGCTCAAGAATTCTGGACAAAGCTAAACATAACTGGACAGGGGGGGGGGGGTGTTAGTGAATGGCCTGAAAATCATACTTAATAGAACAACAGGTTTTGCATCCATCAACAAGCATTTTGAAACAATAAGCATGTTTGTAACATACCTCTCAACTGGCCCTGATTTTGACTCTGTCCCTCTTAAAACTGGTGGCATTTGGAGAAAAGGTGGTGTATTACACTTAATAAATAATGACAATAATTACAGTTGTATACTTCTTTTACTTCAGAAAAATGTATATTAATTCACATTCCCCCAGATTTATGAAATCCTAAGAGCTATTTTTGGCAATACGGCCGACGTGCGATCCAGGAATGAGCTCCCGGGATGTGCACGTGAGCTCTTAGACTAATCCTGCATGGACCGAGCTCCTGTATGCAAATTACCCTCATTTGCAGGTGAAAACCATGCAAATGAGGGTAAGTTGTAATGCAGGAAGCCGGCAGCTGTCAGTGCAGGACGAGTGCAGTCTGCAGAAATGTACTCGGTTAGTAACCAAGTACATTTCTGCAAACTACAAAATGGAGCTATGACAGCTCCAGCTAGAGGCTGAATATTACTGAGGAAGCATGCCAATGGCCATGTAGAAGGCCATTTGCATTGCAAACTGTTTAAAAAATAAAAAATACTACTTTTTTTTCCGCCGATTTCAGCTATATAAGTATAGGGCAGCAGCAAGCAAATGGGATCGGGGAGGAAGTAATAAAATAAACCTAAAATAAGTAGTCTAACTAAAAGCAGTATTCTGCCATGCAAGTCAATGGCAGGCATAAGATAACCTGGCTAGTGAGCAATGGTTGCTAAGAGGGGAGGCTCAGTGTGGGACATGTAACTATGCATTAGCAGACAATCCTACGCAAATGAGGGGAAGGATAGTGAATCCCAGATTTCCCCAGGGTGTGAGGCAGGTCCCAAGAGTGTAAGAGTATAAATAGCTGGGTGCAAGACTAGGATATAGGTGACATCATGGGGGTGTGTGTCAGGCATACTGTAAGTGGATTGGAGCCCTGTGGCTCGGGATTGCTCCTAGCTTAGCACAGCTAAGCTAGGGGTGTGTCTAAACCTGCTTAGCACTCTTTACAAAGTGTAAGCGGGTGTGCGCGCCATGCACCAGGTGTTACAGAAAGAAGAAGGAAGTTAAACCAGGAAATAGCAGCTCTGTGCACATTTGAGCACTCCATTTGCATAGCGTGCACACGGGCTTAAACAGGAAGGCAATGGGAAGGGAAAGCAGCAGTAGGAAGGTAATCAAGGAGAACTAGCATAGCCGGCAGGTGGAATGTATCAGAATCAGCCAATTACACAGGCAGCAGACCAGCCCAGCCCAGAACACTACTATAAACTAAGCAAACACCTTCCCCTCTGGTTTTTCCTCTCTCTACACCACCAGTGTATACAAGCGGGGAAATTTTAACAAACAAACCTACAAAATGAGAAGGGCTGCAGCAGGCAACATAGAACAACATGTGCAAGTGGCTGAGGGTGGTGAGGATGTGAATGCTGCCGAACAACTCACAGTGAGGAGACGAAGAAGAATGTACAGACCCAGGGTAACCTACCAGGGGCTACATGAGCTGGAGATAGTGGAGCACTATAGGGTGGACAGAGAGACCTCCTACAGCAAATTGTTGAGCTGTGCCAGCCACACCTGACACACCAAAATGGCCGAGGGGAACCCATCCCAGTGGATACCAAGTAGGTATACTTGCCACAGGTACCTCCCAAAACACAACTGGGGATATCATGGGGATCTCACAGGCATCAGCATCCAGAGTATTGATGCCATGTCATCACATGCCAGTGAGCACATATATTTCCTCAACACACGTGAGGTGTTGACCAGCAATATGCGTCTCTTCCACCAAACAGCAGAATACCCTGGGGTAGTGGGTGCTATAGACTGCACACACATATGCATCAAAGCACTACCCGGTGAGCAGGGTAGGGCCAGCATCAACCACAGGGCCATCCCCTCCATCAACTGCCAGGTCGTATGTGATGCCCAGGGCATTATAATGAATGTGTGTGCTGGCTGCCCTGGAAGCTATGACGATTCACACATATGGCATCTGACGCAGCTGTACCACAGATCTGCCAATGTGGACATCCCCTACGGTCACCTAGTGGGGGATGCTGGGTACCCACTGGGGCCATGGCTGATGACACCCATCAGAAATGCACACACACCTGAACAACAACGCCATAATGAGGCTCACGCACAGGCCAGACATATAATAGAGCATGTGTTTGGGATGCTCAGGTCATGGTTCCAGTGTCTGCACACATCTGATTAAGCCTTGCAGCATTCACCAGCTACATGTACCCAAATTGTTATGGCATGTACTATGCTACACAATATCATCTGAGGAAACAGCTGCAGCAGGAACAGCATGGGGTAGGGCCACACAGCCCCCCACCAATGCCAAGGCCTGTACAGGCACAGAGTGACTCAGAGGAGGAACAACCTGAGCTTGCCCCAGTAGGCAGAAGGAAGCGTGCCCAGTATGCCCTGGCCTTGGCAAAAAGGCAATGCATAGCATATGCACTGACACAGTAGGGACCCAGGGAATGACACCTCTCTCTGATTCGCACAGACAGTAAAAGGGATGCCAAACATGACACTACCTGTGCTCAACCATGTATAGGGAGTGTACTATATGCAGCCGACATAAGCAGCCCTCCAGCATCATCTTCAAGTCTGGCACACCCTCAAGGTAAGTCAATCAACCTACCAATTGCCAAATGGAGTAGAATGTGTAGAATGTGTTGTTACCTGTAGCTATGGTATGGATGTGAGCATGCAAGGGAATTTGGTGGCCGAATGTTATGGCAGCAGACAGTAGACACCCATACTGGCACCATGACATCTGTAACACATACTGGAGTCACCATAGTAGCCAGTACTACACAGGATGACAAAACCCACTGCAGGAAATGGGCTGAGTGACGTGTGTCCGTACAACACAAAGGTCAGCACCGCAGTATAAACTACCTGGACTTGATCCACACATGCAATACAGATGGCCATACTAGGCATGCTCACACACAGAGGAATGAAGGCAATGTCAGTCAACTACATACTGAAAGGTCATACTGGGCATGCTCACACACTTAAACACATGAAGGCCATGTCTGCAAGCACCAGTGGACCAGACATATCTGGCAGTCGCAGTTTTTAGTGCAGACACATGTCAGTATGCATCACTCCTGCCTTTCACACACAGTGGATAGGAATACAGACACATATGTAAGGACAACACACTATAATAAGCTAAAGGTAGACGGACATAGATGTGTGGAAGAGGGTGACCGTGACAAGGAGCCATCCAGGCCTGCCCCACTCAGAACACAGCCAAAGGGCCCCAAACACATGAGGTGCAGATGTCACTCACTGCAGACACTAGCCACTAGTATCTGTCAGCATGACAGACTATGTGGTGCACGTGCCTGCTGTGCAACATGACTGTACAAAGAAGTAGTCATCTAGTAGCTGTATACACGTACCTGTGACATATGACCCCATGTGTGCCCGCATGTGGCATGTCAACCCCTACATGAATGGGTTATGGCCCATGCACACACCACCCTCCCCATAGCAGTATTATGACAAGTCTGCTGAGGCCATCCAATGTGAAATACACCTTTGGGAGAGCTGTAGCTCAGTAATCTCCATGGCGCATCCCATAACTGCATGCTGCTGTACTGATAAACTAGGTAGGTAGAAGTTCTAACCCCAGACTTGACAGTTGTGTGAGTGTGTGTTTGTGTGTGTGTGTCTGACTGTGTAGAGAGGAATGTGTTTTAGGCTACTCACACTCCGTACAATTCATATACTTAACTTTGGCAAGGCTGCTGATGTCACTCACCTAGAAACATAGCCGGCCTTAGGCATAGGCCAACTAGGTGGCCGCCTAGGGCGCCGCTCTAGTAGGGGCACTTTTTCAGTGTTTATTTGGTGTAGGTAAACCAGGATGGGGGCACCAGGTGGTATGGTGGGGGGCACCATGAAGCCCTTTTGCCTAGGGCACCAGTTGACATAAGGCCGCTGCTGCCTAGAAATACACCTCTGGGAAGATTATAGCCCAGTAATCTCCATAGTGCATCATATAACTGTGTACTGCTGTAGTGTGATGGAGTATATAGGTAGGTGTTCTAATCCCAGACTTGGCAACTGAGTAGAAAGCAATGCTTTTTAGGCTACTCACACTCCGTACAAATCATATACTCAACCTTGGCAAGGCTGCTGATGTCACTCACCTAGAAATACATCTCTGGGAAAGTCATAACTCAGTAATCTCTGTAGTGTGTCATGTAACTGCGTACTGCTGTAGTGTGATAAAGTAGTTAGGTAGGTGTTCTAACCCCAGACTTGGAAACTGTGTGTGTTTGTGTGTGAATTTGTACATGTGTGTCTGACTGAGTAGAGAACAATGTTTTTTTAGGCTACTCACACTCCATACAATTCATATACTCAACTTTGGCAAGGCTGCAGATGTCACTCACCTAGACATACACCGCTGGGAAGGGTGTAGCCCAGTAATCTCTGTAGTGTGTCCTGCAGCTGCATACTGTTGCAGTGTGATAATGTAGTTAGGTAGATGTTTCAACTCCAGACTTGGCAAGTGTGTGTGTGTGTGTGTGTGTGTGTGTGTGTGTGTGTGTGTGTGTGTGTGTGTGTGTGTGTGTGTGTGTGTGTGTGTGAATCTGTGTGTCTCCATCTGTCTTTGACTGAGTAGAGAATAATGCTTTTTAGGGTACTCACTCCTTAGAATTCATATACTCAACTCTGGAAAGGCTGCTGATGTCACCCACCTAGAAATACACTTCTGGAAAGGTTGCAGCTCAGTAATCTCTGTAGCATGTCCTGTAACTGGTTACCACTGTAGTGTGATTTAGAACTGTGGCAGGTTTCCATCTCCACCCATAGCAGTTCTGGATGTTTTGTGTGTGTTCCAATGTCTGTGTATGGAGCAATGCATTATAGGCTACTCACTCGCAGTATATTTCAAATGCCCTACTTTGGCAATCCTGTTGATGTCATTCATTGTGAAATACAACATTGTAGAAAAAGGTCTGTAGTAAGCCCTGTGGTGCAGCCTATAACTGCTCCATACTGTAGTGTGATATAGGCCTTGGTCAAGGGTTCACTACCCACACATGTTGGTTGTGGATGTTTTGTGTGTATCTCACTGTCTGTGTAGGGAGCAATGCATTTTAGGCTAGTCACTCATAGTACAGTTGAAATGCCCTTCTTTGGTAATCCTGCTGATGTCATTCATCGTGAAATACACCTTTGGGGATGGCTTTTGCTAGTAATCCCTGTGGTATGTCCTATTACAGCTCCATGCTGTAGTGTGATATAGACCTCAGTCAGGGGTTCTATACCTGCACATGTCAGTTGGGGATATTTTGTGTGTGTCTCACTGTCTAAGAAGCAATGCATTTTAGGCTAGTCACTCGCAGTACAGTTGAAATGCCCTTCTTTGGTAATCCTGCTGATGTCATTCATTGTGAAATGCACCTTTGGGGAAAAAATACTTCAGTAATGTCTGTGGCGCGTACTATAACTGCGTAGTGCTGTAGTGTAATAAACTAGTCAGGTAGGGGTTCAATTCCCAGACATGACAAGTGTGTGTGTTTGTAACTTGTATCCTGTATACAGGTGGTTGTGAGTGTGGGCAATGTAGAAGGGGTTATTTCTTTTATGCTGGCCCTACTATACATCACAATGTCAACCATACAGGGATAACAGATGTAAATTAGCTGAGAGGCTGGGGTGCAAAGCCATACCCATACATGTGACATCAAGGCCAGCCAATCACAGTTAGCAACCCCACTATTACCCAGAGCACACACTCAACCCATGTGTCATAAGCACACACATGCCTAGGCAACAGCCAATATGTGGGTAGTACACTGCATATTGGCCACTGATAGTAACTATGCAGTGATAGCAGTGGGCTACAGAGGCCATGTCACCCTGCCCATCTGTCCAATATGCATGTACATGCAGACAGTACACCTCAATCCTGTTCCGCAATGGACACCTGCACCACCTATGGTGCCTTCACATGTGACTCACAATGGACATACCATGTCTGACAACATGCCCTGTATCGACAGATGACACTGACATCAGGGAATGCTGTTAGCATGCTATGCTGTTAGCATGCCATCAATGTAGGTGCAGGGTAAACCTGCTGCCCATTATCAGTTCCTGCCACAGGTGGGCAAGACTGGCACATCTGATGATAATCTGTGATCACAACATGGGCCAGACACCCCAGGTATAGTAGCACATGTCACAGTACATGCATGTGAGACGTGTGCACATCCCAGACACCATCCATGTCATGGACTAAGGAGCACATACATGGCAAGTGATGCACAGCATTGGTCACACACAATAGTCACCCAGGTGACTGGATGGGGATGCAATACCCACCTGTGTGGGCAAATGCAGAAACTACAGGCTTGAGCCACAATGCAGACCACTGTCATGTGGCCCAATGCCAAGATATACCCATCGCCTACCCCTGTACAGCCTGCTGGCACAGCTGACAACCACACACCCATGCAGACATGCACCCATGCATGTCAGAACTGGCACCCTGTGTGTTTGTGTGTGTGTTGTATGGTGCATATGTCCACATCAAAAAGGGGTATCCCTGCACAGAAAGCAATTGCACAGCTCCACCAACATGAATTCCAGGCAGAAAAATATTGAGCCAGCAAAACAGTGAGACTGGAATCAAATAATATTTATTATTTCAGTATTAAAACAAATAACAAAACCGGTTTTGGCTGGTAAGCAACACAGCCTTCATCAGTGTGAAGTCAAATACATATCCATTTGCCTTATATACCTACATACAACAAAATACAACTCCCCATTGGTTGCTTTAAAATTGCTCATTTAATCCAGGTGGGAACAACCCACCTAACTTGACAATCCATTTCTCTTTAGAGTCCAAAATGGAATGCAACCCTGTTTTGTTTAATTTATTCCATTTAACTTTGTAGATTATCATAAACCTGGCAGATGTATGTGTTACACAATGCTTATATAATGCACTTCTAGATTTTTTATTTTTAATGTCACTCATATGCTCCAAGATCCTCAGCCTAAGTGGATGTGATGTTTGGCCAATGTAAAAGGAGCCACAACTGCATGTGGCTAAATAAATTAGCCATTCACTACTGCAATTTGCAAAAAAAAAAATACATCATAACCAATACCACAATTTTTGCTAGTGAATTGTTTTGATTTAGATATTTTGTTACAGTGAGTGCAATGGCCGCATGGGAAGCATCCTGCGAGTGCTTCACCTGTAATGGTGGTTTGTATCTCCTGATAAGGTGTTCTTAGGTGTGAGTGTTTATAGTGAATAAAAAAGAAGCAAGGTTCCTACCTTTACAAAAAGAAAAAAGAACACCTATCTGGTAGCATGTGTGCTAAATTCAGATCACACTGTAGAATGTTCCAATGCCTGTGTACACTAGTGATGAGTGCATCAGAATTCCTACTGTATGTTGTAACAAATCTAATAGGTTCTGAAGTCTTGTTCATGTTTCTTATACATCAAAAGATCATCCCTCCTAAGTGTGTTGGACCAATTACTGGCCTGCAGAACATGTCCCATCCGATAACGCCTGGACTTAAATCTATGTGTCAGATCATGCCTATGTTCCTGAAAAGTAGATTCTTGAGAGCAGATCCGTCTCATTCTGATATATTGAGATTTGGGGATGTTTTTGGCTATGTGTGGAGGATGAAAGCTGGATGCATGAAGGATGGTGTTATATTGTGGATATTTCCAGAACACTTTCGTACTTAAAGTATTATCAGGTGATCTGGTAATGGTAACATCAAGAAATGCAACACAATACAACTCCCCATTGGTTGCTCTAAAATTGCTCATTTAATCCAGGTGGGAACAACCCACCTAACTTGACAATCCATTTCTTCTCTTTAGAGTCCAAAATGGAATGCAACCCTGTTTTGTGTAATTTATTCCCTTTAACTATGTTGATTACCATAAACATAAACCTGGCAGATGTATGTGTTACACAATGCTTATATAATGCACTTCTAGATATGGTGCTGAGCTGGAAGCCACTGAGTATTGGTTATACAAATCCAAATTATACCAGCCAGGGTTCAACACATTTCTTATAGGCCTGACAGAACATGTCCTAACCAATAATGTCTTTTTCTACCAGGATACGTTATTGGCAAACTAAAGGCACAGCTATGGGGGCATCTTTTGCCCCTATATATGCATATTTATTTATGGCTTTTATCGAGGAACAACTTATTTATGACAGAGGCCATAACATGTAGCTGGATGAAATAGACATTTGGAGATGGTATTTGGATGACTGCTGGATGGTATGGAGGACGGATGTGGAATATCTGATGGAGTTTATTAAGTACCTCAATGAGAACAAATGGGGTTTATACTTCATGGTGAATTATGTTGTGGATACTATTACATTTCTTGATGTCACCATTACCAGATCACCTGATAATACTTTTATGAAAGTGTTCCGGAAATATGCACAATATAACACCATCCCCCATGCATCCAGCTTTCATCCTCCACACATAGCCAAAAACATCCCCAAATCTCAATATATCAGAAAGAGACAGATCTGCTCTCAAGAATCTACTTTTCAGGAACATAGGCATGATCTGACATATAGATTTAAGTCCAGGCGTTATCAGATGGGACATGTTCTGTAGGCCAGTAATTGGTCCAACACACTTAGGAGGGATGATCTTTTGATGTATAAGAAACATGAACAAGCCTTCAGAACCTATTAGATTTGTTACAACATATGGTAGGAATTCTGATGCACTCATCACTAGCGTACACAGGCATTGGAACAATCTACAGTGTGATCTGAATTTAGCACACATGCTACCAGATAGGTGTTCTTTTTCTTTTCGTAAAGGTAGGAACCTTGCTTCTTTTTTAGTCACTATAAACACTCACACCTAAGAACACCTTATCAGGAGATACAAACCACCATTTCAGGTGAAGCATTCATAGGATGCTTCCCATGCAGCCATTGCACTCACTGTAACAAAATATCTAAATCAAAACAATTCACTAACAAAAACTGTGGTATTGTTTATGATGTAAATTTTTTTGCAAATTGCAGTAGCGAATGGCTAATTTATTTAGCCACATGCAGTTGTGGCTCCTTCCTTTTACATTGGCCAAACATCACGTCCGCTTAGGCTGAAGATCTCAGAGCATATGAGTGACATTAAAAATAAAAATCAGGAAGTACATTATATAAGCATTGTGTAACACATACATCTGCCAGGTTTATGTTTATGATAATCAACATAGTTAAAGGGTATAAATTAAACAAAACAGGGTTGCATTCCATTTTGGACTCTAAAGAGAAGAAATGGATTGTCAAGTTAGGTGGGTTGTTCCCACCTGGATTAAATGAGCAATTTTAGAGCAAGCAATAGGGAGTTGTATTATGTTGTATGTAGGTATATAAGGCAAATGGATATGTATTTGACTTCACTCTGATGAAGGCTGTGTTGCTTACCAGCCGAAACCGGTTTGGTTATTTGATTTAATACTGAAATAATAAATATTATTTGATTCCAGTCTCGCTGTTTTGCTGGCTTAATATTTTTCTGCCTGGCATATGTCCACATCCACACTCACTACAACCCTCCAGGGCATACTGAAGCATGCTGTCTGATGTCTGACACCTCCTCATACTCTTTGCCCATACGACCTCCGTATGACCCATGTGGTGCATGTGATACCTGCACATTGATGTGTTTTGGCAATTCCACTAGTGATGAGTTGCACTTCTGGCCCTGCCAAGTGTGTCAATGTGTGTGCGTCTCTGCATGAGTGTGCCTGTGTTGACACTGGCACCTGTTCATGCAGACAGGCACATGTACGTCACCTACCATATATCTACCATATCCCTGTTGCAGATGTCACTCACCATCACATATATGTTCTGAGTGCTCCACAGCAGGTAACCCATGTGGCACATCTAATAATTACATCGAACTGTGATAGCACTACATAGTTGTTGGGGGTTTGATACCCTGTGCTGGTAGGTGTGTGACAGAAACATGCTTCAGTTTTACTCTGCCACACCTCCCTGACATGCATTTGCCTCTGTCTGCCTCCCCACCCCCTCTCTGGTGGATGTGGAGGCCCACACCTACTTTGCTTAGGCAGCAGCATGTGTAATGTAAGTGATGCTCATGATCAGCTGATGGCCTTTGCACAAATTGCAGCCCTCCCTTAGCTGACTGAATGTGGAACAGCTGTGGTAACGTTCCCATAGCCAAATGCATGGAAACACACTCCAATACCTAGGAACATCATGGTGGTGTTGGCCCTTTTCAGTCACTGTGAGCAGAAACTAGATCTGCTGTTTGGCAAACAGCATCTCAGATGGATTGGGGATTTACCTCTAACAACATACACTGTGGAAAGAGGGCAACGAACAGGAGGGGGATGTGCCTGACCTGACTATAGACTGTAAGCGCTGCTATACTGCATTTGGAGTAATGTTGGTTTAACAGTGTTTGTCTGGATATGCCTTTCATACATGTCGCAATACTTGCCATGTCAGTTCCATGTATATGAGGAATCCCCATCTGCAGGGTCATCTGCAGACTGGGCAGTGTTGTGCCTTTGGTTTCATGTGTTAGCCACGGTGCATCTATCTGTGAAGGTAGTGTGAGAATTGCAGTCTGTAGATTGTGAAATCTATGACAGTTATTGACTTCATATCCCTCATAGGACATATGTTGCAACATACCATGTTACAATGGTAAATGTATGAGGTTATCACAGCAACACGTCTATACTGGCCCTGTGTATGTGCTGTCAGCCACACCTCTGTCAACCTTTGTACATGTGTTTTGCATGAAGTGGTGCATATGTGCTGTACACCATAAATAGTGTCATCATATCTGATAACAAGCCAGTGATATATCAGATTGCTACACATGTCATGTACAGTAGGGGTTATATATCATGACATAACCTGGACATTCTGTGGATGTTTGTACAGTACTGAGGTCTGTGTAGTGATGGTGAATGTCGGCAGTGTGTGTATTGTTAATATGTACATTAGCCTGTGTACAGACTGTGGTAGATGTCATTATTCTAGCTCCCCTTCTATCTGATGGTACATGCTGCCCCACTGTATGGTACCATTTTGCCATACATGTTTGTAGGGCCATACACACACATGTCCCATACCACAGACAGCCATCAGACCAAACTGTGTAGCAGCCCAGTATATGTAGGGTCATTCTGTGAGTGGCACATATGAGGATGGTGTAGAACATATAGTCCATATACTGTAATAATATGCTAGCTTACCATATGTGGCTGTGTTCAAATTGGTTGTGGTTATGCACTTTCACACAGGTGTATCTTACCCTGTGCTGTGACATGGTTGTTGAGTCTGCTATATATGCAGGTACATGTGCATTCCCCCATACGAGATGTAGGCCAGTGTTCAGCCAGTCTGCCTGTAGCCTGCACAGTGCATTGTTACATGCCTAGCAGCCTAGTGTACTTACCCAGCGAGATGTCATGTGCAGATACTTGCCAGATGTACTGCTGCCGGGCCTCCCTTAAAAGTCATGTATGTCAGACAGAGCAGTGGGATGCTTTACAGATGTATGTCAATATCTAGTGGGTAGTATGTGTCCATGACACCCCTGTACCTGCAGTCATTATGTGTCAGGCCAGACAGGAGTGTGTGAATCCAAAACCTATGGTGGCAAATGTATTCCAGTAGTTATGTGTTATATCCATCTACATGGCTGTCAACATCCATACTGTCAAGCCTGGTACACATGTTGTGCACTAAGGGATTATGTGTAAACCTCTGGACTGTACAGGGTGTGTCCGAAGTTCCACATATATTGGCCAATATCACTGCTGCACTCCACAGGGGCATTACATGCTAGCGGCGGTACTTTACAATGATTTCCTTAGGATGTCTGTCAGTAGCCAATGGCACACATGTTATAAGCAGATGTCACCTTCCACACACACCATGTCTGTGAAGACAATCCCAATGCTAGTAGCAATAGTCAAGTAATATACCTGCTATACATACCTGACATCCCCTTGCACTACAACTTTGGGACTATAGGGGCTGGGGTAGGGTGAGACTCCAAGTCCAGGACATATGGTGGAAATATATGTACATATACTTATCCAGATAGCCATATATATATAATTACACGTGTACTACTTCCAATTACCACTGTCATGGCAACCACCCACTATAAATCCCTACAGCATGTGGGTGTGGTCCCTTTACATTTCCTGTGTGATGGACATCCTTCCTGTGTGTGGGCATCAGTGTTACAGACAGCAGGTAGTAATACCTCTTACAGAAGAACCTGCACACTCAGGGCAGCCACATATCCGTAGGAGGATCAGGATCTACAAATAGACTGTGAGTAGAGTTGTGTTATGCTTTGCATAGCACTGGTGTTACAGGTTGTATGTGTGTACATACTAGTGTACCTTGGAATGCAGTCTGTCTGCATAGCTCACTACTGTGGTCCTATCCTCTTGCTGGACAGAGGTATGCCCATCATGTGTTGTCCATCCACCACACAGGTCCTGTGACAGATATTACACTGGCAGTGTGTGTGTTGCGTGCTATTAGTACATGGCTACATCCATTTCTGTGTCTAACCTCAATTCCCTGACTAAAGTTATGTTGCAGACTGTCCTGTAACACCAGCACCTTGCTTAGTGTATGGAAACAGAGTTCCACATATGTCCCTGTGTTCCAGCCTCTGTCCTCCATCTACATACCAAGCTTTGCACATATGTCATGCTGTTAGGGGTTGTTCTGTAGTGGGCTGTGAGTATATCACACAGCCATTTCTGTCATTAGTTCACTGCTGTTGTATCCCTCACACATACAGTGGGGATGGGGCCATGCATGTGTGGGCATCACCTACACAATACATGTGTGCCCTTATGCACTTTAGAGGCCAATTAATGCAACAGTGGTATATGGGCCTGTATTATTGAGTGTAGGTGGGGAGCACCATAAATGACCTAGGCTGTTACAAAATGTGGGGGTATCAGGGGTGAGCTGCCACAAGGTATCTGGATGCACAGTACCGTATACTTCACCTATACTCACATTACTTACATGAATTGGGGTACTGCAAGCCTACTGCATCCTGCCATACAGACTGTTCTGTTTGTTGGTGTGCTCATGATGGTGTCAGTTATGCCTTGTTATATGCCAGTTACAACCCATTTGATCACAAAACATCTTTACCTCCTACTGAGGTTGTACAGAGTGTAGATAGAGGCTGCTGAACTACACACCTGCAGTACATACTGTTGATTGTTTGGTGTCCTGTGGCCCAGTCTGTCTTCACTATTGTACAATTTGAAGGGCTTGGCCTGGACAGCAACAGTTGTGAACCTTTCCAGACTACTGTATTAGTGTAACTGTTTCACAGTTGCAATACTCTGTTCATATGGTTGTCAGTATCTGAACAGCTATATGACATGGCATATAGAACTGTTATAGTACACAAGTAAAGGATTCTCATTTCTGCAAACCTGTGTGGGGTGTCTTTCCTATGACTTTTCTATGGGTGTATGTTGCAGGCAATGATTGACATTTGTATGGGTGGCCCATACAGTGTCCAGTTGTTCAGGTGTTAACTATAGGCATAGTGGCTGTTCCATATTGTATGCACCTTCTACATATGTATCTTACTGCACATATATCTGCGTGTGTATGTGTAGTCACATATATATATATATATATATATATATATATATATATATATATATATATATCTGTATCTGCATATCTGTGTTTGTGCATCTGTATCCTGGGGATGTTTTTGGCTTCCACGTATTACATGTCCTATAGGAGGCAGACTGTACTTGGTAGTGTATTGCAGGAAGCACGTGTTTGGCTGTGGGGGGGATGCCTATTCGTACAAGACGTATAGTGTTTGGGGCCTCTCAACCCCATTAACAGTGCATGTGGACATATGTGTATTTGTTAAACTGCCATTGCTATCTACAGATGTATGGCCATATATACCAATATAGATATATATACATCTGCTAACATATATATATATATATATATATATATATATATATATATGTCCATATATACCTACATAGATATATATATCTGTGTACACATATGTAACGTGCTGTGTATTTGTAGACATATAGGTGTAGACACATATATGTGTCAATGTAGGCATGGCAATGTATATATGTGCATATATATTGATATATATGTATATAGTTTTAGAAATTAATATATATATATATATATATCTACATATCTAGATATGTTGTATCTCTTTAGATATTAATATGTTTACACACATATACATGTAGATGTTGGTATACATTCTCTGTACTGTTGCATGACTGGGCTGGATGATATGTTTCTGAAAACATCAAACCTTTTTGGATCTGTCATGGCTTAGTGGTAAATCACTTTGTCTATGGTGTGCAGGGTCCTTGGTTTGAGCCTTGCAAGAGCTGTTTATTTTGCTGCTGGGCAGAACACAGCCTGTTGGATACACAGTGATTAAGGCACTTTAAAGCAGTTGTAAGCAGGTTTGCGCGGAGCTAAGCAATGCCTACACAGGTTAAGCAATTCAGCAGCTGAGTATAAGAAACTGTAACCAGACTTTAGCACTGCTTACCTCCGAGCAAACCTGCTTACAACTGCTTTAAAGTGCCTTAATCACTCTGTATCCATCGGCCCTTGTTCTGCCTAGCAACAAAATAAACAACCTCTGCTAGGACCATGCACACCATAGCCAAAGTGATTTATCTCTAAGCCATCTCGGATATACATAACCCTGCTGTATTTACAAACATATCATCCAGCCCAGTCATTCAACAGTACAGAGAATGTATTCCAACATGTAGATGTATGTGTGTGTGAAAATATATCAATGTCTAAACAGATACAACATATTGATATATATATATATATATATATATATATATATATATATATATATATATATATGCACACACACATATACGTAAGCAGATATTTATATCTATATAGGTATATACGGACATACATTTGTAGAAATGTTGGGAACATAGCAGAAACATATATGTCCAAATGCACAATTAATGGGGTTGACAGGCACAAACAACATATGTCATGCACGAATAGATATCCCCCCACAGCCAAACAGGTCTGCCCTGCAATACACTACCAACTGTTGCAGATCCCATAACCAGGACCTTGCACAACAAGGGCACAAGATGTTAACAGTACTCCATCCCACCTGTATGATGTCAGGCTGGTATCAGTAACATATCATGCAGTACAGTCAGGCTCATAATGACTCCAATTTTGCAGTCATCTGTTACCTTTGTTAGCCAGAGTCCCATACTGTTGGCCAGTACTTTAGAGATGTAGATGTCAAACAGCAGTGGTCGCAGGACTGAACCCTGAGGTACTCCACTAGTCACTATGGGGATGGATTTGGAGTCAGTTACACCTACAATTTGGGTTTTGTCAGTAAGCCATGTGGCAAACCATTGAGTGGCATAGGGATGTATGACGGATTAGTATGGTAATCTTTCCAGACTGGGGGATGGTGTTGAAGGGCTTGGCGAGGTCCACATAGGCTTTGTGGACTGCCTTACTCTCTTCAACAGCTATGCAGACTGAGTCAAAGCAGTCAATCAGTTTTAGGAGACAAGACTGTCCCTCCATGAGCCCAATCTGTGTAGGGTCCAGTGTTTGAGGGTTGCCAATGATTGCGTTCAAATTTCCCTGATAATGCATTCCATGGCCATGCAGATCAGGCTCATCAGACTGATGTGCTGGTAGTTTCAGGGATCCAAGGTGGATCCCCCTTGTGGAGTGGTATAACTACAGCTGTGTGCCACTCAGTGGGCACCAGGCCTGATGTGAGGCTATGATTACACATGACAGTTAGGTGAGTTGTCATTTCATTTTGTAGTTCATGTAGTACACAGCCCAGGATACCATCTGGTCCCATGGAAGATGTATTCTTAGCTGTGGGTAGTGCGGTTTCTGCCTGTGTGGCTGTGATTACTGGGCAATGGAACTCTTTCTGTATTGACATGGGCCCTTTTGGGGGTGAGAGGGGGTGAATGTGGCACTAAATTAATTTGCCAGCATATTGGCACAATCCATGGGGGCAGTCTATGTAACGCCATTCTGTTGTAGCTCAGAGCATTTCTGAGCATTGCCAGTTAGATTCTGGACATAACTATAGAATGCTGTGTGGTTGTCTGTGGAATCTGTGGCAATTTTAGTTACATAACCAGCTTTGGAGGATTCCATGAGGTATCTCAACGTCTTACTGGGGCTGGTAAGGGAGTTGTTTGCATCCTTGGATTATCCTTTTTTCTTCAACAGTTTCTACCTTCTGTTGTATATTCTGTTAATGGCAGGAGTCCACCAGACTGGCTTGCTTATTTGGGAGGTGAGTGTTGTGGTTCTATGTGGGATGTCAGGAATCATGCACAAGTGGATGTGCTCATACAGTGCCTTAGTGCAGGTCTCATCAGTAGAACTGTCAGCTCCTGTTTCCATGGGTGTCACAAACATTGTCACTTCTGCCTTGAGTAGCATGAAGTTGGCTTTGGACAGGTCTTTTATGGACAACTGTATATACATTCCTTTCACATGTTCAGCTTAATTAGCCTATGGTGGGATTACTTTGGTGAAACCTCAGTCTCATGTACTGTTGTGATGGCTTAGTGGTTAGTTACTGTGACTATAGTGTACAGGGTTCTGGGTTCATTACCTGCAAAGGCAGGTTATTTTAGTCTGGAGAGAACAGCGGTTAATGCATGCAGACTAATTAGGGCAATTTAGGTTAGTCACACTCAATACAATTCAAATGCCCTACTTTGGCAATCCTGCTGATGTCAATCACTGTGAAGTACACCTTTGGGGAAAGAGTACTCCAGCAATCTCTGTGGTGCGTACTATAACAGCGTAATGCTGTAGTGTGATACAGAACTCTGGCGGGGGTTCTAGTCTTACACATGGGAGTTGTGGATGCTTTTGTGTCTGTTCCTATGCCTGTGTAGAGAGCAATGCATGTTTGGCTAGTCACACTCACTACAATTCATTTGCCCTACTTTGGCAATCCTGCTGATGTCACTCACTGTGAAATAAACCTTTGGGGAAAGAGTAGTTCCGTAATCTCTGTGGCGTATTCCATAATTGCATAATGCCATAGTGTAATAACTAGTTAAGTAAGAGTTCTAATCTCAGATGTGACAGGTGTGTGTGTGTGTGTGTGTGTGTGTGTGTGTGTGCGTGTGTCTTAATGTTTGTCGTTCGTGTCCTGTGTGGAGGTGGTTGTGAGTGTGTAACAACTAGACTCAATGTTGAGTGGGTTTTTAAAATTTCTTATATGGTGCCCCTAACATTAATCACAATATCCACTGTGCAGGGATAGCAGATGTGATATCAGTACATAGTCAGTCAGGGGTTCGATACCCTGGACTGGTAGGTGTGTAACACAAACATGCTTACCTTTTACTCTCCCAACCCACCCTGACTTATCTTTGCCTCTGCCTGCCTCCCTCACTCCCTCTCTGATGGATGTGGAGACTTAAACCTGCTTTGCTTAGGCAGCAGCATGTGTATTGTCAGTGATGCTCATGATCAGTTGATGGCCTCTGCACGGATTACAGCCCTCCTCTAGCTGATTGCAAGTGGAACAGCTGTGGTAACATTCCAATAGCCAATTGCATGGAAACACACTCCAATATCTAAGAACATCATGTTGGTGTTGGGCCTTTTCATTCACTGTGAGCAGGAACTAGATCTGTTGTTTGGCAAACAGCATCACAGATGGATTGGGGACTTACCTCTGACAACATACACTGTGGAAACAGGCCAACACACAGGAGGGGGATGTGCCTGTCTTGACTACAGACTGTAAGTGCTGCTATACTGCAGTAGGGGTAATATTGGTTTAACAGGGTGTGTGTGGATATGGCTGTCCTACATGTTTTAATACCTGTCGTATCAGTGCTATGTTTATGAGGAATCCCCATCTGTAGGGTCATCTGCAGACTGGGCAGTGTGTGGTGCCTTGTGTTCCTTGTGCTACTCACAGAGCATGTATCTCTCAACTGCAGAAGGTAGTATGAGGATTGCAGTCAGTAGATGGTGACAGCCGGGAGAGTTACTGATGTCATATCCCTCATAGGACATATGTTGCAACAAACCCTGTTACGACAGGAAATGTATGAGGTTATCACAGCAACATGTCAATATTAGCCCTGTGTTTGTGCCTCCAGCCACAACTCTGTCAACCTTTGTACATATGTCATGCAGTAGGGGGTGCATATGTTCTGTACACCATATTCATTGACAGCATATCTGATAACAAGCCAGTGAGATATCAGACTGCTACACATGTTATGTATAGTAGGGGTTATATTTGAGGACATAGCCTGGGCATTCTGTGGTTGTGTGTACAGTACTGAGGTATGTGTAAGTCTGGTAATTGTCGACAGTGTGTGTATAGTGCATATGTACCTTGGCCTGTGTAGAGACTGTGGTATATGTCATTGTTCTTGGTCCTGTTCTATCTGATGTTACATGCTGCTCCACTGTATGTCACCCTATCAGCTTACATATTTGTAGGGGCGAACACACACATGTCCCAAAACACAGACAGCCATCGGACCACACTGTGTAGTGGCCAAGTATATGTAGGGTTGTTGTGTGAGTGGCTCATATGAGGATGGTGTACATCAGATAGTCCATATAATGTAACAGTACGCTAGCTTACCATATGTGGCTGTGGCTGTGTTCACATTGGTTGTGGTTATGCACTTTCACACAGGTGTCTGTTACTCTATGATGTGACATGCCTGTAGAGCCTGCTATCTATGCAGGTACATGTGTATTCCCATATAGGAGATGTAGCCCAGTGTTCAGTCAGTCTGCCTGTAGGCTGCACTGTGCTTTGTTACATGCCTAGCAGCTTACTGTACTTATCCAGTGAGATGTCATGTCCACATACTTGCCAGATGTACTGCTGCTGGGCAACCATAACAGTCATGTATATCAGACAAAGCAGTGGGATGCTGTTCAGATGTATGTCACTAACTAGTGGATAGTATGTGGCCATGGCACCTCTGTACCAGCAGTTATTATGTGTCAGGACAGACAGGGGTGTAGGAATACATAACCTATGGGGGCAAATATATAGCAGTCTTTACGTGTTATACCCATATACATGGCTGTTAACATCCACATTGACAGACCTGGTCCACATGTTTTGCATGAAGGGGTTCTGTGTATACCCCTGGACTGACCAGAGTGTGTCAGACTGTCCACATATATTGGCCATATCGCAGCTGTAGTCCACAGGGGCATTACTGTGCTAGCAGTGGTACTGTACTAAGATGACCTTAGGATGTCTGTAAGTAGCCAATGACGCACATGTTAACAGCACATGTGGCCTCCCACACATACCATTTCTGTGAAGACAATCCCTATTACAGTAGCAATAGTCTACAAATATACCTGCAATACATGTGTGACATCCCATTGCACTGAGAGGTTGGGACTATTGGGGCTGAGGTAGGGCTCCACTCCATGTGCAGGACATATGGTGAACATATATGTATATATAATTATACATATATCCATACAGATATATACACATATACATAGCTTGCTTACTGTATGACAACATTTTTACACATATGTGCCTGTGTTCCAGCCTCTCTCCTACAACTACATACCAGGCTTTGCACATATGACATGCTGTGAGGGGTTGTTATGTAGTGGGCTGTGTGTATGTCATTCTGTCATTCCTGCCATCACTCCACTGCTGTTGTGTCCCCCACACATACTGGGGGGTTCAGACCATATATGTGTGGGCTTCACCTACACAATACATGTGTGCCCTAATGCACTCCAGAGGCCAGTGTAAGTAACAGTGGTATATGGCCCAGTATTAGTGTAGGTGGGGGTGCACCATGACTAACCTAGGCTGTTACAACATGTGTGGGTATCTGGGTTAAGCTGCCTTAAGATATCTGGATGTACATTACCATACAATCCACCTTGGGCAAATGCAGGCCTACTGCCTCCTGCCATATGGAATGTTCTGTTTGTCAGTGTGATTGTGATGGTGTCAGGTATGCATTGTTATGTAACAGATACATCCCATTCTGTCAAATGGGGTCTGTACCCCCTAGGGATTGTGTACAGAGTGTGGATAGAGGCTGCTGACCTATACATATGCATTACGTACTGTTGATTGTTTGGTATGCTGTGGCCCAGTCTGTCATTCCTGCTGTACTACTTGAAGGCCTCGGCCTGGACAGCAACATATGTCAACCTTTCCAGACTACTGTCTTAGTATACCTGTTTCACAGTTGCATTACACTGTTCATATGGATGTCAGTGTCTAAATAACTATATGACATGGCATATACAACTATCATAGTACAGAAATAAAGCTTTTACATTCATTTATGCACACCTGTGTGTGGTGTTATACCCTTTGATATCTCTGTGGGTATATGTTGCAGGGTATGAATGTCATTCATATGGGTGGCTCAGAGTCTCCAGTTGGTAAGGTGGTGACTGTAGGAATACTGGCTGTTCCATATTGTGTGCACATACTACATATGTATCTTACTGTACATATCTCTGTGTGTATGTGTAGTTACATATATATCTATATATATATCTATATCTATATATATATTTATATATATATATATATATATATATATATATATATATATATATATATATATATATATATATATATATATATATATATATATATATATACCTGTATCTGCATATATGTGTCTGTGTATATGTATCCTAGGGATGGCCATGTCGTGTCTGGTCCTGGTTATGGGATCTGCAACACTTGGTACTGTATTAGGGGGGGGGGGAGTGCTTGGCTGGGGGGGGTATACCTATTCGTACCAGACGTACATTGTGTGGGGCCTCTCAACCCCATTAATGTTGCATGAGTACATACATGTTTTTTATATTTCCCCATTTGTTATCTACAGATGTATGTCTGTATATACCTGTATATATATATATATATATATATATATATATATATATATATATATATCTGCTGACATATATATAACCTGACGCATATATTTAGACATGTAGATGTGGACATAGGTATCTATAGATGTTAGGCATGTGCATGTTTATATGTTTATATATATATATATATATATATATATATATATATATATATATATATGTATACATATATCATTATGGTGTACCTGTTTAGACATTAATATATTTACTCACAAACATACATTTACATGTTGGAATACATTCTCTGTACTGTTGAATGACTGGGCTGGATGATATGTTTGTGAATGCATCAAGGCTATGTACATCTGAGATGGATTAGTGGTAAATCACTTTGGCTATAGTGTGCACGGTTCTAGGTTTGATCCTAACAGAGTCTGTTTATTTTGTTGCTAGGCCGAACAAGGGCCGTTGGATACATTGTGATTAAGGCACTTTTGAGCAGTTGTAAGTGGGTTTGCATGACGGTAAGCACTGCTAACCTCCGGTTACAGTTTCTTACACTCAGCTTCTACATTGCTTAATCTGTGTAGGCAATGCTTACCCCCGTGCAAACGCACTTAAACACGCTTACTAGTGCTTATATATGCTTACTGCTGCTTATTTGTGCTTAAACCTGCTTACTAGTGTCTTATTCATTATGACACAGACACTTCACATGTGCATTTAATGCAGTACTCCAGTTCACATTTAAATGTTACTATGTAGGTTATACAGCAAAAAGATGTAAAAATATGTTCATATACAGATTTCACATGGAAAATGATATGTGCTGCAGTGGGACTCAAGCTGGGAATGCTTGTTCATTAGGCAGATGCTCCAACCACTACAATATTGCTGTGCTGCTTCATTTGCCTATATATTCCTAGTTATCCTCTTCAGCCTTTTCAGCTGCTTTAACTGTAGCTAAGCAATGGGCACACTCGCGCACCTACGGTTAGCTATACTCAGGGTTTTAAAAAAAATAAAGGGGTTTCCACTTTTTATTTTTATGTCCTGTTGCTGTTGTACACATGGGGGACTGTTGGTGGGGATATGCGGACACCTATGAGCGGTCTCGCTCATTTATTTACAGTTTCTGCTGTTCTACTTTGCATGGGCATGTTCATTCTGCGGGCTCTGCTCTCAGGCACACCCCCTGCACTCATCCACGCTCCGTGTAGGATTTGGAGCTCAGGCAGCGCACCTTCATTAATATGCATGGCATGCTGCCGTCCTCCTCTTAAACTGCCACTTCCGTGCAGGACTAGATTAGTCCTGCAGGGGAGATTAGTAAATCCGGGGGATTTTTATTTTGTCGGTGTCTCTAGTTAATAGTACTAATATTTTAATATTGTTCCTGATTATTTCTGGATTTGTCCCTGATTGGTTGAGAGCTGTGGTCTGTAAATCCTCAGTGATTTATCAGAAAAAAAAAGTTATGTTTCTGGCCAGGTACTTAAATATTGTTCTTATAAATGTAGAATGTTGTTAGAATAATAAGTTTTGTGTTAGCTTGATTTTTCTGAAGGATATTTATTTGTTTATTGACATTTGATTACTGGGAATGTCCGACTGGGTAGAAGTCCAACTAGGTAGAAGCCCATTTTCAGAAGAGGCCCCAAGGAGAAAACCTCCAACTACAAAACATTTTAAGAATAATCATTTTACAGTCTTCGAAATAAAACAAAAGAATCAGTATTTTAAATAATTACAACAAATTAGACACAATATAAAAATACTGGTTAAGAATCAATACAAGTTATATGACAATCATTTAATATTTAAAGAAATATTAGACAGTCTGTAGAGAAATTAAAGGTAAGTTAGTCTAATACAAACAGGAAATGCAATATGAAGTAAGGGAGAAATAGGTTTATGCTATACTTAGAAAGTCAGGAAAGAGAAATTGATAGCAGTAAGGAAGTAAGTGAAGAAGGGAGAGTAAGGAGATATAAGGAATGAAAAGGTACTTGTCCATATTTAGCGATATAGTTTATCTTGGTTTTCAGCAAAAATACAGCCAGATTTTAGCTAGAAAGTCTTTCAGAGCAGTTTTGAAAGATAGGAGGGAGGGTATAGACCTGATGGATAACAGATAAGAAGTTCCAGGCCTTAGCAACCTTGTACGACTACAGACAATGTCTAGCAGATTTGCTAGGTTTGTAGACAGAGAGTTTTTGGCCACTGGATCACAATGAATGACTGGGAACACAGTTGTGTAGAATGTGCTTTAGTTTTATACAAGTTTAAAGTTTTATACAAGTTCAAATGTTAATATAGATAAAAACAGTATTGTTCTGGTTATATTTTGTTATTTAATATCATTTAACATAGCAGTTACTTTTATTTTTATAAAAGAACATTGCATTTTAGTTTTATACAAGTTCAAATGTTAATATAAATAAAACACTATTGTTCTGGTTATATTTTGTGTTGTTTAATATTTTTTGTGTTCAATTTGTGTTTGAATGTTGGTATCCTATGATTCCATTGGAGTGTGTGGGGTTACATAATCATGTATGCAAATTTATGTTAATCAGTGTCCAGATTTTTGGTCAGTTGTACCTATTTTCCATGGGCTTTTGTCCAGATTTTTGATGCTTCCAGGTTGAGAGAAATGCCTGTTGGCTATCCACCTCACCATGAATGGCTCTACTTTTAAGACACTTAGCTTATTAATGATGTCAACACAGGGTATAGACTGGAATACTTTGGTCAGATCAAATAAGATGAGAGAACAGAATGACCACTGTCTATAGCTTTCTTGAGAAAATTAACCAAATTGAGTAGGCAGGACCTTCTTTTTACAAAACCCAACTGATGTGCATCTAGCCTGATAATTTTTTTGACATCATAGTGTATGAGGTCAGATATGATGTGCTCCATGGCTTGGGAAATCAAACTATTCAGGCTAATGATTCCAGGGTTTCATGGGTCCATGGTAAGGCAATCCTTGTGTAACGGCATAATCACTTCAGTTTGTCATAGTTCAGGAACAATTCCTGTAGTTAAGCTTGGTTAAACAATTTAAGGAGCAGTTCCACAAGGGCATATTGGGTGTTATTTATTAGGCATTCAGGTAAATTATCAGACCCCTCCATGGGAGTGGCATTTTTAGTCTTACAGAGCACATTCGGCTTGCATTCTTTTGTGACATTAGGAGGGGTAAGAGATTCTGGAATTTGTGGAATTAAGGCAGTTGTTTCATGGTTAAAATTTAAACAAAATCTTTCTGTTATTATACTTGCTAAGTCTAATGGGTCTAAGTATACATCTGTCATCTGACTGGCTAAAAATTACAGGTGACACCCCCTCTACTACCATTAATCTATATGGTTTTTAGTCAGCTTATAAATACTCCAATCAGATTCAACAAACCCACTAAAAGAGCATCTCTACTAGACTGGATACTAACATCTCATCATGGTAACATCTCTAACACTGGCACTCTACCTGATTCCCTAAGTGACCACCTACCCACTTATGCCAGTAGAACCTCAAGTCACTCTCCAAAGCAACACCACTATAAAACAGTATGCAATCTCTCTAAGTTCAGTGAAGAGGCCTTCACTTCAGCCTTAAAATCTTATAATTGGTCATTTCTAAAATCTCAACTCTAGATGATGTCATACATAAATTCTCTAGTAAATTCCTTAACATACTAAATGAATATGCCCGATGATGTAAGAAGAGAGTACAACTCAATCCTCCTCCCTGGCTATCTAATGAAACTAGACAAATGATGACACAAGGATAAATCATGGAAATCATGGCACTTCAGTAATTTCAGACCAATTGCTATACTAATCCCCGTATCTAAAATACTTCACACATGCATACAAACTCAACTACTGAACTATCTTATAGAAAATAACCTTCTCTCCCCCTACACAACATGGTTTCAGACCTAAATGTAGCACCATCACAGCCTTGTTACATTTTATAAATGCCATCAATAAGAAAAGAAACTCAGTCAACCTAGTTTCCTCATTATTTCTAGACTTTTCTAAAGCATTTGGCTCAGTCTTGATACATCAACTACTTCTACAAAAACTCTCTTCTCTGGGCTTCTCTCTCACCTCCCTCTCTCCTGGTTTAAAAGCTACTTAGACAGATACCAAGCGGGCAAGTAGCAAAGTGAATACTCCACCTTCCTACCTAGGTTTCCCTTTACCGCACTGTAGTGTGATCTCGGAGTTGGTATATTTAAAGAGCGGGGGGCGCAGGAGGGCTTGCTCCCCTACTTGCAAGATGTTATTCTTTGTTTTTTGTTTTTATTTTTTTTTAACATTATCGAAGTTCTGACACTTCGAACATAAGGGTTCGACCTTATGGTGTTCAAAGTTTCAGAACTTTGATAACATAATAGGAACCCCAAAACATTACCTCACAGACAAAACTAGAGAGACTGTCACAAAAACTTCCCTACTACCCACACCTCTCTATGCCTCTTAGATCTTCACAAACTTAACAGTACTTCAGAGATCTAAACTTGAGCAATGCTACAACAAAATTGCTACGTTTTGTACTAACTCTTTAATCATATCCACCATTATCCAATAACCTGTACAAATCTCAACGTTTAGTCATACACAACCTGATACACTACCCAGAAAATGTCTAGCCCTCAGAGATATAATCCAGTACTATAACCCAAGTAGGAATTTACATTAATAGTGTACTAACTTATCAGTGGCACAACAGGTAGGCTGTGGGTTCTATGGCCACACCAGGTAGTTTGACTGCTACTACACTCTTGAGTGTGCTGTCCTTCAGATGAGCCATTAAACTGAGCTTCCATTTGTCTCAGGTGGATGCAAAGATTCCATTGTGCCTACTGAAAAAAGTTGGGGAAGTTCCCTGATGCCCTGGCCAAGTTTCCCCAAGTAATATAAATACCACCTCCGGTCTCTCCTGAAAAGAGGCTGTTAGCCTAGTTGCATTAATCCTGTCAACAAAGGATAAATAAATAAATTCACAAGATAAGTCTTCTTGCAACATAAATATGCTGGACAGACTGATATGTGTCTCAGAGGGGCTCCCCATCTGCGTGGAGCCTTGATCATTGGATATGAGATTGTAAATTCACCCCTGACCCCCGTGTATCTGATGGAAAGAGGTGGACAATATGTTAACTAATCCCAAACTAACATACTTCCCCCACATACACACAACCCTTAACTACATAATTACTAACATACCCTCACCATACAGGTGTCCAATGTACTCAAGGACAAAACTCAGTTGGATTGCATGGCTAGGCTTATAAAAACTCTGATGGTTGATTACCTAGTACAAACCTATGAACTTACAAACTATTAGCAACTCCCACAGGTGAAGCACTTTTCTCCAGCAATGTATCCAAACTTTGGATCCCCCACTCACGCTGACTGAGGAAACACAGACTTTTATAGTAAAACTCAGACAATATCTAACAAATCCTGGATATGTCACTGCTCATACCTTCGATGAACACACCCCAACTCTCTTCCTAAGTCATTATTTACAACATGGAACCCCTTTAAATCTGTAACATTTATTTATTTATATTTTATTTGACATTTGTTAACTGGGTTTGTCCAACTGGGTTTGTGGTCCATTTTCAGTGCAACCCGAGGAGAAAAGCTCCAATAAATGAACAAATTACAGAACAATTAGAATTTTGGCATCCAAAATATGAACATTATACAAAAAAAGAAAAAAAGTGTATTTTAACATCGAGATTCAATTTTAAAAAACATCATTTAAATAAACAGTAGATACGGAAATGCATGCACACATTTTTTTACAAGAGGAATTTTAATCTACAGAACTGATTAGATAACAAAAGTAAGTACAAATCCCAAAGATAAATAAACCAAGTTTCTAGTTGGTTCTTTTTATACCTTGGAGCAGGTGGAGATTTCGTCATCAATGATGAATTCCAAGAGTTTTGTGTGAGCTTCTGGTTGGATTAAAGTCTTATTAGTGGAAGTTATTTCAAAGGTGGATTTGTGGTGAGTGAGGGATTGAGGCAGAAAGAGTAAGAGTTTGGTCTTTTTGGGGTTAAGGATAAGTAGATTATTGGATAACCACTGTTCTGTGGATAGAAATGCCTGTTGAGTTAGAGTGTGGAGTTTAGAGATATCGGAGATAGAGATGAGGGTTGAGTCATCAGCATATTGGATGAGGGAGGATTCTTTACAGGACATACAGAGATCATTGGGAAAGACATTGAACAGGTGAGTACCCAAGATGGAACCTTGTGGTACTCTGGTAGGAACAGATATGAATGGAGAGGTGGAAGAATGCCATTTGACAGATTGCTGCCTGCAGGATAGGTAACTGGAGAACCAGGCTATGGTAGAAGAGGATAGATTTAGGTGTTCAAGTTTAGATAGAAGCAGGGGGTTGGAGACAGTGTCAAATGCTTTGGAAAGGTCAAGAAAGAGACAGGATATGAGTTTATTGTTATCCAGGGCCTCGGCTATGGTATGTGTGAAGGATAGGAGGGCGGTGGTGGTGCTATGGTTAGGGCAGAAACCATGTTGAGTGGGAGTGAGCAGATTGTTCAGGAGGAGATGGTTGAGAAGCTGAGAGTGTATGCATTTTTTAAGTATCTTAGAGAGGGAGGATAGAATGGCTATGCAGTGAAAGTTAGAGGGGTCTGTAGAGTTACCACCTTTGTGAAAGGGAATGGTGAAGCAGATTTTCCAGAGGGAAGGGACAGTGGATTCCTGAATGGTACTATTGAGTAGGATAGATACAGGATAGGCTATGGAATTAGCAGCAATCTTGAGGAAAGTAGGAGGTAGGTTGTCAGTGGAGGGAAAGCAGGGTTTAAGCTCTTGAAGAAGAGATCTAATGTAGGAGGTTGGGACTGAATGTAAAGAGAATGGAGTATTACTTGGGGGGGGGTTGGAGGGTTAGACAGAGAAGTAGTATTAGGGTTGGTATGTAAGAGTTTTTGGATGGAGTCTAAGAAGTGCTTATTGAGGAGTGTAGCTGTTTCCAGTGGTGATGTGTCAGGGTAAGGACAGGGAGCGGACGGGCAACCAGGAGAAATAATTTTGTTTAGAGTTGACCAGAACTTCCGAGGATTAGTTTTGCTGTTGAGCTGTGCTGAGTTATAAAAGGACCTTTTATTGTTATTTATTTGTGATTTTTTGTCAAATTCCTGAGATGCCTATATTTGTGGAGTAGAGGAATTTCCTTTGTTTTAGTCCAAGCTTTCCAGGTACTCTCTCTCTTGTGTATAGGGGACTTAGCTTCACTTGACAGTCATGGGGCGTGATTCAATTTTATTCTGCTCTTCCTAGAGGGCGCAAGGGAATTAAGGGTATCCAGGAAGATGGTATTGAACATGGTTACTGCATCATTAAGAGGGATTTGGTTGAGGATAGTCCAATCTATGCTAGAGAGAATGGAGTTAAATTGGGTTGCATTGAAGTTTGATAGTTTACGACAGTCCCTGTAAAGGTGGAGTTTTGGGGGGTGGGTAGTATATCTAAGGACAGAGGTGGGAAGGTGGTCACTAAGGCAGTCAGGCAAGGTTGTAGGATTATGGTAGTGGTGGGGGGATTTTGTGAATATCCAGTCTATAATGGAGATAGAGGATGAGACATGGAAAGAAGCACATGTAGTATATATGTTTATGTACATAAGGAAAACTGAACTGTTATGTTAAAGCTTTGTGAATGTTTGGCATAATGGTTAAAGTCTTTGCCTCACAGATGAACAGTACAGGGTTTGATTCTCACCTTGGTTTACTGGTTAGGCTTAAAATGGCCCTTCAGGGCAGTCAGCCTTGTATTCACCTATGAACCAGTATATGCAAAGACTGAAAGGATTATATCTCATGAATGTACCTTTGTTTAAACTTAATACTACCTTGATTTTCATGTGATATTTGTTTACTCTCATTCATTGTTCATGTGAAATGTTTCTCCCTGGGCCTTTGCTGAAAAAGGGTTCAACTGCCCAGTCAGCCTATCCCTGTCAACAAATGTAAAATAAAATAGAATAAAATAAATCTGTACTGTCCAGAATTTCACACAACGTTCAGATTTTTGCCTAGGATATTTTGTTTGTTCCTTCCTCAAAAAAAATTTTTTTTGCACATCACAGAGGATTGAAGTCACTAATGACAGACATTTGAGTTTCAGACTTCATATATTTCAGAAAAAATGCATAGAAAAAAAGACTGTCATTCTACAAACTGTTGAAGTTTCTAAGAGCAATGTTTAAAATCTGTTCCTGAGTTTGTGCCTTTGTCCCAACATTATCTTTGGAGTCGTCCATATTTCTTGTATTAAGAGATTAAGAAGTATACTTGGAGAGTGTTCGGAATGCTGTTGGCGGTTAGTTCTAAGTTTCCTAATATAACTAAAGAAGGACACATAATTCTGCTTGACTTCAGAAGCAGATTTAAGTGCATGATTTGCCTTATAAGCCCAGATAGTAACTTTTAGTTCCTTTCTGATATTCTGGACAAAATCATTAACATGAGGAATTTTAGGTCTGTCGTATGTATAAGAATGTTTTTCTCTTGTTAGAGTATACATAAGCTGGCAGACCAGCAGGGTGATTTGTTCTTAAACTTCACATTATATTTGGCTCTAGTAGGGATGTCCAGCTCTAGGCACTTATCTATGTGGGAGTAAAACTCCTTTGTATAATAGCAGGTGGATCAGCGCTAGGTCTGATGATGTGAAAAGTGAATCTGGATAACTCATTATCAAGTTTGATGAGATTAGTCAATTTGTAATCTTTAAAGTCAGAATTACTGGCCTCAGGGGTTTTATAGATTTCTGAAATAGGTTCATAGGTGGTTACTGGGCTATTAACCCAAGGGTCTATATAAGCCTAGCTGTGTATGCCCAAAGTAATACTAGAGAAACCCAGTATAAAAGATCTTGCCTATGCTCAAGATCTTAGTTAGCAATGACTGCCCACATCTAGGAAGGTCACAGGTAAAATCCCTGGCAGGAATCATTCAGGCTACACTTAAACAGGGTCAAAGAGGGGTAGCCTATTCCAAAGGAGTGGCAACCTCTGAGAGACATAGCTGTCTCTCCAGCAGGTCCTATTTATGTCACAGGCCAGGTCAAGGTCCCTGGAGCAGGTGACAGTTGTCCCATTTGCAGATGTGTAGCATTTCCATTAGGGTTGGATCAGAGATTGTACTGTAGGCCAGGCACAAGTCTCCTCCAAGTAGTCTGTATGCTACTCCAGTCTGTCAGTGTATGACATGTGCTGGAGACCCTGAATTTTCTTGGTTAGAAATCTCTGAGGTCTCTCAAATTGCTGTAGGTGCCTGGTAAGGTACATACCAAAGGGTTTATTGTACTCAATTACTGGCCAGATGAGGGTCAAGTACAGGGGTGTTATGACGTCTTTCGCTCTTGAGGCAATACCTTTGCTAATGAGGTGTGTGAATGTCTTCCTTACCACAGTAGACACATGGTGGTCAATGTTTAGGCTACTGTCAACTTGCATTCCCAAGTCTCACTACTGAGTTGTTACTTAGGGTAATATTATTTATATGATAATCTACAGGGATATTGTTTTTACTGCAGGGGATGATAATGAATTTTTTTGCATTGAGTTTGAGTCCATGGCTTTGGCACCAATCCTTGGTTTGTGTAAGTCCCTCTTGAAGTATACTGACATTGTTTGGGGATTCAATGATTGTGCCTAATTTGCAGCTCTTGCTCTTTGGAAATGCAAGGTGGTGGAGGTGTAGATGGAATGCTTAGTGGAATGTTTGGAGGGGACAGAGGGCGAAATTTTCACCAAACCTGTCAGCTAATAGGTTAGCTATCTTCACAGGATCAGTGTGTGTGTGTGATGCCACCCACAGCTAGTTCAGCTCACGTCTGGGTCCTACCTTTTCAATTACGGATATAGCTGAAGAATGCCTTATGATTATCCCTAGCTATGGTTGCTAAAATTTTTCAAAGTTGCCCTTAGAAGATTTTACAAGTTGTCTTATTTGTTTGTTCAAGCAGAGGACAGCGTTCTTCCAGTGCTGAAACTCTCTTTTTATTCTTAGACAGCAACTTCTTCCTCTTGTTGCATAACTTATTAATGCTAGATGTCCACCAGGAAGCCTTGTTTTTTCTTGAAGATCTTGTTTTGATCCTATTGGGTACAGCTGTGTGAATACATTTGTATAAGTGTTTGTACAGGGCATTTGTGTATACCTTAGTATGGCTGTCAATGCCATCTCTGGGAACAGGAGTTTGGAAATGATTTAAGCCATCCCTTTGGAGGTATAATTAGCTTTGGTGAATTGTTTTAGCCTGATTTCATCTAAGACAGTTTCAGGTGTTATAGCTACTTTAAATGTGATTGATTTGTGATCAGATTTAACCAGAGAGGGTCCTATACTTGTGGTGGTGCAATGATCACTCATGTTGGTGAGGACCAGGTCGAGAATATTTCAGCCGCTTGTGGGGATGTATACTACTTGTTCCAGGGCGTTAGTGTTAATTAAGTTCAGAAATTTTTGTGCGAACATGTCTGTACTCTTATATGTTTCCCAGTCAGTGGAGGGATAGTTAAAATTGCCCATGACTACAGTGTTTAGTTGTAAATGGATTGACTCAATTAGGTCCAAATAAACAGCGTGGGTATCTTGGTTCATTGAAGGGGGCCTATAACTAATGATGACTTGAAGGGGGGTCTTATCCACAGTTAGTTGAACTTGGAGTAACTCCATGGAGTTTTCCTTTCTAACCAGTCTACAGGTCTATTTATCTTTGATGAAGATAGATACTCCTCCTCCTTTGGTTCTCTCATGTTCATTTTGTGGTCTGAAAGTGTGGAAGGCATTGTAGTCTTGCAAGGCCAGGGTACTTTCTGTGGCCCTGAACCAAGTTTGTGTGACTGCACAGATGTCAACATCCGCCTGTGAGAGGAGTGCTTCCAGGGAGTGCAGTTTTAGCAGCATAACCTTTAATTTATTTGTGAGTGATATTTTCATGTCAAAATTTTGTTCTTGAGACATTGTCTAAAAAAGGCACTATGGGGGAGGCAAGTGTCTTAGCCAGTAACCAAAAGCCCAGAGGTGACAGATGAAGACCATCTCTGGCAAAGCAGCATGGTCTATCAACTATGTAATTCCGGGCTGAGAGGAACTGGATCCCTTTAGAATGACATCAGAAACTAAGCCAATTGTATATCATTTTTTTTTGTTTATATTGTGGTAACATCTTGGTGAGGGTAGAATGCTGCTTAAGACTAGCAACATACCTGCCTGGGACACATATTCATAGAGCTTAATCATGTCTCTCTTCTTATAGCCCAGTGAGGTATGTCTCAAGTCATTCACACCAACATGAACTATGCTGGTGTCATAACGGTACTTGTTGTTGAGAGACTTGAGTGCATGTGTGATCTGATGGATCCTGGCACCCAGCCTGGTGAGTGGGACATTTGTGTGTCTCACAGTGGAGTCACCTATGACTACATAATTTGGTTTAGATGTGCTTTGCCTTAGGGGCTTATTTGGTGAGACAATGGTGCTTGTGTTTTTATCTGCATCGAGTCCTGTCGGTGCTGTATTAAGCATAGCATGTTTGTTTTTGGAAGGTCTCTGGTGCTTAGGTAGGTTTCTGGTGAGTACCTCTGTGTATGATGGCTTATGTGTTGAGCACATGGTTTGTGTAGGAGGTGTAGTATGTAAGCTGACAACCTGTTCAGTGTTACTGTTGTGTGTGCGAGACAGCAAGGATTCCAGATTCGTAGTGTAGATGCATCTCTCACAAATTATACTTGGGTAATTTAGGAGTAGAGGGTTGTCAGTGTACATGAGGCAGTTGCTACACTGCCTCAGAATGCCCATGTCAATCAGGCTGGTAGGAGAAATGGAGGAAACTGACCATCCGTAATGCTAGGTTAAATCTTGTTTGCACAGTGGGGAGAGAAAATGGAGAGATGTGGTATAACTGGGTGCTCTAAAGGGGGTCTAAACTAATGGGGTGCTCTACAAAGGGTCTATATTAGAGAGGGTTCTCTAAATGGTATGAGACTATTGTAGATTTGGTAGCTTTGGGACTGTTTAAGGGGCAAATGTGCAGCTGAGGTGCTTTCTGAGCAGCTAAGTGCAATTTAAGGGCTTCTCAGCTGGATCACGAGCACCTACTAAGGGAAAATGTATCTATTGAAATTTATGCATCTACAACCACCAATGGTTATTCCCACTGCATGGTAGTGCGTGATGGTTCACGGAGGTGCATGACACATACACAGATGAATACATCAGAGCAGTGGATAATCACCTAACACTGTGGAGCTGTGTTAAAACAAGCGCAAACCCACAAAAACGCGGGGCTTATGTGCCAACAGTGAGCAAACTGAATTGAACAATTTAACCAATAAAAAAGCTCAAAACTGAGCCCTGTGCCAGCAACCTTCAACCAAATGAGTCCTAACTGCACTCTCCTGCCACAAGGGTGCAGGGGCCCCCTCTCCAACAAAAGATAGCCCAGTTTAGGCTCAATTTCACAAACAGAACCAGATTCAGCAGGTCTGAATCCAGTCTATGCTACAGCAGACAAAAAGTGCAACAAATCAGCAAGAGCAGTTTTAAAAACTTAGCAATACAGCAAAAATACAGTTTAAAAGTGCAAAATACAGTATAACATTGTACTTCTGGTTAGCAGAGCAGAGGCTGGTCACCTAACTCTGTGCAGCTGTGTTGAAACAGCTTACAGGCTTATGGTCAGGGATCTAGAAACTAGAGGAGTGGCACATGCAATGGCTATGCTGGTTATGACCAGTTCAAGAATACCAAGTCCTCTATCTATCTGTTACAGGGAAGTTTTACTTATTAAGTCTCAGGGCATACCTGACCTGGAGGAATAGGGGTTCCAGCTTATTGAGAAGTAGCTGACATCTCCCATTATAAAGGTAACGGGTGGTTCTTCAAGTACAACTAGGAATGTTATGTGGTCAAGAGGGGACATAGAGGGTGCCCTGTAGTGGCTATAAGCTGACAGTTTGCCTTGTTCAGGTTAAGTTGTAGTTCAATAAGGTCAGTTTGTGGATCCCAGGGAATCTGTCTAGAGGTGATGTGGTCCTTGACAAATACATATAAATGCATACATACACACTAGTATCTCAGACCCAGGAGATAATGGCCTTCTAGCCTGCCACTCTACCATACTGTCATTGACACAATACTTGTCCGAGTTGTTCTTAAATATACCTAAATTTGTGCTTGCTTTAAAGTAATTTGGAAGTCTATTCCGTGCATTAGCTACTCTCCTAGAGAGCCACTTACTACATCCCTCATTCCTATGTAATCTCTCCTTTTTAATTTCTCCAAGTCTTTTGGGTTTCCAGTACCATGATGGGAATGGATCCCACCCCTAAGTCAAAGTATGATCAAAGTTCATGAAATTAGTATTATTTCAGCCTTTGGTATCAGCCAGTAGTGCTCTTCGCAGCACCCACAATGTGCCTAGTAATGACTCCTTCTGCAATTCGTACAGAGTTACATGTATCAGTAAACTGTAAACTCTTGTTTATAAGACTCATTGCTCCTACTACTATTGGAACTGTCTGGGTATCCTTCTTCCACACTGCCCTTGTCCCTGTTTGCAAATCCTGGTATTTTATGACTTTGTGTATCTTTGTACATAAGACACTATAGTCACCGGTGTAGCAATTTCAATGATTAATGCTACTTTTATCTTTTTTTCATGGACTACTATATCTGGTTTTATTGTATTTATTTTTTGAACTTAGTAAGGGGTGATCCCATGTGATATAAACTTCATCATTTTCTATAATGCTTTGTGGCTCATGTTTCTAGTGTTTTTCAGCCACTTCAATACCATAATGTTAGCACAATCCCCAATGTACAGTCTTGCCACATTATTATGCCCCTCAGTATACACTCCTTCTGCCATTAGACTATCACAACCAGCAACAAGATGTGCGACTATTTCCAGTTCTGTTTTACAAAAACTACATTTGTCTGTTTCTCTTAATTGTTCAATGAACTTTGTAAATCAACGTGTATGTAGTCCACTATCTTGTGCTGCCAATATTAAACTTTCATCTTTTGGTTTAAATTCACCACTCCTTAACCATTCCTGTATTCAATCCTGATCAACATGAGGTTGTTCCAAGCGTTTCTATACTTGCAGCTATATTTAAGTATTTTCCACACTTCTTACCTTCTCATCTGATCCTTCACCTTATATTCTTTCTTTTGTTTTTTGGCACATTCAGTTGCTGCCTGGTTTTATCTACTTCTGATTTGATTTCCATTCCCACTTGATGCCGATATGCTTCTGCTAAACTAAGCAGGGAATTCATCTTAGATTTATTCTCCTCATGCTTTAAAACTTTTACTATGTTTGGGTCTTGTGAGGTCAGCAGATATGTATGCAGTCCTATAATTGCAGATCTATAGATCTAATCAACTTTGAGGAGGCCCATACACCCTTCCAAAGTGGAAATATATACCTCTGGATTTACTATTCCTGTGTGCAGGACTAGCTTAGTCCTGCATGGAGGCGGCCATTTAGGAGCAGGACAGAAGCGCACGATGCATATTAATGAGGCACACTGCCTGAGCTCCTAATCTTACATGGAGCATGTAAGAGAGCAGGGGGCATGTCTGAGAGCAGAGCTCTCAGAATACACACACCCCCACAATGAAGAACAGCAGAAAGGGCTAATAAATGAGCGAGACCGCTCATAGGTGTCCGCATATCCCCACCAACAGTCCCCCTCGTGTATAACAGCAATGATACAGAAATAAAATGAACAAACCATTTTTTTAAAAAAAAAATTGATTAAAGCTAACCTTAGGTGCATGGGTGTGCCCATCGCTTATCTACGGCTAATGCAGCTTAAATGGCTAAAGATGATAACAAGGAAGATACATGCAACTAAAGCAGCATAGCAATAGTGTACTGGGCAGAGCATTCGCCTTATGAGTAGGCATTCCCGGTTCGAGTCCCATTGCAGTACATTCCATTTTCCATGGCAAAGCACATTATGACTAATATTTATGTTGCATAACACACTAAATAACATATAGTAATGAACTGGAGTACTGCAGTAAATGAACATGTGAGGTGCCAGTATCATAATGAATAAAACACTAGTAAGCAGGTTTAAGCACCTATAAGCAGTAGTAAGCATATTTAAGCACTAGTAAGCAGGTTTAAGCCCATTTGGGCTGGGTTAAGCAATGCGCATACAGGTTAAGCAATTTTGAAGCTAACTCTCTGTAAGCATATGCAACCGGGGTTAGCATTGCTTATCCTCGCGCAAACCCACACAAACCCGCTTACAAATGCTCAAAAGTGCCCTAATCACTCTGGATCCAATGGCCCTTGTTCTGCCCATCAACAAAATAAACAGCCGTGCAGGTCTTGTACCCAGGACCATATACACTGTAGTCACAGTAGTTAACCACCAAGCCATCACAGAAGTACAGAAAAATAAGGTATCAGCAAACAAATCTTCACCGTAGTAAAATCAAACTGAACCTGTGAAAGGAATCAGTATACAGACATATGTGCCTCAACCCACTACATAACATAAAAATGTGAACTGGAGTACAGCAGTAAGCCCAGAAGTCAGGTGTAATTGTAATAGAGTGTTGGAGTCCCCAGTAAAACACAAGGATCCCATACAGTGTACGTACACATGAATCGTGGATACCAGGCAAACATATAAGGTGTAATGAATAATGAATCAATGCCAAAAAGGAAATACAATTCAAAGTCTAATGTAAGCAATGCTAAGCATTGCACAGGCCAGCTTTGGAGGTATAAGCAATGTGTAGGCTAGCTAACACAGGGTGCCCAGAGATATGCCCCTTTAAACAATGCCAACCCTAGGTAATCAGGTTTGCCCATAGCTGAGTCTTTTCAAAACCGGCCAATCATGGAAAAGTGTGGGAAATTGGCCCTACTTAAACCCAAGAGGTGGGAATACATCTCATAACTGGTTGTAGTTTCCCCTTGCAGGCACCATGTCAGGAAGGGGAGAAGGTGTGCGCTTTTGGGTGCAGCTCTGGTGCTTCCAGGAGTCCAGAGTCATGGCAGGACTCCTTGTCAAAGACCATGATCAGAGACTGCTGCAGGGCCAGTACCAGGGCTTCCAATATAAGGTGGAGGCCTGGGACCATCTCACAAGTGACTTCACCAGTGCCGCTGGCATACCCCGAACTGGTGAGCAGGTCAGGCATCACTATGCCGACCTGAAGCGGTATAAGGGGGGCCTCTTGGACCAGTGGATACAAGAGGTTAGGGTGGAAGGGGATGTTCCAGCTGTGTGTAAGTATCACCCCACTATGTGTGCAATAATTGCCAGCTCATGTATATCATGGATAGGTATGGCAAAATATTCCTCCTATGTCCCCCACAGCTACAATGGAGCAGGCCGCAAACCAGGAGGCCCACGTCAGTCACCTGGCTAGGTTGCGACGTGAGGTAGGTCAGTAATACTCATGCATTTACTGTCATAGGAAATAAAACTAAAAGTATTAGTAAATGAATTGCCTGTATTGTTCAAGGCAAGTACTGCATACACCAAAGAATATGGCAGGAAGAGTGTCATATAGGTTGTATGTAAATAAAAGCATAATAGTCTGACAATGAAGGTCTAACTGTTGTACTGCATGTGTTTACTCTGGTATCATATGGTAATGTAGATTTGCAATCACTTAATAGTACTGTTATATTAAGCAATATTACCCACACTGTGCAATGAGTTTACAGCATTGGTGTTGTTATTAGCTGCTATTTTAGCTTGTATTATATACACTGGCTCTTACTGAAGTTCAAATTGGTTTTGTGGCTGTTTATTCAAAATTGGAGTATTGAATAAACACATTTTTAACACAATTGGAGCAGTGATATCACTGGGTAGTGGTGGTTCATTTTCTTCATCGAGTGTTTTGTTGTTCATAACAAGAGTCTCAATATAGTTTGTATGTAAATAAAGCATAATAGTCTGACAATAAAGTTCTAACTGCTGGACTGCATGTGTATACTCTGCTATCATATGGTAATGTAGATTTGCAATCACGTAATAGTACTGTTTTATTATGCATTGTTACCCACACTGTGCATCATAAATAGAATGTGTAGGAATGCCTGTATATGACTGGTGTAATCCCCAGAGGCCATTTAGTACAAATGAGAGACACACAGACAGAAAACAGGGAAACGTCAGAAAACAAAATGCGAACAGCACATGGAATTGAGATGTGAACTGTTATATTTTTAGCTCACACAGCCATGGTTTGAATCCTGGCAGTGGGAGTAGTCTGCATACAGAATCATACCCCACAACTGTATTGATATGTCCAGTAAAGTGGCTCATATCCGGTGCCTGTCAACCTGTCCCCCTGTGAAATCAGTGGGATGATCCCAGACGTATAGGCAGCAAACAGGAAACACAACTTATTGACACACATCTATGAGAACAAAGCTGGCACACTAGCAACTCCCCAAAACCATATGAGAGTAAAAAGCCACTTATGTCCACTGTTGCCTACACTGTCCTACAAAATATAACTGTCTAGGATATCTGCATAAGAGTGCTGTAATACAAGGTCAGAATGCCAAAGCACATGAGAATTTTAAGACATAAAGCAGATAGGGGATATACAGCAATATCTATATAGCACATACAACTCTGATGGACAGTCTGTAAGTTGTAGCAGACACAGCCATGGTCTGAATCCTGGGAGTGGAAGTAGGCTGCATACAGAATTATACCCCACAACTGCACAGATAAGACCAGGATGTCCAGTATATGGGCCCATATCTGCTGCCTGTCCCCCTGGAAAGTCTGTGGGATGATCTCAGATGTTTAGCCAGCCAACAGGGAATACAAGTGATTGTCAAACATCTATGAGAACAAACCTGTCACTGTAGCAACTCCTGAAATGATAAGGAGAGTAATAAGCCAAGTATGTCCTATCTGCACCCCCATGTTGTCAAGCTGTGACCAGAGTGTGTATAGTAACAGAGTGAGAAATATGTGCATAATACTAATGTGTAATCTAGAACTTTGTGTAGCAACAATCAGGTAGTGCTAACAATCATTGCTCCCACAAGTACGTCAGATAAGAACACCGTGCCAAGAAATAAAACCCTTCATACCCTGTACTGGTACTGTTTACTCCGGTATTGTTGGGAATAGTGAGTGTTGCAGTTTCTCTGAATAATAAAGTATCACTGATCACCATCACCCACACTGTGCTACATAATATACCTGTGTAGGAAAGCATGTATACTTGTGTGTCAAGTCAATAAAGGATGAAGAGGGCAATAGTCTAAATATGTCCCAGTACACCTGCATGTGGTCAAGACATGGAAAGAGTCAGTGCAGAAAGAGTTGGATAGCTATGTGCACAACATCAACCTGGAATCTGGGAGTATGTGTAAAAACAGTTAGTTAGTGTTAACAAACATTTCCTCCACAGGTATACCAGGTAAGAGGTGTATACTACAGGTAAAACTAGTTCATGTATAACAATGACAACAGCCATATCACTGTTCAAACTAAGGCTATAGGGTAGTGTAGTAATACCTGTAAGGTACAGATAACAGCACTGACTAGGAAAGTAATGTGGACTACAGGAATATACTAGCTGTTAATTGACATCTTTCTCTCCCCCCCCCACTATATCTCCAACAATAAACTACATACCCACCCCAACTGGTACGTAATGTCTCCAATGTTCTGATTATGCCATATTGGTTAATAAATATTTATATTGGTTTCCATGCATGTGCTATATTGAATTATTCCAACATTGGTGCATGGTGTCATCAATGTACCTGCATGTTGTTGTTATTACCACTGTGGTCCCATATATGCATGTGTTCTTTTTGCTATGCAGCTGTTCCATATCTGGTGTCTGGGTTAATGGGAATGTCTATGCATGCTGTTATACCAAACCCTGGAATGTGTTGACTATTACTAACCCACATCCGATGATAAAATCTAAACACTATAGCATGTTTGGGAAGGCTGGTCCCAGCGGACCCACCTGTCCCACCTCAGCTGGCCATGGCACTGGGCACCAGCATGTCTGGGGCCCAACCCGGGACCTCCTTGTCCGTTGGTCCTGCACCACCTTCAGGTGGGAGTGCCTCGGGATGGGGCTCCCCCCGGGAGTGGACATGGACAGGTACCTGTCACCCATCGCCAGGTCCAGGTCATGGTGCATAGAGAGCTCAACCAGCAGCTTGGTGATCTTCTACGCCAGCTCAAGGGCTGCATGTCGTGACTAGAGCATCAGTCTGGCTCTGTGACTCAGCCCCCAGCACAGCCACCATCGAGTGCAGTGGTGACTGCCCCTGAGTGGGGACCTCAGTCCCACTGTTTCCACTAGGGGGCTCATGGGCTTCCGATTTCCCAACACCCCTCCCCATTAAGGTGTTTACCCCCCAAATGTGTCATATACTGCCCCTGTATGCATCTTGTTTGTCTTATCTGTTAATCTACCCAACCTACCTCCCCACATATACCTACTACCTCTCTCCAACATCTCACTCTCACCTTAAAAAAAAAATAAAAAAGGGCAATCTGTTCCCAAAAAAAAAATCACTCCCCATACATAGCTGTCCATTTTGCACACATGTCCACTGGACACATGTAATCAGGTCTAATTGACATCACAACATATTATTGTTGTCCTCATCCTTCTCTCAGGGTTTTGAGTATCCAAATCTAACTCCAAATTCAGTGTATATGCACAGCTGTTGCTGTAGAAAAAATGGGCAGCTATGGACCTTCCCTACACCCTTCCTACACATCCCTAGCTATTTTTCCTACTGTCTTTCCTTCTTTGTGCCCCTTTTTCACCACCTTCCTCTCAACCCTTTTTTCTTTTCTTTTAAAGAAATTAGCACAGGGGTAAGTGGGAGTAAGCTCTTTTAAGCAGCAGTAAGCGGGTGTAACCCTGTTTGCACGGGGTAAGCAATTTTGAAGCTGAGTATAAGAAACTGTAACCGGAAGTTAGCAGTACTTATCTCTGCGCAAACCCGCGCAAACCTGCTTACAACTGCTCAAAAGTGCCTTAATCACTCTGTATCCAACGGCCCTTGTTCTGTCCAGCAACAAAATAAATAGCCACTGCAAGGATCCTGCACACCATAGCCAAATTGATTTACCACTAAGCTATGTCAGATATACATAAGCCTGATGTTTTCACAAACATATCATCCAGCCCAGTCATTCAACAGTACAGGGAATGTATTCCAACATGTATGTGTGTGTGTGTGTGTGTGTGTGTGTGTGTGTGTGTGTGTGTGTGTGTATTGATATTATCATCTAAACAGATATAACATATCTATATATGTAGACATAGATATAATATAAAAAAGGCAAAATCAGTCAAGAGGAAGCGAACACGGCAAGAGCTATTTATAAATGATAAAGTTCACAGAGACATTCACGATTCCACATATATAATCCAACAGCTTGCAGTAGTGTAATAAAATCACGATCCACTGAAATGCAGGCAAAATAATTATTGTAAATCGAGTAAGCGCTTTCACCTACGTGGCTTCTTCAGACCCATACATAATACAACTCTAGCAAGTTTAAATAACTTCCTGGGCGGGAACTCCATCGATTAAAGCCACTCAATTCAATTAACATAAAATAAAAACACTAAAATCAGCATGATAATAAAAATACTATCTAAAAACAAAAATATCACTTCGCACACATATTACATAAAACTATAAATATAGTATGTCAACTGACAACACATGACAATGCAAACAACTATAGAAAAGAGAAAATATAACATATAATAAAAAATATATAAAAAATGAAAATGTAGGCATTCCACTCAAAATACATCATATGGAGCTACAACTGCAATATGTGAACAAGCAAATAAATAAATAAATAAATAATGCATAATAACATAGGCAAGTCGTCCATACTAAATAGGATGTGCGGAAAAGGATGGGGGGGGCATGACTATTAATGGGCTTTCAACCTTCTCATTTTTAAAAATGGTTTGACAGATAACTTAGCGTTGAGCCCTGGGAAAACATCTGATCTAAGCTTCATGATCCATATGTTCTCAGTGGATCGTGATTTTATTACACTACTGCAAGCTGTTGGATTATATATGTGGAATCGTGAATGTCTCTGTGAACTTTATCATTTATAAATAGCTCTTGCCGTGTTCGCTTCCTCTTGACTGATTTTGCCTTTTTTATTACTTTGTGTGTTTGGAGGAGCGTTAACTCTACAAACTCTACGTATTTTATTCTCTGAAGTCATTTTCTGTGGAGACATGGCAGAAGGAGCTTTTGATCAGGTGGAGTTGCCGTACACCATTAAGAAATCAATGGATAATTCCGTAATAGCTAGACCTATCACTGAACGCTTTGCTGACTGTTTGCACGAACGCGCCAACCCACTAGCACTTTATGAGGACAGTGGGGATGATATGGAGCCGTCGGAATCAACTTTCAACAAAGAGGAACTACGTACATCATTAGACCAAATCGAAATGGATTTTCTGAAGCTAAAACGTTTACAGTCTCAACGTTTGCACTTCGATGTCTGCATACAGAGATGAATAATCCCGAGAGGATTACGTGTCTTGAAGATGCCGACAACTGGTACAACCTATCCAGAGCTGCTGTACCAATGGCAGCAACTCAACATCGAGGTTAGTTTAAAGTACATGGAATTATTGAATACATTTTTTTACCTGTTGAGGAAGCATTGAGGTCAGATGTTGTAAAACAACAAAAGCTGCTCTATGAGCGTTTTCCAGAGAAAATACTGGATGATAGTTTTAACAATATTTTGGATAATATCAGTCAATATGAGAGAAAGCTTCTCTCACAGAAAAAACATAAGCTACAAAGAGACATTTCTGATTTCAGATTGGGCCATATCTTCACTTGGCCAAGAATCACTAGGACTGTTGCAGGACACAACAGTATGAATGTGGTTAGTGAAGTGGCGTCTAAAGCTGATGATAAATTTCCATCTAACATTCTAAATCCAGACACTTCTCGTTTTAAGATGAACAATATTCAGCGACCAACTGTTGCTCGAGAAATCGAGCCTATTAAAGACAAAGTGACTGATCAACTTAAGAGTACTGTTAACAATATTTCAAATGTTGTACCTGTTTCTAACAACAAAGGTATTGATTGTACTTCTGATGTTATAATAGTATATCATGGTTCAGATATAGATGCAGAGGTAGTTTCTACCCCTGAACCTGTTGTAAGGAGTAAAATTAACACATTATTAAGACAAAAGCCTTGCAATGACAGTGGTGTTGGTACTTCCAACACAATTGATGTTCCTGTATTCAATCTATCCCACCCTTTTCCAATCAGGGAAGATAACAGGGAAGGGAGGGGAAGATCATTGAGCAGGGGAAGACAGAAGCGAAAGCTGTCATTAGAACAACCTTTGAACAAGAACATAAAGAAAATGTGGGAAGGCAAAGGGAAGGGGAAAACCTAGTGTTTAACTTATCCTCCCGTATTTTAACACCTGATGAGATATCAGTATTATCTAAAGGCTTATCCTTTATACCCACTAAACGCAGTGTTTTTGAAGAAACCATAAGAGATTTTAAATTATATGTTCGCAATTTGTCTAAGACTGAATTTTAAAAACAATGGAGATTATGTTCCCAGCACACATTTCCAACGCCCCAGTGTTTTTATACCTCAGTTACACCCACTCCTATCAGCATTCAGTAAACTCGTCGAGGATGATTTATATAAGATGAGAGACAGTAATTGTAAGCGTATATATACTAAATACAATTTGACTTTTACAGAGAACAATGCTCTCAAGGATTTATGTAGAGACCCGACGATATCTATTAGACCAGCTGATAAGGGTGGGGGCATCGTAGTGATGGATACTAAACACTATGTTAACAGGATGTTATCCATGCTTGGGAATGAACAGTTCTATCAGCCATTAGCAATTGACCTAGTACGGATCTATTCCCATAAGGTACATTCATTTTTATTAGGATTGTTGAATAGCAATATGATTGACAATAAACTTTTTCTGTTCTTAGATGTATCTACACCACTGATCCTTTTGATCAATGGACTTCCAAAAATACATAAAGATCTACTAAATCCTCCTTTAAGATCAATTGTTGCTGGAAGGGGGTGGATTACTGAACCATCTTCTATATATATAGAAAGTAATCTGAGACCGATAGTAGACAGTAATATGTATATTTTGAAAGACACACGACAATTCTTGATCGATCTTTACGACTGTCTTAAACATATAACAGATGTAACAGAATTGATTTTTGTAACCATGGATGTACAATCCTTATTTACTGTAATTCCTAATCAGGTAGGTTTGGACATGGTAGGTCGACATTTGAAACGTGTTTCTGATATGTCTGAGATTAAAGTTAATTTATTGATTTCTCTTTTACAGTTAGTTTTAACTAACAACATTTTTTATTTTGAAGGGAAATGTTTCCTACAAAAAGATGGCATAGCTATGGGCACTTCTTGTGCCAATAGCTACGCCAACTTGTTTATGGCCGAATGGGAATATGAGTTTATGCATCAGTTACCTGCTTTTGTAGAACATGTTCCATTCTATAGACGTTTCGTGGATGACCTTTTCTTTTTATGGAGAGGCTCCACCACAGTTTTACAGGACTTTGTTAGACAAATTAATTCCTCTACCAGCTACCTCAAGTTCAGCTGTGAGATTTCAACCACCAAGATATCATTTTTGGATGTCTTTGTGGAGAAACTACCCAGTGGACTGATTAACACTGGTGTTTTTAGGAAGCCTT